>NW_026555342.1:30441000-30575749 GCF_029017545.1 Prosopis cineraria
GCAAGTTCGAACCTAGCCAAGGCATAATTGAAGGTAATAATATTTGACATGGCAGTGACAAATGACGTGGTGATAACGTGGCACTGGTCCACTGGGTGACTAGAATGTGGCCATGATATGGCAGTGAGGTGGCACTGGTCTACAGGATGATTAGGTAGTGGTAAGGTGGCATTGATCCATCAGGTGACGTGGCAATGATATTTTGGTCTACTTAATAAATTTGGCGATGGAATAAAGGCTATTGAAAAATTAGCAACGGATTAGCGACGGAATGCATTCCGTCACAAAGTCAGAATAATTTTTATCCTTATTTAGTGATGGAAAATTTCTATCACTATTCCGTTGAAAATTAGTGATGAAATGCAATTTTGTCACTAACGAATTAGTAACGGTGTTTTTAATCGACAGAATATTCTGCCGCTAATCTGTTTAGTGACAGAATTTTCACTGATTAGTAATAAAATTTTCCGTCGCTAATCAGTTGTTTTTTTTTTTGTAATTTTAAGAGTAAAAATTATAGTACATTTCATACGTTTAATGCAATTCATTTTTCTTAACCACTAACTTTCAATTTTATGTCAAGAAATGTTGTTGGACACATGGATCTTACAAAAATACATTTAATTTTTACGTGAGGGAGTTGCCAAAAAAGGTTATTGTATATTTTTCTATTAATGTTGAGCCTCTAATTATCAAATTTCTATGCATTATTTATATCACTTTGGGAATTGCTAGTCTTGTGCGTGCTAACAACAAACAAACATTTTGTACTTTGTTTAGGTGGAATTCCTTCATTTATTTGGAATATGTCTTCTTTGAGAGAGGTGAGCTGGTGTGAATTATTTAAATGGTAATTTATCAAAAGAATTGTGCCATCAACTCCCTTTACTTGAAATCTTCGATGTTGATGGTAACCAATTAGAGGAAAGCATTCCAAAATCCATAAGTAATTGCACATCTTTAAAGGAGTTGTATTTGGATGGTAACTTATTTATAGGTACGTACAATATACTTATATTTAGTTTCCATTTTTTCAATCTTTTCCTTTTTCAAAGGAAGTAAATCCAAAATGCCATTACCTTATTTTTAGATTTTGTGTGTCCTAGAAACTTTAATCTTACATTTTTTTTTCTCCCCTTAGCACATTGTTAATCAGTTTAACTTATTTTTTAAAATTTTTATCTTGCAAATTCAATAAAACTTCTGGGGTAAAACGGGTATTATTTAAAATTATTTTTGTTATTTTAACGTAAGTTTTTGACTTGTTCTTAAACACACCAAATTTGATCATATTTGTATGATAGGAGAAGTCTAATACAAATTGTAACATTATGAGACTTACAAGCTTGGAGTTTTTTTTTTATATATATATATAAATTATAACAACTCTCTATTATTTAATTAAAATTATATTTGATATTTTTCTTAAAATTACAACATATCAATTGAAAATCACAATAAACAAAAATTATTTAAACACGTATAAAAATTAATTGCAAATTATAATATAGCAATTAAATAACAAGTTTAAAGCCAACTAAAAAAAACGCTAGTTCAACTATATATGAGCATAGACTAATGATCCAGAATATGAGATATTTTCAATAGTCAGACATATAATTAGATTGCTTCATTTTAATGCATTGGGTTTAAAAAGGAACTGTTCTACACGTTCAATCGAAATTAAAAAAATACTATTCAAATTGAAGCGCGTTTTTCATACAATAATTTTTGAACAATTATTTAATTTGAAATTAAAACAAGTATCCAAAACACACACGCACAAAACATGTGAACTCGCTGTATATGATGTGGAACCTTTTTTTTTTTTTTTTTTATGTTGAGCAAAGCATGCTTGATAATTTCTCACTTCAACCATACCAAAAACAATTTGCCAAAATTTAAAGTAGTTTAATGAATTATGCCACACAAGATTAATTAGTAATACACAAATATTCAAATATCTGAAATTAGCAAGAGATGTGTTGTTTTTTGTTTTAGTATATATGTATATTATATGCAAGTTTATATTACCTGTTTCATTTCTCTTTTAATTTAAAGTCCGTACTGTTTGTAAAAATGTTATTATCTATCACTATTCAGTCTTTTTATTAGAGTTGATAATTATATACTCCCTCCGTTCAACAATATAAGGTATTTTTAATCAAATCACACCCCCCAATAAAGTAGTTACCTACTTTTAAACTAATCCTATCTTTTCATATTTAACCCTATTAAACACCCTACAATAAATATAAAGTTATTATCAATAGAGACACTTTTGGAAAAAGGCAATGATTACATCTTAAAAGATTAAAAATACTTTATATTTTTAACATATAATTTCTCAAGAAATGCCTTACATTTTGAACGGAGGGAGTATTATATTTGGATTCCAACCTCTTTACAAGCATGAGATTATTATATCTTTTTGTATTATTTTCTAGGTTTTTAATTATATTGTCTCGGAATAAATTTAAAATGAAATTTTGATTTTCATCATTTCGTTAATATTATAAGTATGTATTCGTAGTGGGGACTTAATATAGCTAGTGAATTACAATCCCAAAATAAGAAAAGATCATACTATGAATTGATGGTAGTCTATGATTTTCTCTTTCCCCCCCTCCTAGATCATCCTTTCTGGAAGAGTGAAATCAAAATGAGATATAATTTTTTAATCATTTCGTTCATTAATATTGTTCATCAAAACAATAGGACGTATATATAGGCATATAACTTGTGATTACAATCCCATAATAACATAAAGATAAGATCACGAACTGATGGGACTACTCCATCATTTATACTAATTTGATCAATCAAAAAGATCCCCATCAGATATAATGTGGCCACGCTAATGTTTGATTGTAATGAGTTTAATTTTTAAAAAAATAGAGAAGTGGGATTAAAATATTTTAATTATTTTTGCTTACTCTTTTATTTATATCTTCCAAATACAATAAACAAAAAATTATTTAAATAGTATATAATTTATAGGTAAAATGAAGAAGAGGAATGGGGAGATTCTAATGGGTTTAATTTTTTTTTTTAAAGGAGTGAGATGAAAATATTTTAAATATTTTCCCTACTTTTTTTAATTTATATATTGTCTCTCTTAAAATTTATAAGAATATCCCCTCCCTCCCCTATTCATTTAAATATTTGAAAGTTTTATCGCTCTCCTATTAACCTCAACCCTATTTTTTTAATCTCCCCTTAGACTACATCATTTCCCTGTTTAATTTTATTTTTTAATTTTTTTGGAAATTTTATGTTCTTATTTCACAAATTTATTAATTTCCTATTAAATAATTATTCAAAATTTCAACATAAAAACATTACTTTATTGAAGTTTCCAAAAGAAATATGCTATCAACTCTCTTTGCTTGAAATCTTTTGCATTAATTAGTTATAATCAATTAAGAGAAAGGATGCTTTTTTTTTTTGGGTAATAATTAAGGGGAAGAATTCTAAATTCAATAAGTAGCACGTCTTTAAAAGAATTATATTTAGATGGTAACTGATCATTTATAGATAGGTATATACTTATATTATGCTTTCTTGTTAATATTTTTCTGAAATGGAGTGCATCAAAAATGGGATTTTGTTTTTCAACTTTTCATTCATATGAAGAGGCTTTGTATATATCTAGTTCAAACCAATCATAATATAAGCCTAAATGTTTCATCTTTCTCTTAATAACTTTGATTTTGTATTTTCTTCCTCTCGTCTTTATTGAAGAATACATATATTCTTTATCCATTTAACTTCTATTTCAATTTTTTTATTTTGAAAATTCATTAATTTCAAAGCTGAGCAAGAGAAAATATAGTTTTTCTCTAGCTTTTCTCTCATTCTTTTTTCTTGCCCTATCATTTTTCTCTCTTCTTGCCAATCACAGCATTAACTCTAATTTTCCTCTCCCTGTTATGAAAGAATACATCATTTCCCGGTTTAATTTTCTTTTTTAATTGTTTCTTTGTATTGTGTAAATTTATTTATTTTCTATTAAATAATTATTCCACAATTATAACATAAAAAAATTATGTTTAGAATAAATAATTATTCAACAATTACAACATAAAGAGTAGTTCATGATTACCCTAATATTTTTATTTTAAAAATTTTAGAAATAATTTAAAACTAATAAAAGAAATATATATACATATATTCTTATCTGATCTATATAAAAGACATGATTTCCATTTTTTTTTTTGTTGTTCAGGCTTTGTACGTGAAGGTATAGGCGAACTTAATAACCTTAATATCTTGGACTTTGGCAATAATCATTTGAAAGGAGTAATTTCTTCCAATATATTCAACATTTCAACATTGACAATTTTGCAACTTGGTAATAATTTTCTCTCTGGTCTTCTCCCATCATATTTAGGAATTGGCCTTCCCAACTTGAAGCAATTGTTACTGGAGAGAATGAACTGAGTGGACAAATTCCAAACAACATATCAAATGCATCAAAGCTCATCAAGTTAGATTTATCATCAAACAAATTTAGCGAAGCTATACCCAACATACTTGGAAATTTAACAAACTTGATGGAATTAGATTTGGATGGGAACAATTTGAGTGGGTTGATTCCTGATACAATTAATAGATTACATGGCCTTCAATATTTAAACCTCAACAACAACATATTGCATGGGTCCATCATAAATGAACTTTGTCAACTCAAAAGTCTAAGTGAGTTGTAGCTTGCCAACAACATGCTTTCAGGAGCGGTTCCAAGATGCTTCAGGAATACTTCTCTACGGAAGCTGAATTTTAGCTCTAACAAATTGATTTCTGATATACCCTCTTCTCTTTGGAGTCTCAAAGATATCTTGGTCTTAGACATATCCTCCAATGCATTGATTGGACTAATTTAATCAAAGGTATCAAACTTGGGAACAATTATACTATTGAATTTGTCAAGAAATCAAATTTCAGGAAGCATCCCTACAACTATGGGTAGCTTGCAAACTTTCGAAACCCTATCTTTGGCCCCAAACAAATTGCATGAGAATATTCTTGAATCGCTTGGTGGCATGATAAGAATGAAATCTTTGGATCTTTCCCATAATTTTTGTCTAGCGTGATTCCAAAATCCATGGAGTTATTAATCCATCTTGAATATATTAATGTTTCTTATAATTTATTGCATGAAGAAATTCCAAGTGGGGGGGCCTTTTCAAAATTTCACTGCTGAATCTTTTATGATGAATAATGATCTTTGCGGGAAGTCACAATTACAAGTTCACCCATGTAGGAAAGAACACAAGCACATGTCAAATAAATTGAAGCTATTGATAAAGTGCTCATTGCCTATCATATGCATGGCTATCATTTTGGTTGTTTCAGGCATTATCTTTCTAAAGTGTAAGAGAGATCATGTTGATGATTCAACCAATAAGGATTCAAAAAAATTTGACACACCAACCAGTATATCCTATTATGAGCTTTGGCAAGGAACAAATAGATTTGATGAGAGTAATCTTTTGGGCTCTGAAAGTTTTGGATTAGTATATAAAGAAACTCTTCCAAACTCAAAAATAGTTGCTATCAAAGTATTTAAGTCAGAAATAGAAGAAGCATTAAGAAGCTTTGATATTGAATGTGCTACCATGTGCAATTTACGCCATCGCAATCTCATTAAGGTCATCAGTTATTGCTCAAATGATCATTTCAAATCTCTAATAATGGAACTCATGGAAAATGGGAGTCTAGACAAATGGTTATACTCTCATAACTATTATTTAAATGTCTTGCAAAGGTTGAACATAATGATTGATGTGGCAACTGCTTTGGAGTATCTTCATCATGGTTCTTCAACACTAATTGTTAACTGTGATGTGAAACCAAGCAATGTTTGGATGAAGATATGGTAGCTCATTTTATTGATTTTAGTATTGCTATATTGCTTGGTGAAGGATAACTTTGGCTACAATTGGCCATATGGCACCAGGTAATGGTTTAATAATATTTTTTGGACTTATTTATATTCTCTTGTGCTTGTTATGCCTTATAAAATTTTATATTATTTGGTTTGTATGTCTTCATGTGTAAATATTTGAATTCATGATACGAAAGAAAAGTTGAACCACATCTTGCATTATGTTTTTGACATCATGACTTGTATACTAATTGTTTGAATTGGCATAACAGAGTATAGATCAAAAGGAGTTGTTTCTATTAAAGGAGACGTGTATAGTTATGGTATTTTGCTAATGGAAATCTTTACAAGGAAGAAGCTCACAGCTGAGATGTTTGTTCAAGAATTAAGTTTGAAAGATTGGGTGAGAAAATCAACATGACATTCAATCATCAGCATTATAGATGCCAATTTGCTGCACAAAGAAAATCAAAATATTAATAATATATTACCACATTTATTATCAGTTTTTGAGTTAGCATTAAATTGTTGCATTGATTTACCTGAGACACGACTTACTATGACTGATGTGGTTGTATCATTGAAAAAAATCAAGGCTTCATTTCAAGAAAATGTTAGGGGCCCTACTAGTTGAATAATAGTTAAATCAAATTTTAGCTATTATTTCTTCAACCCTTAGATTTCTTTTTTGGAACAAGTAATCTTGTAAATTGGAGTGACTCCATGCTATAATAATATACAAAATATTTGAAATTTTCTTGATTATATGACTTTTGAATTTCTTCAAGTCGTTTCTTTACTCTTTTAACATTATGGGTTTGAATTTTAATACCCTAAAGTCCATTAATTTTCTTCAAGTAATTATATTCAGTTTGGATTTTATTTTATAAGAAAATGTTTTCTAAATTAATCAAAGTGAGTCCTACATTTTTTTTATTCTTCTCTATATGTCCTTTGTTAATATTTGGAAAAAGATAAATTTGGGTCATTGCACTTTGCTCACGTTTTTTATATAAGTCCCTACACTTTTTTTTAGTGTTCTAAGCCCGTATACTTTTATGTTTTGGTGTCCTAGGTCCCTCTAAGATCCCAACACTTTATTCATTTAGGGACCTAGAATACCAAAAAAAACAAAAGTGTAAAGGCCTAGAATACCGAAAAAAGTGCAGGGACCTATAGTAAAATGCGAGAAAAATGTAGAGACCTAAAGTTATGTTTTTCCTTTATATTTTTAAAACATATCTTGTTATTAGAGGAAAACCCACTTAAATTGTATTGTGTTTGAGTAATTAAATAACTTTTTTCTGTCATCCCTTCAAGATTTGAGTCACACATATATTTTTACCACTATAATTCAAAATTTCTTCTAACAGATATTTTACCAAACATCTCTTAGGCATTAGTGTCCAAATCATAAATCTAAGCTATTTTGTCCTCAAATCTGATCCAAACATTTTGATGATATTTTAACTTGTCTTGCCAACTCTTCTTTAATACATATGACTTATTAAACTTTAATCAAAGTGTTAAAGGCATAAAGAGTTGCTTGATTTATCAAGTGAGACGAGAACATATTATATTATGCAGATTTATATCTATCATTATACTATGCAAGTAATCCTTAAGGGTATCTAGAAAGAAGCTATAACATTCATAATCCTACTATTATCATTGATGATGGGAAAGAGATTTGTATACTTAGCTAGTTCTAGATCTAACAAGAAGTAACTCATAATCTGATATGTACTTGTCAATGCATCTTGTGTGATAGGAATTTATAAATGACTTATACTATAAATCTTAGATTTTTTTTTACCAGCACTATTAAGATATAGAACCTTTGCTTGTAAATTGATAGGCATGACTTGCATCAACGGCCATTTTAATGACAATATGATATCCAAGTTATCAATTAATTCATGTTATTTGGAACACCCATCTCTTTACAAAAAAATAGAGTCCAAAAGTCACCGCTAAAATTTTTTAGCGGCAACATTCCACCACTAAAAGTCGTCATTAATAGTTTTTGGCGGCAACAAATATTGTCACTGCCAAAAGTACACTTTTAGCGGCGACATTTGTCGGCGACAAATTGTCGCCGCCAAAACTTTTTTTTAAGAAATAATAATTTATTTTATGCCACATTACTCTACCACGCATTAAGTGATGTCACATCACCTGCCATATATGCAACAAATAATGTCACGTCACTTGCCATCTTGTGCCACGTCACAGTGCACGTGTTTAACAAATAATGCCACATTACCTAGCTATCTCATATCATGTCACATGACAAGTGTGCACTTCCTCAAGCCACCTCATGTGTCACACCACCATCTCGTGCCACATCACCTGCCACATGTATGCCCTCTAAAGCTACCTCATGTGCCACGCCACGATCTCGTGCCACATCACTTGTCACGTGTGCCTTCTCAAACCACCTCACGTACCACGTCACCACCACGCACCACGTCACATATTTGTTGCAAAATATGACAAAGCCAAAGTTTAAACTCTTGACCTCTCCCTCCTCCAAGCCTTAAGCCTCCCTTCTTTACCAGTTGAACTAAAATGCACCTACAATTATTATATGCGAAATTAAATATATATTATGTAACTGTATACACATATATCAAATAATATATGATTAAAAAGATATACATATATTATATTTTATTTTCAATTATTAATATGACAAAATGATTTATATGAATATTTAAATTATAATTTTAATAAAATATTATTTTTTACCAGTAAATATTATTTTTTTAGGAAAATGAACTTAAAATAAACAATTTTTAAGTATTAAATAATATTCTTATATACATTGTAACAAATTTTTAAATTATATTTTTATTTTTTAAATCAAAATTATTAAGTATATAATTTATTTATAAATATGCATTATATTATTTTATGTTAAATATGTTTTACTTTTTTCTTCTCCATATTTTTCTCAAAAATTGATAAGCTAAATGATTAAATTTTTATCTTCTCTCAAAATAGCTAAATGTTTCCCCCTCTTTTAATAAAAATATATTTTATAGATAATTTTTCAATATCTTAAAAAGTTATTTTAATAAAAAATTAATTTTAACCACATAAATTTTGTTAATAGTCATTTTGAATAATTTTGAAAATGAATACTAATAACTTTTATAATATATGATAATTACAAGAGTCTCATATGTGATCAATCTAGTTAACATCTAATCATCTTCAATCTCATAGCAAGGTGGATTTGAGTAGTTATTCATATTATTCTTAGTAATAATTAGTTATAAAATGTTATTATAGTAATGAAAACCTAAATATATTAGGAGGAATTACATGAAATCCTTGTCCAAAAGTTATTAGAGCTCAGTAGAAGAAGTAAATACCATATGTATATCAAGCTAAGCATAAAGTGTGCAATATGCTAAGTAGTCTATAATATCATTTGCATCCCATGATATTTGTACAACTTTAACTTCCCAATGCCATTTATGTATTTGATTGTAAGTAATAATTTATGTGTAACTTAACCTAATTATAATTGAAGTAATAACCCATTAAGATTTTAATTTGTCATATTAAAATACTAGCTTGATAACATAATTCTTAAAAAAAATATAAGCTATATATATATCTAAAAAATGATTATGACTAATATAAAATTAGAAAAAAATTTAATAATTAAACTTAGGACACTTTGACTATTATTTTTTTATCTCACGTTCCTATATATGATTTATTTCTAATTCTATACATAAAATAAGAAATTTAATTTCATAAATATATTTTGAATAATTTTATTTAATTTAAAATTTTTAAAAAATTCATAATTTTTTAAAAAAACTAAATTATAATTTTACAAATATTTCCATCAAAAGTAAATTATATAAATTATTTTTTATAATAATACTTTTGTCACCGCCAAAAGTAATTTATATTAATTATTTTTAAATTTTTAATTTATTTTTTATAAAAATACTTTTGGCAGTGACAATTTGTTGCTTCCAAAAGTAAATTATATTAATTATTTTTAATTTTTAATTTATTTTTATAAAAATACTTTTGCGGTGACAATTAGTAAATTATATTAATTATTTTTAATTTTAATTTATTTTTTATAAAAATACTTTTGGTAGTGACAAATTGTCGCCGCCAAAAGTAAATTATATTAATTATTTTTTATAAAAATACTTTTGGCGGTGACAAATGTAAATTATATTAATTATTTTTTAATTTTTAATTTATTTTTTATAAAAATGCTTTTGGTTTTGTTGTCACTAAAATTCCACTTTTGGTAGCGACTTTTTTAGTTGCCGTTAAAAGTCGTCACCAAAATTCATATTTTTTGTAGTGGTACAACATCAACATACACACACACCCCATACTTAATCACTCTTTTGAACTAAAAATTCTTCTATCACCCATTTTATCAAACACCTTAAGCACATCAATTTACAACCATTACTCAAGCTTCCCAACCTTCAAATCTTATTCAATAAGTTCCAAATACCAATATTTAGATTTATCCTACTTTTCAAACTCAACATCCATCAATAATAATCAAATTTAAGCACAATATAATTCAACCAAAACAACATGTACTCAACTAAACAAGTAAGAAAAGAAAGCTTACACACACACCCCCACACAAGATAACCAAGGAAGAAGAAAGGAGAATGAGCTCTACACTTATACCGCGAATGATGTCAACAAAGAAAAGAGAGAAGGATTTCAATGTTGCCAATGCAAATGAAGTGGGAAGAACCCCCCTCTGATCAAACCAGTAACAACAAGTCCAAAGAGGAGAAGAAGAATCCGGCGTTAAGAAGGAAAGGGAATTGAAGCTCAAACCTTATGCATACTCAGAGCAGTATCATGAAATAGGGAAGAGGGAGATGAATCTTCATGCCCAAAATAGAAATCTGCAATGACATTAGGAGAAGGAAGATGAAAACAAAGGTAAGAGAGGAAGGGAGGTTTGAAATTTTTTTGGGATCAATCTTGCTCTACTTCCTAATTGTTTTCTTTTTCCTAAGACGCCCACAAGAAGAAATGAAATGGGAAGGAAATAGCTAGCATGAGAAATAATAATATTTCAGCTAAAGTATATATTTAATCATTTAACTTTACACAAATTTTTCTATTACCTTAACTTTGTATAGTGTTAGTTTTATCACAACAGATTTTTACATTAAACATTCAAATATTGACAAAACATTCTCAAGGACATATTGAGTTTAATTTTTTCAAAATAATAATGATTTGCAAAAAAATAATCATTTGAAACTAAAAATGTTAGGAATAAAGGATTAAAAAGATATTTTACAAATTAAAAGACCAAATTAAAACCTTATATAAACTTAGAGGACTAAAAATATACTTTAGCCTAATATTTTATCTTCAATGAGGGTAATTTGGTAATTAATTGAAGCTGTATGAAAAATTAAAATCCCTCCTTATCCATTAGGAAGTTTCAAACCTACAATAAAAGGAAACTTTACATATAGGTTCCATGAAGTAGACTTATTTATAAATAAGTTTTGCAAAATTCAGAAACCACAGCTAGGTCCCTTGGGACCTGAGTATAATTTTAAATTGGGATAAAAAAGACAATAATGTTCATATTAAACATATATATATTGCATCACTTAAATAATTTACAACTATTTTATTAGTAATATATAACTATAACTCTAACATTTTACAACTATAACTTCACATATTTAATAATTAAACTGATCAATTATCGAATATATGAAGATGTGAAGTTACAGTCATAAAATGTTAGAGTTATAATTGTAAATCAATGATAAAATAGTTGTAAATAATTAATGTTAAACTTTGTTAATAACACATGGTTACTTAACTATGAGATATGTGATGTTACAGTTATAAAAAGTTAAAATTATAGTTGTACATCGTTGATGAAATAGTTGTAAATTTGACACACCCTAAAAATAGAGGGTGATCGGCACGGGTGTGAACCACATCACATATTCCTGTAAGCCTTAATTTGAACTTTCAATTCATTTCCAAAATATAATTAGACTCATATTAAAATTTTAACAATCTTGTTATTAATCATTAATATAAAAACTTTAGCATGTTTATAAAAATTTTGACAAAACCTTCCCTATAAATAGGATCTTCCAAAAATTTAACAATACAAGAATGTTCACAAATTATCATATCAATCAGGAGCTTAGCTCCTTCCAGTCAGTAGATAGCATGTGTGTGTGTGTGTGAATATAAAATCTTACCTATAGTCTATGTGAAGCATCTAACCATACTTTTCAAAATAAGTACATAGGCATTTATAATTATATAAAAGAGAGGGATTTTAATCAATTCTACATCCAGCACATCGAAAGATCCTCAAGGGTTGGTAGGAAAATCAACGTCAACTAAGGTATTTGAGACCGATAATAATTTTTTAGTGAATAACATTCCAACAATAAATAATAGAATATAAATAAAATGAAAAGTTTGAAATGGTTATGTACATTAGAGAGACAACAATTACTATAAAAGTTTTAATAAACTTGATAATAAAATGGCTATATAAAGTTTCAAATAAAATCTCAAATCATTGAACTATTATAACAAATGATAATATAACTTGATTTCAAAAAAAATATAAATGAAGGAATTTTTTTTATAAACAAATTACTAAATAAAAACCAATGGAATATAAATCATCAAATAATCGGATTCATAATTATAGGAATTTGTCAGAACAATTAATAAACGTGGATACATAGTCTATAAAAATAAATAACCAAATGTGGCTTATGCTGCGAAACAAATATAGACGCATAGTTCATGAGAGTAAGTAACCAAACGCAGCCGAAGCCACGAAACAAATACGGACACACAGTCCACTAGGTAATGCTAACCAAATGCGGCTCGAAGCCATGAACACAAACACAGGTACAAGACCCATGAATAACAAACGTGAGAAGAAAGCTCACAAAAATCAAACTAGCTAGTCATTGACCATGGCGTGCCAAGGGGTAACGAAACTACCGTTATCAACCAATGTTCTATATAAAATCCCCTTCAAATTTATTTTCAAACATGTGAGAAATCATCACTTTCAAAATAAAATTTTCATTTTTAATGTCAAACTCGCATGAATCATTTTTCCATAGCAATTCAATAATTTTCAAAATGAAATCCCATAATCAAGAAAAAATGTTTGTAAATAACTAATATAAAATAATAAATTTTTAAATCCAATCTAGGAGGAAATTTATCATATAAAATCATACATGATCAAACAACAATTTGTTTAATAGAATAAATTTAAAAATAATAAGCTTTCAAAAATTTACTTTTTAGTGGGACTTTATTAGAACAATTAACAAGCATGGACACAATCCACAAGGATAGGTATGACAAGTGCTGCTTAAAGCCATGAAAACAAGTGTGAGTACTATACTCATGAATAATCATCCTTCTATTCTAGTTGTGTTAGTTGTCACAAGAGGTTAGCACCTCCTAAGCACCCTTTTAACTAGGTGTACCATGATGTACTAAGGGCTAACAGACTGTCATTAGCATTTAGCATTTTAAACTTAATCCTCCTAATCAAAATCAAGCATGCATGGAGTTGAAACATTCATTGCAAGCCATTCTTTTGAAAATATAATATCCAACTATTAAATTTTCTTTTCAATTTTCTCCATACACGAATCACTATTTTAGTAATTGTAATATAAATCATACAATTTAAATAACAAAAATGTTTAGAATAAATATTCAGTTAATAATGTATTGGATTCAAATATTCTTTAACAATAGCATAATTTTTAATGAATATAAAGCAAATTATGTAATAAACCAGTTAATATAAAAGTTAGGCAAGTAAAAGAATTGTATGAATCCTAAAATTAAAATTAACAAGAATATTAATGCAACTTAGAGAAGAATAATGTAAAAATTTAAATAAAACAATTTTATAAACACTTTATAAGAAATTATTTGGAGTACTATTCACTCACCAAAGAGTTTTCAATAATTCTAAAGCTTGCTTCACTTCAACTTGTGACTTAATTCTAAGGGTGCCATTAACTTCCTAACAAGTAAATTACAATCCTAAAATCAGTTATTCACTCTTTTATTAATGTAAGGAAATATTTGACAACATGACTAGAGCAAGAGAACACCTTATCAAGTGGTATCCGTCCCTTACAACATCACAACAATTAAATTTTCAAGCAATAATCAAGATAGCACTATATTCATTAAAGTTTCAAATATACTAAATCATACTAATTAACAAATCTTAAGTCATCCTTATCCCTCTTTATAGCTCATCCTCAATTATAATTCATAATAGGTCACATTAACTCTTCTTATCCTTTATTTAAATTTAATAAAGTACTATAACAAGAGTTGTAATTAATTCTTTCTCCTACTATGGTATTTTAAAATTCCAATCAGTATCAAAATGAATTGGCCTCCATTATTAATCAAAACAACATTTAAATTCAAATATAATGACTACAAACTTTAAAGTACCACTATAGCCTTTGAATTTTCTCAAGTTTCCTTGCTAGATTCGTAGGCCACAACAACAATCAGCTAGAACAATAAAGTAGAAGTTTCAGCCCTCATCCTAAAAGCCATAGCATCACAAAACAAAAGAGCCAAATCCCTTAGCTTCAACACCCACGGATGACCAGAAATGGAGGAGAAAAAAAAATCAGAAAGTCACTCTTAAGCATGCAGACCACTGGACGAAGACGAAAGGAACAACATTCAAGAAGCCCGAACTCCTTGTTTACCCATACACACCACACCAGCACCGAGGAAAGAAAGAAACAGAGGATCGTGAAGCAGCGCAGGAATCACAGCAAGCTCTCAGTGGCAAGGAGACGAGTAGGAACAGCGAGGTTCGGCGAGCAGAGGAGAAAGGTGACAGTAAGTAGAGCAGTCCGACAATGAGGAAAGAAAAGGAGCAAGATGTCGGTGAAGAAAAAAGAGAATACAAAATGCTCTGCTTGTTCACAGCGACGAAGATACAATATGATCAAAATATAAAATAGGAAAAAACTACAAGAAAGGGCACAAGGAAATTACAGGAAAGGGCCCATAATATTACAAGAAATGGCACAAAATTTTTTCATAATTTAAAATAAAATAAAACCTGTAACATCCCAAAATTTTTGACATCCAGATTTAATTTAAAATAAAATGTATATAATTACATTGAAATTAAGAATAATTTCACAAAGGTCCAGAGTTCAAATTCTATTAAACAAAAGTTTAGTCTTATTTTTTTTTTAACATAGGAAAATTACTAAAGTTTCTCTAAACTTTTGTGTTATAACAAAAAGATTTAGATCCTTTCCTGTAATTTTGTTCCAATGTGTTTAGTTCAGTCTTTTAAGAGGAAATGAATGTAGAAACGCATAGAAACAAAGGAAAGAAATGAGAGAGCAAAGAGCAAGGAATGAAGAGAAACCAAAAGGAAGGGAGGTAAGGCTTGGATTTAGGAGGTTTTGTGACTGTTGCGAGCTCGGTTAAGCTATAGTTAAGCTCTCTACTTTAGTTATCTTCCTTCCTTCTTTGTTTTCTTCAATTTGTGGAAGAGGGAAATTATTGATTTTGATCCCAAAGGCTTTGCTTTTGTAAGCTTTGATTTCCTTGGGTCATAGGGAGGTTATTTTGAGCTTTTATATAGTACTCTAATATTTTGATTGGGTAATTGAATAAAAATGGGTGTTTTGGACACAAATTAAACCCCAAGAGATTGGGTTTTTTTCCTTCAATGGTTTGAGCCTATTTATTTAGTTATAATTATGCTATTTGAATTCAATAAGATTTAATTAATCTTTGATTTTCATTATAATAACTAATCGTGAAAGTTGGTAATGTAAAATGAAGGTTTTTGGTTGATTAAAAATTGTATAGTTTGAAAATTAGTCTAACGGTGGCTAATAAATGTTTTTGATGGTTAAGTGATACTATGTGAATGGTTAGTTTAATATTTGGATTATTGGGATAGATTATGACTCATTGACCGAAATTATGTGGTTTGAATTATAGTCTTCTTTTATATTTTTTGCCATGATACGTGATGTGGATCATTTATGTTGTAGGGAATTGTTAGCAGAATTTAATTGAAAGATAAGGAACAAGCCAAGTCTTATTTTGATATAAGGGAAACCTTTTTGGTACAAAAGAGTTCAGGTAATAAGAGAATTTATATTTCTTATTGCTTTGTTTAGCTATTTTTGAGTAGATAATATTATCTAGCATGTATTACATGTTTTAAATAATTGAATGCAAATAAATATGTTTTAGGAGGGCTTATGGGATATTATTTTGATAATAATGCATGTTTACTATCTATTTAATTGTCACACCCTGATACCAAAGGTATGATCGGCATGAAATATGGGGTGAATTCATATTGCATAAGCCTTAATTAACTAGAAATTAAGTTAAAATATCTGTATATGTAAGTTCTATACAATAATAAAGTTCATAATGTTTTAAATGTTCTGTGGAAATTTCGGTAGAGTCTTCCTTATAATTTAGACCTCCTAAAATTTTCGCAATAATAGAACTTATTAACCAAACCAATAAGTAGACTAGCTTTATTCTAACAATTTACATGATACAAAGTAAGATTAGGACCTAACTATGATGCATGTGGAGCATTAAGCTATAATTACAAAATAAAATACATAGTTACCAAAATAATAATCATAATAAGCTTCCTCTTTTCAAAAAAACAAGAGGGCCCCTCAACAATTTGCTGGAGGCGCAAGGTTAGCTATAATATTTGAGATCAAAGAAATCTTTCAATGAGTAGCATTCCAATGAAAATTATAATTTAAAATACATATATATAAAGGTAATAATTGATAAATTTAATTCAAAATGACTTAATAAAATCATGAAACATATACTTTAGCTAACAATAAATAATGAGTTTTCTCAATAATATAATCGTAAAATTAGACAATGCTATCAAAATCACATAATTGTATTAAAATTTGCACTGCCTATAAAATAAAAAAATTTCAATAATGGTGCAATTAGATAAAATGCTTTTGGAGAACTAATCTAAAAATAAAAATCTTAATTTAAATCTAGGAGGACTTTATCAGAACAAATAACAAACATGGACACACAATCCATAAGGGTAAATAACCAATCAAGCATGAACACACAGTCCACGAGGATAAATATCCAATCAAGCGCAGCTGAGAGTCACAAAACAAGTGTGGCAAAAGCCATTAATTAAGCACAGGCATGAGGCCTATGAAAACAAACGTGATTACCATGCTCACAAATAACCGTCCCTCTGTTCCATGTGTATTGGCTTATGTATAGGGCTAGCACCTCCCATAAGCATCCTACTAGCTAGGTGTACCGTGGCATGCCAAGGGTTAACAAAACTACCATTAGCATTCAGTGTTCTGAATTCAATCTCCCTTACTAAAATCAAGTGTGTTTGGAGAAAAAAAATAGTTTCAAAATTCTCACTTTCAAATATTATTCAACTACCATTTTTCATTACTCAAAATTATCATCATTTCTTCCACACTCAAATCATTACAATAAAAAAAAATTATATCAATGTAGAATTAAATAATTAAACTACTTATGAGAAATAATATCATTAATATGGAAATAGGATTAACAAGAATATGTGAATAATTTATGAAGCAATAATAATAATATTATTTAAATAAAAAAATTTTTATAAACACTTTACTGAAAATATATTCAAAACACCACCCACTCACTTGAATTTCTAAAAATCTTATGGCTAGACTCTCTTAATTTCTTGCTTACTCCAATAGTGCCACAATTTAATCTAGCATGCAAATCAATACATTTCATGTCATTATGATTTCTTTTCTTAATATAAGCTAGTGAAATTAACATTCAAACTCTTCAATTATTCATTAAATTTCTCAATAATCCTTAAATTCTCACCAAATCCTTCAACAACCTCTATCAAGTAGTCAACACTAGGCACGTTCAACCACAACCATTAACGTAACTATCATTCCAACCTTAGCAAAATTTTAATAATCCTATCCCTACCAACTTTTTCTTTCAAGCATACTTGCAAAATACCTTGAGTATATCAAAAATTTGGTTCACAATAATCATCCAACAATTTTAATCAATTTTCAACAATAATTTTATTATCCACATTCAGCTCATCACCAAACTAGAATAGAATATAGCATCAACTTAAAAATACAAATCAATTTTCTCAAAATTATAACAGCCATCAGGAGAAGCAGAGCCACGTTCTTCGGCTAGGGGAAGGAGAAAGGATGATTCACGCTACCTATAAATTCAAAGAAGAAGAAGAAAGGATCACCGTCTGACCATGAATAGAAGTGTAGAAATAACAGCCTCTCCTTAGTTCACAGACCACCCCAAAAGATAACAGAAGAATTCAACCTAGCTGCTCCACGTGAAGAAGAAGCAGAATCAGCATATATATAAAAAAAACTTGAGCTTTCTCTACACACACACACACGGGGTGCCTAGCAGCAGAGGAAAAAGAAAAACTAAGGCTGAATATGTGAGCTTACACCTCCTTCGTTAATCACCAAACAGAGCAGAAATTTAGCTCATCACCAGACAAGACAAATACGGACGAACAACGAAGAGGAAGAGACTGAACGAGTTTTTCCAGCAAGGAGAAGAGAGGATCGATGATTTACCTCAAACTAGAGTACAGTGATGACAGCTCAAGATCAGCATGTGGTCGAGATTGGTGAAGGAAGCAAGCTCTGTTCTGCAACTCAAATAAGGAAGACGGAAACCAGAAATCGTGACCAGAAAAAGATAAAAATTTAGCTTATCATACACCTATACAAAACGTTCAGCAGCTAGAGAGCAAGAAGGATTGAAGCCACACACATACACGCGCACACGGATGCTCTACCTGGACTGATACGCGAAAGATGACAGCAAAGAAAGAACAGAATCTGGTGAGCCACTTCCAGCTGCTGAGACGCGCCAGTCCAGCCACTGGTGAAAGGAAGAACAAGCTGAAGGTGAAGAGGAGTTCGATGGTGAAGAGAAGAGAGAACTCAAGGTCGGTGGAGAACAAACATGAAGCTGTGTTTTTTTTTTCCCCCCTTTCTTTCACGCGAAGAAATACCATCAGATAGGGAAGTTTGGGAAAATTACAAGAAAAGCACAAAGAAAATTACAAGAAAGACCCAACAAAAATTGCAAAAAGAACTCAAAATTCTCCTATAATTTAAAATCAAATCAAATCAAACATGAAAAAAAAGCTTATTTAAATAAAATATCCCTTGTGAGAACATTTTGTTCAAATTAAAAATTTTAGATCATTACGCTAATAATGATGTTATTTATAGAAATGAGATTATTAGCATATATTGTGATCATAAAGACAAGGAGTTGCACTTAGGGAAATACAACTAGGTTACGTACCTTAAACAGGCTAAGAAACCACTTAAGGGATGAATTATAAGTGTTATACTACCTTAGAGTATTGAAATGGTTAATGCCTAGTGAAGGTAGAAAAAGAGTAGGAGGCATAATCTCGGTGGGAGTTCACCAATGGAGAAATGTGATCTTGTGATTTTCTATAGTTCACTGCCAATATTCAGTGTTGTCATACCTATTTATGGGCTTAGTTCACTAAAAGAGTTAGTGAATTGAGTGTTTGACAGCTCCCAATTGGGGAAGGGATCCGACATGAGAAGTGTGAGGTTGAATTCCTAGGCCAAAGTACCTCTCACATGGATAGTAAGTCAGGCTGACTCTGGGAGGGAGTTAGTTTTGACTTTTCAAGATCCATGTCGAAGGGGCATAGGTAGTTCAATGGATCAGATTATGCCTTGAATTATATTTTGTACCTCTAGAAGTACAAGTGGATATGTGGTTTACCAATGAGCTAAAGAGTACCAGGGGCATTTTTTTGGTCAAGAAAGGCTATATCGGCCTATGTCATGAATTTAAGCATCTTGATTGGTTTAATTATATATTATTTTGAATTTATTATTTATTTACTTGACTTTGATTTTCCTTGTGATAGGGAATATAGATTTCTCTATTATTGAAACTATGGTTGTCTCACCCCTTTCTTAACAATATTTACAGGTTTAGGTGAAGGATCCAGTGATAGGTAGGGAAAAGACCCAAGTTAAGGGTTTGCTTGTGAATTATGAAGACCTGCAGCCTCTATCTTTTGAGTAAGTACATTATAATATATTTAGAATTAGGATTCCAGTAGGATGTGTTTGTATATACATGTGTGTGTGAATATGAGTGGATTGTATGCCTTCGTATGAATTTTTGTCTATTTGTAGACTTGTGACTTGAAAACTTGGTTATAATATGTGTGAATTGTATGCCTTTGTATGAATTTTTATTTGCTTGTAGACTTGTGAATAGGAAACTTAGTTAAGGCATGTGGTTTTAATGGATTAATTTGGCAGACTAAGTTTTCACTATAAAAAAATATTTATTTTGGTATATATATAAATATGTGTGATTTTATATGCAAATGCAAATTGTGTGCTATGGGCAAACATACACTTTGGATAAAAAGAGTAGGTGCATGGGCCCTATAGGGATCTCGAAGCTAAGTGAAAATATTTAACATGTGCATTTATATGAGAATTTGGTATTTGAAATGATTTTTGATCATTCTTGTGTGATTAGTACATTTTTAAGGCTTAGCATTCATTTTGGAAAGTGGCACCTGAGTGGTCAAATTTTGATATAAAGGATTTTTTCATCCTTTAAATGTTTTAGTAGGTACTCTAATCATATTTGATGTGTCTAAAGTGTTCCCACAAGTTTGTGACCATTGAGTTGAGATTTGGACAATTTTAAAAATAGTTTTTACTAAAAAGTTGTACTTTTGCATCTAAGTATTCAAATCTCAATCTGACCATTGAATTTCTCTAAAATGTGGGTCACAAGTAAAATTTTTTATAATGTTCATGTGGACTTTAAAATCATCTCGATTGAATATCGGATGGAGAAATTTGTGTAGTCCAGAAGTTGGTCTGAAGGTGCTGTCATAATAGCTATTTAATGCTGTCATGATAGCAACAGTTGCTAAAGTTATGAAATGCATAAGTTTAATCCGATGGTTTGATTTTCTTGAAATTTGGTACACTAGTAGTACTCTTTGAATGTGGCGTGTGGGCTCTAGAATCACTCCAATCAAATAGCAGATGATGAAATATTGCACTCCGGAAGTTAGTTCGGAGGTGATGTCGTGACAATAAATAAAGTTGTCATGACAATAAAAATGTCCAAACTTGTAACATATCTAATTTTTAATCCAACTATTAGTTCTTTTTAAAGTTTGGAACACTATTAATACTCATTAAGAGTGACATATGAGCTTTATAATCACTTCAGTCAGAGGCTAGACAGTGAAATGGTGCCTCCTGAAAGTTTGTTAGGGAGGACTGTCATGACAACAAAAATTAATGCTGCCATGACAGCAATTAATTGTCCATGTTTGCCAAATTGCTTCCATGCACTATATAGTAATTCTTTAGACCTTTCTAAGAGGTTTTAAATGTATAGTTTGCTATTGTGTAATTTGTTTATTGATTTAAATGTTTTGTCTTCTAAGTTGATTCTATGATCAACTCCTTAACCACACTTAGTTTATTTGACTTGGGTGATTTTTGGATAACACTTGAAGCAAGTATTACAAAACCAAACTTTTGTTTAGTAGAATTTGAACTTTGAACCTTGAAGAAAATTATTTCAATAAACTACTACTCTCCACTTGCTATAAAATTTTTAAAAATTAAATTAAATAAAATGTTAATTAAGAGAAAAATTTATTTAATTTAAAATTTTGAGTCATTGCAATATAATTGAAGGAACAATGTATGTAAACAAACTTCTTTTCAATGCTTGCAAACCTGACCATAAATGAAATAATGAAGTCAAAATAAAAGGGGAACGTTGCACATGAGGACCGTTGATGAATGTCACTCGCAGACAAAAACCAATAAAAAATTGATTGTTATTGGACTTCTTTTTCACCTGAATAGTGACTTGTTATTGATCCTTATCTATTAGTAATATATTTCAATGGTCCTTTTATGTGATTTTCCCAAATAAAAATGTGGTCCTGCTTTCTTATTGAGCTTGTAGTTTTGTTGGCGATTTTTATGATATTGAACCCTTCATGTGAAAAAACTTCTTGGAAGGGACATCGATTAAATTTTACTCTTTGATATATATTTTTTTCTTGAAGATATCTTTGTGTCCTTTCCTCAATTCACAATCACAAGTCAAGCATATACACTTTCAAGGATTTAGAAATTATCAAGCTTGAACTGTGACGTCAAGGCCTGCTTTATCACTGTTTTCAAAATAGTTTTTTGGTTCTAAAAAACAAAAAAAAAATCTGTTTGAAAATGTATTTTCTGTTATCTTTTATGAAAAACAAAAAAAAAATTAAAAGTTATTCTAAAGAACTGAAAAAACCAGAACATCTTTTAGATGTTTTGTTACTTTTTATTCTACAAAACTAGAGAAAAGGCAAGAAAAAAAATATCATGCTTTTATTAATGACAATTATATTATTAAAATAAATTATTCTATTATCCTATATTTTACAAATTTAGATATGTTTTTCAAAATAATTATTTAAATAGATTTTTTTTTCATTTTTTGTTTCCAAAACTTTTTTTGAAAACTATTCTACAGATATATAAATTAAATTTTGATATATAAATTAAAAAATTCATAATTGAAAATAAAAAATAAAAAATGATATCTGATATGTAAATTAAAATTTGAGAATTAAAAATATAAAAAAACACTTCTAATTTTTATGTGCATATATATGTATCTTTCAATTGAAGATAATCATGTTTTAAGACACAATTGAACACTAAATATAGGCATTTCTTCTTATGGAAATTTGAATAGTAGTTTATCACATTGTGAGGAACTAGCCCAATCAATTAGACATAACTCCTCTTGGAACATTTCTAATTTTTTTATAACTAGAACATACAATCTCTTTTACCGCTCTGAAAACAACAACAATAACGATAATGATGATGATGATGATAATATCTCTTTAACTAATTTCGTTAATTCTTCTGTTTTATTGGGAAAGAATACTTTCAATGGAAATAGAAATAAGAATAAAGCATACTCGCTCCATTCAAAAATGTAAAGCATTGTTAACCGAATCTCACCCCCAAATAAAGTAGTTACTACTTTCAAACTAGCCCTATCTTTTCATATTTACCCCTATTAAACACCCTATAATAAATATAAAGTCATTATCAACAGGGGCACTTTTGAAAAAAAAAAAACAATGATTACATTTTGAAAGACTAAAAATGACTTATATTTTTTAACATCTAACTTCTTAAAAAATGCTTTATATTTTTGAATAGAGGGAGTATTTCTTTTGTTAGTCAACTAGATATGTTAACAAAGTGAATAAAGCATGCTCCTTTCGTTATTCAACTAGATATGTTAACAAAGTGAGCTCTGGGAGTCAAAACAAACATTTATTCAATTTAATACGCGCGTAGTTATAATTGGACATTGTTCCCACCCTCTCTCTCTCTCTCTCTATATATATATATATATGTATATAATTTGTTGTTACATATGATTGAATTCATTCAGTCATTCCAGCTGAAATTTAATTTGGCATAGCATGTTGAATTTCATTTTTGATACATAATCTCTTTGGTCGTCTATAAATATTTGTTAGTCCTGAACATAAGGCATACTATGGAGTATTAATTACGTGTTTCCTATACTAACCCTGTTTAAACTCATTAACTATGAGAGAAAATATAATGCAAACTTGAAATTTTTTTATTTAAATAGGGTAAAATTGAAAGTTAATTATATTTTCAAATAAAATTAATATTTTAACTAATGATCTCCTTGGTTTTGGTGAGGTAGTTGAAGGTGTCTTATAATAGGGATCAAATGGAATATTCATCAAGTAAAACCATGGGTGCATTAGTACGACTACTTGACTTGGTTTAGATTGTAGAAGTATAAAATGGATGCCAATTCCTTGATGCTCAAGATTTGCAATTTTGATAAATCTAATATGCTAAACATGTCAAAACCTTCTTCCTTTGTTTTTCTCTTCTTACTTCACGCCTCATGGCCTCCTTAGCTTGGACTAATACAAACATCGCTACTAACAAATATACACTTTGTGCCCTTAAATTATCAATCACTTCATATCCATAAAATTTCTTAGTTAATTGGTATATCTTTCTTCTACATGCAATTGAGTTGGTGTCACTTGGAATACTCGTCATGGAAGGGTTCATTCCTTGAATCTTGGCAGCATGGATCTTAAAGGACCATACCTTCATAGTTAGGAAATCTCTCATTCATTGTTGAAGTTGATCTCAGCAACAACAATTTGAATATTCAAATGCCAACATAGTTAGCTTGATTACATTAACCGAGACTATTCAACTTGAGCTACAATGACTTCCATGGACAAGCTCCAACATGGATAGGAGATTTATCTATGCTTGAGCACTTAAATCTTCAATATAATAGTTTTGACGGATCTATTCTACTATCTCTATTCAATCTAACAAGGTAGAAAATATTAGATTGGAATTCTAATTTAATTGAAGGAACCATTCCTATGGAAGTAGGAAGATTTCAGTGCTTGAAAATTTTTTAACTTTTGAGAAACAAACTTTTAGGAATTATTCCTTGAATAATTTTCAACTTGTCTTCACTTGAGTTATTACATTTGTCTTATAACAATTTGTCAGTTATGTTTAGGATTATTTTTAATTTATTTATTTGTCTTTGCTATAAAGTGGTATATTATGTTAGTAGGATATTATCGTGGAGCAACCTAGGTTTGTCATGATTTTGTTTTTTATTTTTATTTTTTTGTACATTTCTTCTTATGTTTTGCCAACATATTTTTTTGATCTTTTTGCTAAAAGAACAAAATACAATTCCTCATCCAATTCTTGAAAAAGTTAATAAAGTCAAACCATGTGAAAAAATAATACTGTTATAATGATAGTCCAAAAATATCTAAAATCAGTGATTAAAAATAAATGTTTATAAATTTTTTCGTTAAAAACTTTTTGAAAGGTCTTTTTAAAAAAATAAAAAAAAAGAAAAGAGTAAATCTTACAAGGCACAAACTTGGAATATTTAATTTTGATTTAGATAATCTAAATTATATTTTTTTATTAATTTTCGTGACCTCATGACTACTATGAAGGTGTTGAAGTTAGTGTGTGATATGTTATCAACAAAATAGTCATGGTTACATGCAAAACATGTTTGCTAATTTGAGGTGTTATTCTGATTTGATAATTGAACTTTATAATAAATGATGAAAATTCAAATGAAGAATAATTGTGTTTTATTGTTATACTTTGTATGAAAAGTATAATTTGTTCAAGCTTACTAGGCTAAGTAGAAGTAATTAGCTTAGCCTATACATCGGTCACATCAACTGAAATTTTGGGTCATAACATACTTTCCATAATTTCACAAGAAACTTTTAAAAAAATTATAAGTGATTCTCTTTAAATTCACAAGTGAGCTTTTTTAAATTCACAGCTAACTTATCTTTAATTCATGAGTGACCTCCGATTGGTTATTTTCATAATTAGAAATGTTTTGGTTGCGAATAAAGAACATGGTTCTTTGCCAGCATTTCAATATTTTGATGTTTTCAATTATTATTAATAGCACTACAAGGTTACTAATTGTCATTTTTTCTATCAAATGCAACTGAATCTCTCTCTCTTGCACTCTCTCTCTCTCACATATTTATAACTTTTTTTAAATATGTATAACTATTTTTTCTTTATCATTCAACTTATTCTTATTATTAATTTTACTTTTATGTCTATGTAATATCTTAATATCTGTAAATAAAAATAATATATAAATATATAATTATTCAATTATCATGGCTGAACCATTGAATGGTTCAATAGCTAGTCTAGTTTTTAAAACTTTGCATTTTTTATACCTTGTTTCTACTCTCAGATTTTATTTTTTTGTCATTTATATATTTTGAAAACAAGTATAAGGTGGAGAATTATTTGTTTCTATAGGGGCTGATGAATAAATTTTGTTAACTGTTTTCCACCCATAGTTTCCTTTGTACTTGTCACTTAATCTTCACAAAATGAGCACTTTATATATGTTTTGGATCATTCGGATTCAACATGCAAATTTGGGAATTTTTGTGCACAAATGTCAAAATTTTTGGGCTAAAATTGTAATTTTCAAAAATCTGTTCCAAAAATTTCAAAATTTAATGGCTAAAAGTATTGTAGTTTTGATTTCTATTTTCCTAAGCTGAGTTTATTTTAAGATCATTCTTCATAATTAAAAAAATAATAATTCACACATTACAACAACACGGTACACTTGAAGTAGTTTGTTTAATTTAGTTAACTTCTAGGTTGTCTTTAACTTAAGTCTTTGAAGTGTCTTAAGATGTGAACTAACGAATAGGAACTCCCAGGTACTTTTCTAAATTCTTGTCTTCCACATTATGCCACCTCGTTCATATTAATTCTTGTCACATTAAATAATTCCTAAATTCTGAAGATTAAATTATCACTTGAATAAATTGTGCACAATGCATTTTCCTTAAATTCATGAATGTCCTCCTATTGATTATTTCAATAATTAAAAATATTTTAATTGCAAATAAAAACCATGGTCCTTTGCTAGCATTTCAATATTTTGAAGTCTTCAATTATTATTAATGGCATTACAAGGTCCCTAATTATCATTTTCCCTATCTTAATAACATTCAAAGAAACAAATATGTATATTTATATTCAAGCATTAAATCCAAGAGACATTTTCTACACGCTTGTTTCTATTCTCAGCTTTTTTTTTTTATTTATATATTTTGAAAACTAGTAAAAGGTGGAGAATTATTTGTTTTCACATAATGGCTTATGAATGAATTTCAAAGGGAGACTCACATCCAAGGACTTGACGGGAAACTTATTCACAAGTAAGGACTAATATGAAATTGATTATTGTTAAAATAAAAATATGAATTTGTTTTTTCTCAAATGAGATTTGTTATTAATCATTGTCTGTGAATAAGTTTCTTGTCAAGTCCTTGAATGTGATTCTCCCAATTTATTACCTACTTTTCACCTACAATTTCATTTGTTTTTGTCACTTAATCTTCATCACATGACTATTTTATACACCTTTTGGTTCATTTGTTCTTTTTTTTTTTTTATGTACAAGAGGGAAAAAGATCATTTGGGTTCAACTTGCACTTTTGAAAAATTGTGTAAAAAGTGAAAATATCAAATTTTTTGGCCAAAATTGTAATTTTAAAAAAATATTGTCAAAAAGTTCCGTAGTTTAACATTAAGGCATTTTAGTTCCCATCTGACACCAGAGTCGCCCCCATTATTCCGTGCTAATATTATTAATTACTTAATGCATAAAACAAGCACAGATCTGAAGTCCACACAATGCAGCACCGCATTCACTGCTGTTTCGGCCAAATAAATATATTATTCAATATTATTTATATTTTCACATTAATGTAATTCTCACACTGCGTGAATTAACAAATGCATGTCATGTTTTATTTCCCTCCCCTTCTCAACCCAAAGAATTAGCGGCTTTATTTCAATGATGTAACCGGAAATGAATTTCTTTTTTCTTTTTAAAATAGAATCTATAATATAAAAAGAGAGTGATAATTATGGAGAGGTTGGCCAGCTCATGTCATTTGGTTGCCCACCCACGCACACCACACCAGCACCGAGGAAAGAAAGAAATAGAGGATAGTGAAGCAGCGACACGAATCACAGCAAGATGTCGGTGAAGAATTCGACGGTGAGGAGAGAAGCGGAGCAAGATGTCGGTGAAGAATAAAGAGAACGCAAAGTGCTCTGTTTTTTCGCACCGAAGAAGATAAAATTGAAAAAACTATAAGAGGGCACAAGAATATTACAAGACATGGCACAAAATTTTTTTTATAATTTAAAACAAAATAAAACCAAACTTTTGGTTAATAGAATTTGAATTCTAAACCTTGAAGAAAATTATTCCAACAAACTACCATTTTTCACTTGCTATAGAATTTTTAACAATTAAATTAAATAAAATATTAATTAAGAAATAAATTTATTTAGTTTAAAATTTACGATCATTGTAGGTTATCGCTTTTACTTGTATATTTTCATCTGTCACATTTAGTCATCATCGATGGATGGTCATGAAAGTCTTTTTTGCTTATCCGCTATTGGTGATGTACTTTTAGGCCTGTTTTGGGCTGGGTACGTGTGTTGTATTAGTTTAAGCCCAATTTTTCCTTTAGCTTGCTCCTTTTTCCCAACTTCAATGGAAAGATATTGTGTGAGGCAATAATGCTCATTTCCTCCCAATCTAAAGCCATAAGTAATTATTTTAAGTGCTGAAATGCATTAAAAATCAAGTAAAATATTGGCTTATCAATTTACCAAACAAGATTGTACATTTTCTAGCTCTCCAGAATAATTATTTAAACAGAATTTTTTAATTTTTTTCTTCGAGAATATATTTTTCAAATATTAGTTCTCCAAAACATAAAACAAAAGTGGAATCAAACAAAAAATATATTTCCTCTTGCTGGATTACTGTGGAATGATAACATGTTGAGTCATTGTTCTTCTACTGATTGTGGCGAGCCTCGTGGTATAGGTTGAGTTTGTTTGCTTTTATTAGTTTGCTGTTGTGTTGTTTTGTTTGTTTTGTTTTCTTGTTTTTTGTTTAGTTGTATTTTGTTTTTTATTTGGTTAGATGTGTGTTAATTTGTAACCATGGGTTTTTTTGAGTGTTTTTTTTTTTTGCTTTGGTTATTAGTGTGTAATTTCTTTGTGTTGATATTAATACAATTGACTTTTTTTGCCCAACAAAAAGCCCAAAAATTCTCTTGTCAATCCACAATAGTGGAATGTTTTTCTTCTCTTACTATTTAGATTGGCCCTGTCAAAACGACGTAGTTTTAGAATTTAGATCTGCATGATTTTCACATGGATAATCGCCTTGACCAACTTGTGTTTGGAGAGAAATAACTAAGAAAACAAATTAATTAGAAGAGTTTTATATGTTGACCCCAAAAACGTATTGAAATGCAAACAAATTCATTGGAGGGAGGAAATCATGTGTGGAAATGAGCAGCATGGGAGTAACTTGAGAGCAACATGAGCCCACTGAGAGCTGGGTTATGAAGAATGACAAGATTAAGGGAAGAATTAAAAGGAAAATATTGGGTTTATTAATTGTGCTGATTACATTGTTGCTATCATATAACAAAATTATATCAAGCTGAGCCTTATTAGAATGAACCAAGGCATCCTGATGTTAGTTGTTTGTGTAACAGTCATTTACAACTGAACCGCCTCCATCCAATTAAAATGAGGCATCTGCATCTTCCTCTATCTTTATATGGCAAGTGATTAACCTGTGGCGTTCACAAAAAAGATCTCATTTACAACGTCTAAAATCCAAATTTATATTTTATTATAATTTTTTTAATTTCAAATTTCTCGTATATTTATTTAAAATGTTAACTAGCATATCCTTTCATTTCCATTTCCCACCTCCATTTTTCATTGGTCTTTGAATTTGAATTTTTTTATATTATTCAAACAAAATACATGGATTTTAAATTTGAGATTTTAAATCTAAAATCTAAATCTAAATCCACCAATCTTAAATGCTATCTGAAATAATTTCAAATTGTTTGATCTCACTTGAGAGGTTTTGTAGAGAAAGAAAATTTCCTTGTGACCTAAGTAGGTTAAGGATGAGAAAGAGGAACCTTACCAAATTGGATTTCAAGCTTATCATCCAGATCGTCCAAATTTAATTTTAATTTATTTTTACAATTTTAGTATCTCCTTATTTTAGGAAATGGAAAATGAAGAATAAAAAGAATCTTTTAATTATCAATTTGAAATGTTGGTAAAAAAAAAATTGTCACTTTCTTTGTATCAGTTTAAAACGGATAGGATCCTGACAAACACTCTTTTCTTGAGAGGTTCACGAATGCTTCTACACTTCCTTTTATGTCAATTTAAATTGGACCACCAGCCACTGCTGCTTCGTATGCTGCCTCAAGAACCTCAATGATTTTGAATGATTGGTTGCTGCTTCATGGGTGACTAGAAGGCCTGTAGTGAGAATGTTAGTAAGTCTGTGAAAGATGTCTCTTCTAGGAGCAAAGAAATTTTTGGGCATCTGGGAAGGAGGAGGAAGAGACTGACGAGTAGATCGACTAGATGGTATTAATAGAGTACTACGTGATGATGGGTTGTTCTCTCCTTTGGAGTATCTGTAGAGACAGTTTTGGGTTGAGCTTGAGGATGTTACTGTTCAGAGGGATGTTCTTTGAACACGAACATGTTGACCCCAAAAATAACTAAGAAAACAAATTAATTAGAAAAGTTTTAAATGTTGACCCCAAAAACGTATTGAAATGTAAACAAATTCATTGGAGGGAGGAAATCATGTGTGGAAATGAGAAGCATGAGAGTAACTTGAGAGCAACATGAACCCATTGAGAGCTGGGTTATGAAGAATGACAATACTAAGGGAAGAATTAAAAGGAAAAAATTGGGTTCATTAATTGTACTGATTACATTGTTGCTATTATATACTCCCTTTGTTAAAAAATATAAAGCATTTTAACTGAATTTCACCCCTAATAAAATAGTTACCTACTTTCCAACTAACCCTTTCTTTCTATATTTATCCCTATTAAATACCCTACAATAAATATAAAGTTATTATCAATAGGGACACTTTTGAAAAAAAGGTAATGATTATACCTCAAAATACTAAAAATACTTTATATTTTTTAACAGAAGGAGTAACAAAGTATATCAAGCTGAGCCTTATTAAAATGAACCAAGGCATCCTGATAAGTTGTTTGTGTAACAGCCATTTACAATTGAACCGCCTCTATCCAATTAAAATCCAAATTTAGATTTTATTATAATTTTTTTAATTTCAAATATCTCGTACATTTATTTAAAATGTTAACTAACATATCCTTCCATTTTCATTTTCCACCTCTATTTTTCATTGGTCTTTGAATTTGAAATATTTTTATATTATTAAAAAAATACATGGATTTTAAATTTGAGATTTTAAATCTAAAATCTAAATCTGCCAATCTAAAATGCTACCTGAAATAATTTCAAATTGTTTGATCTCACTTGAGAGGTTTTGTAGAGAAAGAAAATTTCCTTGTGACCTAAGTAGGCTGAGGATGAGAAAGAGGAACCTTACCATATTCGATTTCAAGCTTATCATCTAGATTGTCCAAATATAATTTTAATTTATTTTTATAATTCCTTATTTTAGTAAATGGAAAATGAAGAATAAAAAGAATCGTTTAATTATAACTTTGAAATGTCGGTAAAAAAACTGTCACTTTCTTTGTATCAGTTTAAATCGGATAGGATCCTGACAAACACTCTTTTCTTGAGAGGTTCACGAATGCTTCTGCAGTTTCTCTTGTGTCAAATTAAATTGGATCACCAGCCACTGCTGCTTCGTATGCTGCTACAAGAACCTCAACAATTTTTGCAGCTCCCCTTTCGTTTTATTGCTCTATGGATACTACACAATGATTTCGGATGACTGGTCGCTGCTTCATGGGTGACTTTCCAGGCTTGTAGCAAGAATGTTACTAAGTTTGTGAAAGATGTCTCTTCTTTGAGCAAAGAAGTTTTTGGACATCTGGGAAGGAGGAGGGAGAGACTGATGAGTAGATCGACTATATGGGTATTAATAGAGTATTACGTGATGATGGGTTGTTCTCTTCTTTGGAATAGCTGTAGAGACAGTTTTGGGTTGAGCTTGAGGATGTTACTGTTCAGATGGGTGTTCTTTGGGCACGAAAATCCAGATCTGACTGGTTCTCGATAAGGGACACAAATGCGAAATAATATCTTATATTGATGTAAGTTGTGACAATGATGAAACAGGAACGTCGTTATTCTCGTCATTAGTCCGTAGAACATTGAATGGTAGGCCCAGGAACCAGCCAAGAACGTGAGCATGTGATGATGAGATAGAAAAAATGATAAGAGGCAATGAGTTTTGGGGTTTTTGGCGAATTATGTTAACAGTAGTATTATATATTTTTGAAAGCGTCAACTAATGAATAGGCGGCAGATTTCCACATATTCGGCTTCCACACTGACTTGATGCAAATAAATGGCCGACTCATTTCTTGGTACGTACATTCTTAAATTGAAGGAGGGATTACTTCTCAAACAAACTTAAATTGAAAGCTTGGAAATTCACTCTAGTTAAAGAACGATGTCTTGAGCAATTTGGTTACCAAAGGAAGAAAATTGATTTCGATTTTTTAAGGATTTAATTGTTTTTTATAAAGAAGTGAATTTGGAAAGCACATCAAATTTAAATGTTGATAATTGGAAAATTTTGGGGGTTGATGTTTATAGAGTAGGATGGTCATTGTATGGTTGCTCTTCAAATTGATTATTTCTATTCTGTTTATATATACATATACATACATACATATATATATATATATATATATTTATATATGTTTATATCTATTTGATCTAGTAAGTAATTTACACATTTAAACATGTAATTGCAAATTATGATTTGAAATTTGACTGTTTTTTGCCGTTGCCCTTGTCCATTGTGAGTTTAGCTTTATGGGATCTAAATTATTCATGTAGATCATGAATTTATAAAATGTGCAAAAACTCTCCTTAATTTTTAAATTCTAAACCCCTGAAACTTAACCATTAAGTTAGAGAAAATGATCTTTATTTTCAAAGGTCAAGATAAATGTCACATCTTCTTATGATTGAACCCTACAACTACAAAAATAATAGTCATTTTCTTCAACTTAACAATGAGACTTCATATGCTTGAAATTTAAAAGTTAAAGGGAGTTTTTGCACATTTTAAAAGTTCATAATTCAAAATGTTGTTCATGCTTATTAACCCTTTCTCATTTTCTATACATTTTTCATAGATTTGTTTTTTTAAAATATTTATATTTTAAAATTTTAATGAGTTATTTTAGTACAATTTCTCATCAACAATATTTATAAAGTTAAGTGATGTTTTAATTAAATAATGATATCACAATACAAATATATCAAATTTTAAGTTAAAGTCTACTTTTAATCCTCTAACTTTATATAAAGTTTCAATTTGGTCCTTTAATTTTATAAAGTATCTTTTTAATCCTTTAACTCTAACATTGTTAGTTTTAAATGATTATTTTTTGTATAAATCATTGTTATTTAAAAAAAAATAAAACTATTATATCAACATTTAAGAATATTTTGACAATATTTGAAAATTTAACGTAAATATTTGTTGGAATAAAACTAACAGTGTTTGGATTAAAAGATTGCAAAAAAAAAAAAAAACTTTATAAAGTTACAAGGCTAAACTAAAAAGTGTAAAATTAAAGGATTAAATGTATCCTTTAACCCAAATTGTATTATAGTTAGGTTTAATAGGCTTTTAAAGTTATGTGCACAACTTTAATTTTAAATAGCAAATATTTTTAAATAAAACCAATGATAAAATGCACTTATTACATTTACATGAAGAAGTAAATGAATCCATCTCTCTAATTATATAGTCCATTGCGTGTTCATTCATTCAATGTCATACCGTACATGTATGCATTATATGGGGGGTGTTTTCCTCTAGTTCAGTTTGTTAGGCAAGATCAATGCATTACACGTGTGCAATTTGACTATCATGAGGATTGATTGAGAATCACCAGAGTTAATTTCAAAGTCCTATAAAATACTCATTTCATTCAAATAGTAAGATATATTTATCCATTTCATTTAAAAATATAAAATATTTTTAAGTAAATTTTATTATTCCCAATAAAATAGTTACTTATCTTCAAACTAACTCTATCTTTTTAAATTTATCCTTATTTAATAGAATATTTTATCCTAAAATAAATATAAAATAATTTATTCAATGAGGTACTTTTGAGAAAAAGAGAATAATTACACCTTAAAAAACTAAAAATACTTTATATTTTTAAACATCCAACCCCTCAAAAAATACTTTACATTTTCTCAACGAATGGAGTATATTTAATTTAATTTAAAACATATGATATTTAATACTTTTTAAAATCATTTTTTTTAATTTATCCTTATATTGATTAATAAAGGCATGAGAAATATAAAGGAGCTAAGAACAATATGCATTTTTTTATGAAGGTTAAAAAAACAATTATTTTTATTAGTATGTTAAATATAATTGAAACTTAGAAGTCTTACAATAGTTTAGATTTTCGACGGGAAGTATAAAAGTTAGTTATTATTATTTCTTTTAGAATTTTCACCTTGTAGATATTGTTTTTGAAATTTTTCTTAGGACTTTTTATTGTTACCATTTTTCCAAATTAATTTGAACCTTAGACAAACTCCTCCTGTCACATAAGATATACTGGGATTTTTTAAGGTTTAGAATTGTGTCGGTGGTTCCCCCCTCCCCCCCCCCCTCTCTCTTTCTCTCTTTTTGTGGTTACGCTGCAGCCATATCAAAGGACCACCATGGATATTACAGGAAAAGACAATTAAGGACCTATAAAAAACACTAATTACAATTAAAGATCTGAATTATTAAAATTTCAACAATGAATTATGGACTTCTCTTAGGATTAAAAATATATATGAGTATATAAAATTCTCCTTAAGTAAATTAGAAAATAACTGATGGAATCTCAGTTGAAAAATCAAGAAAAAAAATAATATTGAAACTACAATTATGGATTTGAATAATTGTTAATTTTAGTTGGAAAAACTAGTATTCAAATTTGAAATTGAGATTGACAATAGTCTCAACCCATAATACGTGAGATTCTAATTTTTTTAATTGAAATTAACAATAGTCCCAACCCTTTCAATAGTGCTTTTTTACTTCTTGATTTTCCAAGTGGTTTGCACAAATGATTGGTTTCATATTCCAAAGTAACTTTGATAAATTTTTAAGTGACTATTATATATTCATAAGTGCATTTCAAAAGTTTCACTAGTAAAATTTAATTTCTTATTGTGAAACAATCCATTTTCAAGTGTGGATTTTGATTTTTTCAACTATGATTAACAATAGTTTTACTCATAATAGTAATTTCAATAGTATTTTTTCCTGATTTTTTAAGTGAGACTCTAGGATAATTTTATAAACTCATATATATTTTTAATTTCAAATAAGGATCATGGTCCATTATGCCATTTTAATAATTTAGAATCCCTAGTTATAATTAATGTCTTGTAAGATTGTTAATTGTCATCTCATATGGATATTATCTCTTTTAAGACTTTATTGACGCTACTTAAAGACTCTAGTGTAAGAACTAGTTGGTGTCTTTTAATTTTGTATGTAGAAAAAAATAATAGGATATTAATTTTCAATATTTATTTACATCTTTTGCCCCCGTTGACCTTTATTTATTTATATCTAAACTCATCCTTAACACTTTATCTCGCTCAAATGGTTATCTCTCAATTTTTTTAAACTAAAGAATGAACACTAGGTAGCACTTAATTAAGTCGATCTTAGCCATGACTTTTGATATTTTTGAATTGGGTTTTAGAATTTCCTCAAAGTCTTCTAGGATTTTCACAAGCTTTTATTATTATGCTTTTTAAATACTGATAAAGAATCAAAATCTTCAATTGACTTCAAGGTCCTGAAGTTTTATTTTCATGGGCAAAGAAACAAATTTGATCCTCAATTATTTTTTTAAGAATACTGAGTAATTTATACTATAAAGTGATACGAGATAAATTCTCAACTTCAAAAAATGAAACATCCAGCAACCTTTGTTAATTTTTTATTTGATGGATGTTAATTTTTCATGTGTGGCCCACACATTTTTGACTAAAAATAATATGTGACATTTTATCTTAATAACTAAAGATGCAAATCTAGCCATGATGTAATGACCTTGGAAAAAAATTAAAAATTACATAAAAAATTTATATTAATTAATCAATAGCAAGTTTTGATGTTATTTTATAAATTGTGGAATAATTGTCACAAGAAACATTAGTGATCCAGTGAAAAGAAAGATTACTATCTAGTTAGTCTCTACGTTGTGCATTCAAATCCTCCTAGTTCAATTGGAGAAATTTTACCTTTTTAGACCATGAAATTACCAAAATACCCCTCTTAAAAAATATAACACCAAATTACCAAAATACCCCTCAGCGTTTAAAATGGAGAAACAGAGCTGCGCGATTCTCCTTCTCTTCTGCACCAACGTGAGTGATGGGTCTTCCAACTGTTGTCCGTTCATCGTCGAGGTGTGCGACGAGGAGATCCATCGTTGTTGAAGGTGGCTGGTTTCTTCTTCTCCATTCACGATCGTTGCTGTGGGCCAGTGTGAGATTCTTCCCCTCCTCTGTTTGCATCGCCAATTTTCTCCTTTTCGTGTGTCTTGCAGCTTCGTTACACAGGGGATCTGGACCCCTTTCTTCCTCCCCTGTTTTCAGACTTCTTCCTCTTCTTCTCTGCTTTGTCGTGGCTGATTTGAGGTTAGGATCTTCACATTCTTCAACTCTTGCTTCTCTTTGCTGATGCTTTGTGTGTATTTGTTTTCTTTGGCTGAAGTTATGATTTTCTCTCTCCTCTACCTTGATACCAATCTGTGCGTCTGTGTGTTTTGGTTTGGCTGAAGCAAATTGTCATTCCTTCTCTTCGTTCTTGCTGATATGTGAATGGAAATATTGTAGATGGGGTCCAGTCAAGTAGAAATCTGAGTTTAAGAACACATTTTTTTAATAAGAAATTTCAGCATAATTGTTTGAATTACTGTTAATGAAGATGAGTGTCGATTTGATTTTTGTCTTTGAGTTCAAAGCTTATTTTGTTGAAGGAACGATATTTGAAATGCATGATTAATGAAAATATTGATATTGGAATTTTGTTGGAAAGGGAAATGTAAGGGAAGAAGCTTAGTAATATAGTTTGAATTTTAATGCACTAAAAGTGTTCAATAAAATGTGTAGAAAAATTGAAATAGAGTAATTTAGTATTCTCAATATATTATAGCCTAATGTTATGAATTTAAATGTTGTTTCCAATGAATTTAAATATATATATATATATATATATAGATTTTGGCTTAGGAAACGAATTTGGAAAGCATAGAAAATTTATATAGATTTTTGAAAAAAAGAGAATAAATTGATTGTTGTGTGGTTGATAAATTATAAACTATTGTATTGTTCCATAGGTTGATTGTGTTGTTTCATTTTAAAATTATAAACTTATTTTATATAAAATGAGTTGATTTTGGACATTCATATTTAAAATAAGTTGATTGGTAATTGAACGATTAAGTTAATTTGTTTTTAGGATAACTATTGGGATACATAAAATGTTTGATATGTGTAATGATTTTAAATTTTAAATTAAGTAAATTTCTCTCTCAATTGATATTTTATTTAATTATTAAAAATTTATAATAAGTGAAGAGTGGTAGTTTATTAGAATTTATAATAGTAATTTTTTTGGTGATCTAGAGTTTAAATCATGCTAAGCAAAATGTTTGTGTTCATGGTGAACAACAAATATCAGGCATCCCAGACGCACTGAGTCTCAATTGATAACAAAAGAGTTTCAAACTCCCTTACCACAGTTTACTCGAATGTAAAAAGATACAAGGCTTTGGTAGAACAAGTGTTCGATTTTATTAAAATGTGAAAAGGTTACAAATTTAAACTGAAAAACTAATTGATAAGCTAAAAAGGCTAAAAAATGTAAAACTATGAGTTTTTGATTGAGTATTGAATAGTTTCTTCTATGTCTTCTTTTTCTATTTATAGTGTCAGAGTAGTGGTAGTCTTTTCCTTTAGACCTAGCACGTTTTGCTAAAAAATTAGGGATCTCGTGAAACTCATAACACGATCTTTATTCCATACTCTTCATTTTGATAATCAACCCATTTCACCGAGATACTTGAGCATGAGATCCGTAGATTTCGACATTACTTGAGATCGTGTCTTTCACTCTAATGGTCTAATATTTGCAACCGACGAGAGTTAGACATGTTTACTTATTGTGGCCTTTATTGAGTCTCAGGGCCGGCCCCTTTTATTTATATTGGGCCTAACACTTCAATTACTCAGCCCAACTAGCCCTGTAACCTATTTGAGCAACGTTTCATATTTAACCCAAACAGTTTAATTTTATTTTATTTTAAATTATAGAAAAATTTTATTTCCTTTCTTATAATTTTTCTTTCGCCTTTCCTGTAAATTTTTCCATTTTTCTTTTTGTTCAGATTTTATATCTCTTGTGTAAAACAGGGCATCGGATTCATCTCTGTTTCTTCTTTCTGTCCACCGCCAGCGTGCTCCTCTGTGGTTCTTCACCGTCAACCCATTCGTTTAGTTCCCTCATCGGTTGCAGATGCTTACCGTCGATCTGTGCTCCTTCTCGCCGTCGCATCTCTGCCTGAGAGTCATCAGAATTTTTTTTTCTTCTTCTCCTTTTCTTATTTGAATGACATAACCCGTGAAAGTGATAGAGAGAGAGAGAGCATCCGACATTTTTCTTTTTTTTCCCCCTTCACCATCGATCTGCTTTTCTGTACCTCATCATCAACTTCCCTCTTTGCCGCTGTTTTCATCCGTTGCTCTTCTCTCCGTTCACGTCGTCGGCTGCTGTGGGGGTAGAATCACCGAATACTCCTCCCTTGTCATTCTCCTCTGCTTTTTCCTTGGTTTGTGATGGCTTGTGTATGTGTGTCATCTTCAACTTCTCTTCCTCCTCATCCTCAGTTCTAGCCATCGTGTGGTAAGCTTCCTCTTCTCTTCTCTCTTGATCAAAGATTCTGCCTGTGTTTTTTTTTTTTTTTTTATGGCTGTCATGAATTCTTCAGAAATTGAGGAGCTTAATTGATTTGGGTTGCGGCTGTATATAATTTTATTGGGATGCCAAACTGAATATTGACAGTAAAGTTAATATGGGAGGTTGATTAAATTGTTGGAGGCTTGTTGAGAGCTGAACTTTGATGAATGCTCTCAAGGTATTCGTCAGAATGTTTCAGAGAAGAATTTAGTGAATGAATATTATGAAATTTCTCTGCTTATCTTGGAGGAACATGTGTGGTTATAATACCTGTTAGAAATCTCAAGATTTTTGGTTGTTGATTTTAGTTTTTTGTCAAATGTGATTCAAAGGCTTGATTGGATTTATTTCAGAATGTTATGTATTATTGATGATGCTTGAGTAGTGTAAGGGAGTTTCATGTAGGAATTAAATGATAAGGAGAAATTGGTACTTATTTTTGCTTAGACAGTATAAACTTCATCAATGTTCGTTGTTATCTTACTAACCTACTTTAGCATGTACCATCATTGGCTTTTCCTGTTACTTTATTCATCTTTCTTCTGGATTTAGCATCTCAATATTCTCTTTTCAACTTTGTTGCTCTAATCAAGCATCCCAGTGCATCAACCTCTAGTTTCTCAGAAAACATATCAACATCATGTTTTCCATATCTCCATCTAGATGCTAGCAAACAATGCTACTTCAAACTTCAATTTGTGCTTATCCTTTCCATCTTCTACCTATCTCTGCTCTGACTTTTTCCCTTGTAGCTAAATAACAAATGATAATTTATGCATTAAAATTCAAGAATTAGGCACTTAAAATTCATAAATTGAAAATTGGCTAATTAAAAATTAACTATTGATCAATTAAACTCAATTAGTCTCAAAATAAATATTAAAAATACTAAATTAATTGAATAAAATTGTATAAAAATGTTATTTATTAACAATATAAGGAAAATCTAAATTTCTAGATTATTTTATGGGTTCCTTGTTTCAAGATGCATGCATCTTGTAGCAATATGCTTCACATGTTTATTGTTTGGATCAATAAGGTACCTTGTGTCAATTCCTAAAATACGAGAGGCATCAAACTTAAAGAATGCCATAGGTTTTACAGCCACCAACATTGTTCCTCGAATTCAAAAGGACTTAAAGTTTCTTGAAATACAAGTCATACTGATGAACACTGGCTTTATAAGTGAGAAGAAATCAGAAATTCCCCAAGCACTGATAATTATCGATATCATAAATGAAGAAGTGAGACCTTCAAAGAAGTGTTGGATAAATTTGTCTAAGTAGATGGGATAATGTTTTAACCATAATGGTGAATGGTTAGAAGAGATGAGAGGGAATTTGAGTCTTGTGGCAACAGTCATATCAACCATAACTTTTCAAGCTGTCATTAGCCCTCCAGGCAGCTTCATTCAATAAGGTCTATCTAATTCAAGCAACACTACATTAGGACCATTACATTGCTAGGAGAATTATGGTCCATGTCCTGGGCAATCATTGCTAGCTGCTAATGATATGTCTGACTTTCATTACTTCGTAATGTGCAACACGATGGCTTTTGTTGCATCTCTTGGAGTTACGCTCTTGCTTGTAAGTGGACTTCCTCAATAAGGTTGTGATGGTGATGTTATCTTTGGGCGTGTGTCAGTCTCATAGCATTAGCCCTGACTTACTTTAGTGCATACCTAATGATGATGCCTGACATTTGTAATCCAACTGATACAACATAGGCGGACTTGGGTGGCACTGCTCGAACTGGTTGGTGTATACATCTCATTGGCATTTATTATTTGGCTTGTGAAGAAATTCATTGAGATAATTAAGCAACATTTATTATTCATTTTAAATTTTTCTAAAAACATTATATACAAAATTATCATTAAATTTGTGGTATATATGACTTTTCTTAAAAAGAAAACAGCGTAGAGATATAAATAAGTTGGAATTAGTTTCTTTTAATGTCCTGTGATTATGAAAGGAGAAGTAATAACAACGATCAAAATTGAAAGAGAGGAGCTAGCTTTTGTATAACTTTAATAGTTAGGGATAGTTAGGGACAATTATGCTAATTGGTTATTGGGTTATGTGAAGATTGCATAACTTCATGCTGAGGCACGCATACTCATAAAGCGGAGAATCAGAGTCAGAAGGTGGATAAGAGGAGATGCTCCAACAAGGTGGTCAAGAAAGGATTGAGGAGGAAGAAGTGCGTCATTGAGAGAAGAACATGTGTAAAGGTTTTGGTCAAATTTCATTTTTAACAGTCACGTTTTCCAGATTTAATGGTAGGATGATACTGCACTATTTTTGAAAGTTCTGGAGAAATATTGTTTTAAAAAAGTTTAAGATACTAAACATCATAAAAAAAAGTTTTAAAATATTTTTACCCTTTAACTATTTTTTAATGTTTCTTTTGGGCTTGTTGCCCATTATCTTATGAGGGGAAAAAAAAAAGGAAATTGAGAAGCATGAGCCCATTGGAAGTTCAAATTAGAGGACCCCTCTTTTCATAAGCCCATTTGTTTAAAAAGGCAAAACACTTGAAAATAGATTGGGTTTGCATTGTTAAAAAGTATGGTGAAAAAGGTAATAAGCGTTTTGGTTCTAACTAGTTAGAGGAAAACTCATTTGGTCTGTCTCCTTGTTATAGAGTTTGCGTGGATAGAGGTCAGATTATTAGGAACACCCTCTTCACTAATTCCAAGAGGAAGAGAAGTGATACATGTTGTTCATTTTAAATTAATGAACATAGAATGTGTATCCCTTCATCATTTTCATGGGTGCTCTTTATTTTATCTTGAAATGATACATGTTATTCAAAGAGTTGATGAGTATATGGATTGCATGGAGGCTATTTTCTTGATTTTAAAGGTATGTGATAGTGACTACCCCTTTGTAGATATTGTGAAGGAAGCATTGTTAAACAGGACTACCACTTGAAAATGAATTGGGTGGCATTGTTAAACAGGAGTAAAATATACGGTCAATTTTAAAGTAACCGACTTTCACAACAAATCAACATCATCTTGCCTATTGATAAAATTTAACAACAAGCCATATTATTATTTGTAATTTATAAATTGCATGGCTCATTTTTCTAAGTCCCCATATAAATTATAAATCAACCTCGAGTCTAATAATGCATAGAATGTATAACAATAATTTGGATGCGTGTATAGCTAGCAAACTAGTTTGAAATTGCCTTGCAATTGACAAACATGTGCATAAAATAACTATTCAATAATCAATTTAGTGCTATTTAAGTGGTACTATGATGAAAGTAAAACTGTAAAAGTAATGCCGGTAACAGTGTTGAATTGGCTAAATAAACTAGGTTAAAAAACAAATATTTAATTTTTCTTAGCTAAAGGCTCCCATTCTTTAGCTAGATTTTTCCTTTCAAACGCATTAGTTACAACTACTGCATGTTTCACGGAAATGTCCCATAATAAAATAATATATCACAAAAGTCTTTAGTCTTCAGTTGACTTCTTTTAGGGGAAAACAATTAATCTTTCAAAGTGATTGTGTCCTTACTAAATGTTTTACATGAGTTAGACCATGTTATTCCCGTTGGTAGAAAAATACAGTAATATTAAGATCAATAAGTTTATTATTATAGGCTTATTAGAAATTTCCAAATTTTATTAATAAATTTAGAAGTTCAATAAAGTCCAAGTTTGAATACTTCGCATGCATAAAGAAAAATAGTCAAAAGTGATTTGTATCACTATAATGATAAAAAATGGTAGCTACTCCCCGCCCAAAAAAAAAAATTGTAGCTACTTTTCAATATTACCTTCCAATTAAAATTAATATATATTAATTATCTTTAATTTTTTTCCTCGTAAAATCTCTCCCTGTAATACAATTTATTAATGGAATTCATAAAAAAGAATAATTTAATATTACTAATTTTTATCACTAACTTTTTGTTGGTGTTGAAAATATTAGCACTCTTATTTATCACTTCCTCCTCCTCTCTTTATAGAGATCTAAACATGTTCTATTGAAATCCAAATTACTTATTCACTGGGTCCTTAACAAACTTTTGTTGACGCTACAAATAAATAAAACGTGTAACTATTAATATTTATTTTCTCTCACCTAAAAAACTCCTCTACCAGATTTTTCTTATCCAATGCATTGAATGCAACTATGGCATGCTTGACAGAAATGTCCCTTCACAAAAACATATTTCCCAAAAGTCGTCACACTTTAATTGACTATATCTATCAATTTTTTATTTCTAGGTGTATAGCATACTTGACTTGTGAGTAGACTTTTATTTGTAGGTAAATGGTGCGCTTGACTCGCGAAATATCTCAACCTAATTTGTTACATTTCTTTTACAACTTTTCAAAATTACTTTTGATTGACACTATTTGCAAATAAAGTTGTCGTGGTGAAAAACAAGGGAAATTTTAAAAATTAGTCATCACTATTTCATAAAATTTTGTGAGAAATTTTGTCTTAAGAACCGATTTGATATTTCATCTTCTTTGTATGTTGGCTTTCAATAATTGAAAGAGGAATATTTAACCTAAAAAATAAATAAATAAATAACAAGCATAAGTTATCAAAAAAATAACAGCAACATAAGATTGAGAAACGAACACATCAATGACCCAAATTCAGCCAAACCAAACATGCCTGCCTCTCTTCGTCTCACGCTATAAAACCTTGGGATGATTATCCTATTTGTATATTTATTATTCATTTATTCTATTTTTTCCCCAGCAAAATGCTTAGAAGTTTTCTCAACTACATTTTAAATTTGACGATTACATGTTTTACTTGAAAAATGTACTCAGTTGATCAAATATTGTTTCATGAACTTAATCTTTCTCTAATTATAACATTCTATTAAATTTTTTTCCAGAGCAATCGCTTTTGTCACATATGAGGTGGTGAGGGAGATTTTAGGGGCAGTATTTTTAGTCAAGGGAATGATGGTAAAAGGTCTTAATATTGTATGGTTGTGGTGGATCGAATATTTTTTTTACGAAAAATATGGTTGTTGGATGTAATTTTCCTGAAAATTACTATATAATTATATGTGTTATAGATAGACATGACAACACCAAGTCAATAGTGGAAGACTTGAAAAGGTTGGATAATGGCTATAAATTTTTTTTTATTATATGTTAGTGATGATGGAAGACTTCAAGAAGCCAGCTGAATTATGTCTAATAAAAAATTACTATATAATTTTCCTGCAAATTACTATATAATTATATGTGCCTGTTGGTTGTTATAGATAGACATGACAACACCAAGTCAATAGTGGAAGACATAGAAAGGTTGGAATATGGCTATAAAAGTTTTTTATTATATGTCAGTGATGATGCAAGACTTCAAAAAGCTAGCTGGATTATGTCTAATAAAAAATTAACAGTGTCTGTATGCTTTATATTTTTTTCTCAGACGTGAATCATAAGTCCATATTGGAAGACTTTAAAAAGTGATCGGAATGACGATCTAGAAAAGAATTTTGATTATATGTAATTATTATTTAACACCTACACCATTTCTGTGACTAGCAAATATATTTGTGATGACCAATTATTATTTAACAGCTTTATTGTAATTTTTCCCATTTTAACTCGCACAAGTCTAAGAAGCCAATTACCAAAGACTTCACAAAGCTGGAAATGATGACCCCACAAAAAAGAATTAATTTTTCACAGGATATACTTTAAATAATAATATTTACACAAATGAAATATTTTATAGTTAATCGATTGTGTTGGATGTATTATATACATCAACCTAATTCATTTATAAGTATATGGCGTACTTGACATATGGTTATCAAAATATGATCACTCTTAGCTAGGAATGCTAGCTCTCTTTTGCTTACATAGTTGGTATGTCTTCGATCACCCACCCCCTTATTGCATTAAGGTGGTAGATGATGAGATAAATTTCTCTTTCGTGGACATTTAGCTGTACTTTGTTACTTTGTTTAATCCATTTGTAATTTAAAAAAATTGATCACTCATCTATATGATAGCATAGAAATTATGCAACACTATTTTATTTCTTGTTCTTTGTATCAACTTCTTTTAGGGGTCAATATTCAATCTTTCTTATTGATTTAGTAATCACTCATCTTCCTTATTGCATTAAGGTGGTAGATGATGAGAGAAATTTCTCTTTCGTGGACATTTAGCTATACTTTTTTTTACTTTGTTTAATCCATTTGTAATTAAAAAAAAAAGTGATCACTCATCTATATGATAGCATAGAAATTATGCAACACTATTTTATTTCTTGTTCTTTGTATCAACTTCTTTTAGGGGTCAATATTCAATCTTTCTTATTGATTTAGTAATCACTCATCTTCCTTATTGCATTAAGGTGGTAGATGATGAGAGAAATTTCTCTTTCGTGGACATTTAGCTATACTTTGTTACTTTGTTTAATCCATTTGTAATTAAAAAAAAAAAAGTGATCACTCATCTATATGATAGCATAGAAATTATGCAACACTATTTTATTTCTTGTTCTTTGTATCAACTTCTTTCAGGGGTCAATATTCAATCTTTCTTATTGATTTGTGTGCGTAATAATAGTTTTTCTTACGAGTGAGACCATGTTTACATCATGACATGAGATGTTAGAATTCAAAAACAGCTTTAATATGTTTTCATTTTTTGTTTTTTTTTTTAAAAATTAAGAACAGTTTTTAAAATAATTAAATTCAAAACACTTATCCAAGCAAGTTTTTCATTTTTTAAAAAAATAGAAAATAATTTTTGAAAATAGAAACCAAACAGACCCTAAGCTTTTTTTCTCTTTCTTTTAATTTCTTTTGTTTTGGTTTCTTTTCTCAACAGCCATTTCATTAACCATGCAATTTTGTCAGGCCACACAAGTGAATGGATTGAATTTGTCAGGAGTTAATTAAATGTATGTGTGTGTATTAACAAGTATTCTAGAGATGTATAAATAATATCATGTTAATTAAACACTTAGTTATCTACATTGGATCAATTTTTTACTTTAACTTTTGCATTGCTATTTGACCAATATTCAGCTTTGAAACAAAATTAGATCATTCATATCGTGAACATGTTATCTTTAATTGTTATTAATAAATCAAATTTACAAATTGAGTTTTAATTTTTGTTAGGATGTTATCCTTCAATATAATCTTTAAAAATATTTATCTTTTAAATTTCATATAATTACCACTTCAAGTCTCTGACGTAAAAATTGGATTATTAGATTGCAGGTTGTGATCTTTGCAAAAATACATACTATTTTTTTCACATGCAATATATAAAGTTTTTCAAAGAATAATTAAAAGCCACACTATTTACATGTATTGTTGAAGTCAATTGTGCAATTTTTCTTTGGTTAAATTAAGATGATATTACCAAAATAAAATATACTTAAAGGAGACATATAAAAGCTGTTTCGTGTGAAATGGAGTGTGACTTTAAGGTCTTCTTACAAATCAAATACTCCATGACAAATGGGTGGTTGATGTGTACATCCAATCAATTAAAGTGCGAAGACTTGTATACGTTTTTGATATCTCACTATTAATTTTATTTTAGGGTACTGTCCATGGCCTACCAGCAAGACTATAAGCATAAATGAAATAAAGCAATGGAAACGAAAAACGAAATATTTAGTTTTATACTTTAATGCATTTGAATTTATTGAAATCATCATCTGATAGAAACTTCGGGAATAAAGCAAATAATAACATCTTAGTATAAATTGAAAAAATAGCGATGCACATCTTCATCACTTTGTAGATCGCATTAAAAAAAAAAAATTCTATGTTCAATTTCTTCTGCTATCACTTTGAGTTTGAAGATTACATTATCACAGTCTTATTTAATTTGTGGTCAAGTCTACGGGGCCTTAAAGAACCCAGAAAAGTATTTATTTTAGTAATGAGAAGAAGTGTTTTTTTTCCTTTTATTTTCATCTCTTCAACCCATTTGTCACCTGATTGTAGGAGTAGGGACATAGTATTTGTGGCATCTTTAATATAAGAAGACTCACACTTAAGGAGGAGAAAGTTAGGTTGTACAAATGTGAGTGGACTTGAACTGATATAAAAAATCTCACATCGAATAAAACTAAGGCTTGATAACTAATGTATAACAAATTAAAAGTATCCATAAACTATTTATTGAGATTTTTAGTTAAGATGTGATATCTCTCTACTATTCTTGTCCATTTATTCTCTTGTATTATTTTCAAGTAGTCACTCTTCATTTCCGACAAGTGATATCAGAACCCAATAGCCAAATGTCACCCCAAGACCTAGAAAAACCTATATTGCACACACATTTGAAGTCTAAAATGGACTTGCTCTGACTATAATAGGGATCTGTATGCAACTGTTTGAAATCTAAAAATTGGGCTAGCCTTGATTACAGAAATCATAGACTTGGTGTTTGTTCCTTGAATCCTGCCACAGGTATGTTTTCAAAGATCCCCAATAATATTATAGAACTGAGCATTCTTAACTTCTTTTCCTTATATTAAATATTAAAATAACAAATTGATTATATATACATGTAGTAAATGTGTTATATAGTATTAATATCATGAAACTCTTCCAAGAGAACCTGTTCTTTAAATATTTAGAATTATATAACACATTCACTACATAATTAGCTACAAGATTTTAAAATTTTACATAGTATTTATTTAAGTAACCATGTGAAATGATAAGAATGAGGGAGAATACACAACAAAGATTTCTTTCATCAGTTTATATTTCATGGTAGTTTGATTTATTGTAAATTATAACCAATAATTTTATAGATAGTAGAATTTATATATCCATAATGAAGAAATGAATGACTGTCTAACCCAAAAATAAAAAAATAGAAAAAGGAAATTCATAATTAAGGGACAATGTATCTGTGCAGGCTTCGTTTCGATAACGTTTTTATGGGGTTACTCTCTAGCTTGCCAGACTTGACCATAAATGAAAATATGGTCCCAAAAGTGAAATTTACAGCACACTGAAATTAAGGGAAAAAACTTCTTCTCACTAAAGTAACTTTCGGGGTTATTTTATGGCCTATCATACTTGACTACAAAAAAGTTAATGCTGCCAAAATAAAATTACGGTCAATAAATGGGATAATGGAAAAAATTATACCACGCAACAATCTCCTTTTTTATTTTCATTTTTTCTTCAAAAACATTTCCATACCATCAAGTCAAATAATGTATTGTGGAATTTATGGTCACCTACCGAATTTCTATTTCGTAGAGAGATTTTAACTGAGTGTTACTTTAAATTTAAAATTAAGATTGTTATATAATTTTCTTCTTTTAGACTCAACAAGTATGCTCATCTTTCCTTTTATTTTTGTTTTCAAAAGAAAATATCAATTACGGCATTGCTTCCTTAATGTGATGTTTAGTGAATCATATGGTGCTTCATTTTTAGCTTGTACATACGCACGTGCTTTGGTATTTTTGTTTTGGTTATTTTGATTGATTGATTAATACGGAACCCATTCAATGCATGCTTTTTTATTTAAAACAAAATTACTTGGGTTCCATTTAAAAAAAAAAAAAGCACTCATTCCCGTTGAAATAGCACTGTGAATTACATATTCATTAATTGAAGACTCTCGATAGCTGTAATATCCATGTGGTAAAATTAAACGAGAGAAGGTTAAAACGATATCTTCCAATATAAAAAAATAGATATTATTTACCAAACACGTTAGTTATAATTAATATTTCAGTTGAATTTCTTAATCTTATCATGAGAGATGTTATTTTAATTTTCCATTTGTCATTGTGTTTGCATGCCTTGACTTGCTGTGGGATTGGAGAAGTATAAAATGATGTGTGTTTTCCTAGACACACAACTTGCAATTTTGATAAGTTTGATATGCTCAACATGGAAAAATCTCCTTCCTTTGTTTTCCTGATCTTCTCACTCCATTGCTTCATATCCTCCTTAGCCTTGATTGATGCAAACATCACTACTGATAAATCTGCACTTCTTAGCCTTAAATCTTTAGTCACTTCAGATCCATATGATTCCTTATCTACTTGGTCTCTCTCTTCTTCTCCATGCAATTGGGTTGGTGTCATCTGCAATACTCGCCATGGAAGGGTTCGTTCCTTGAATCTTGGTGGCATGGATCTTAAAGGTACCATATCTCCACAATTGGGGAATATCTCATTTCTTGTTGAACTTGATCTTAGTAGCAACAGTTTTTATGGTCAAATACCAAGAGAGTTAGTTCAATTGCGTAGATTGAAACTGTTGAACTTGAGCTACAATGACTTTCATGGAGAAGTTCCAACATCGATAGGAGATTTATCCATATTGGAGTACTTAAATATTGGAAATAATAGTTTTGATGGATTTATTCCACTATCTCTATTCAATCTATCAAGGTTAGAGGTATTCGATTGGAGTTGTAATTTAATTGAAGGAATGATTCCTGTTGAGGTAGGAGGAATCAAGCGTTTGAAGATTTTACGACTTGCAGTTAACAAGCTTTCAGGAATCATTCCCCAGACAATTTCAAACTTATCGTCACTTGAATTGCTAAGTCTGTCTTATAACACTTTGTCAGGTATGTTTTGGATTATTTTTTTATACCTATATTTATTTGTGCTCTAAACTAGTCTATTTGGTTAGCATGATATATTCCCTTTAGGATCATGTGGTAGGACCTAAGTTTGTCTCGACTATTTTAGTTGGACATTTTTATGCATTTTTTCTTTCATCAATTGTTTTCAATAAATCACGTATCTGTATGAAACTGAAGCAATAGGATATTTGTTTCTTTACTACAGTGCATTCAAATAATAGCTAGCATGGGAATAATAGTCTATTCGATCATTGAAAACATTTTGAAGGGTTTTCTTTCTAAATGAGTAAAGCTTACAATGCATAGACCTAGAACATTCAATTTTAATTTGGACTATTTAAATTATATTTTAATTTTATTATTTATTACTAACTATTATTTTGTTTAAAAAAAGTTTGTAGTCAAATATTCATTTTTGTTATGTATATTATTTGCTAAAAATAAATATAATGAAATACAAACTTTAGATATAAAGAATTTATACTTAATTCGTATATGAAATGTATAAGTTATCACATTTATAACATGAGTTGGAGTTGGAGGGAAGTGTAAGCTTCTTTTCTCTTCATTTTCATCTCTTTCTTTTGTTCTTAAACCAATGTTAGATGCGAACGTTGTTTTTCCTTAATGATAATTACTAAATCCATTATAATTACACAAACCACCAAAAATCTGTGGCCTTCATTTCATAATTGAAGTTAACTATTCAAAAAGTAAGGCCATATAATGTGGCACTCATTTTTTCATTAATAATACTATTGAATTCACTCAAAAAAAGTAATAATAATATTGAATAGCTCAGTTCTAATATTGAAATTTTTGTGTTGATTTTTGTTATATCATTCTATAAAAAGAGGTATTTGTTTAAATTCTAAGGAATATGACATTTGGATTGGGACACTTCAAAGGAAGTAAGCCAATGACTTCACGGATACCCCCAAGACAATGATAGCAATGAAACCCACTACAACTTTTTTCTATTTTATATCAATTAGAAAAAAAAATTAGGTGAGTTAAGTCTTCAATAATCGAGAACTTAAGATTTAGGATATGCTTTATAACTCCAAAAGTACTTTCACATATATTTACATGTTAACATCTACTAAGGATCTCACATCCATGACCTACTTTAAATATGTTTCTTTATAAGATAAAGGTTTTATTTTTATCAACTAGAAAAATAATCTTCATTGGCCTATGTATGTTGATACCCTATATAGGACTTAATTAGTTAGTAACAAATTCAATTTCTGAAAATAATTATATTTCTTAACATTGTGAGCTTTATTTTCTAAGGATGGATTTGCTCATTAAGTATAAATTTTGCTTTTTGAATCTTGTGTCAGTAAAAATGCATATAACTACCCCTCTCATCTCTAACATAAAACACATGCAACACTAGATTGAGAAAGTATTAATATTGTAAACATGAATAAAAGAATGCATACTTTAGAAAATTCTTCCTTATGCTTATTCTATATTGCTTCTAATAGTTTAAGCTGAAGATATTTTCATTCCTGAAATATAAGCTAGTTTGTCTAAACTATCAAATTAAATATTTTGCATTTTTTAGATGAAATTTCTTCATTTCTTTGGAACATACCTTCTTTAAGAGAGGTTAACTTGGGAGGGAATCATTTAAATGGAAATTTTCCCCAAAAAATTATATTTGAGTACCAACTCATTTACAAGTATGCACATTTGTGTGTGTGTGTGTTTTTTTCCCCCCAAAGTAATTATGAATAAAATGTCAATTAGCTCTGGATTAGAATATTAGATTAACTATTTAATCCCAAAGCAATTATGGTTAAAATGATATATAATTATATATGATATAAAGAATTATGTTTGGATGCTATTACATATATGTCCCTATCCGTATATGTACATGGTTTGGGCTGTTGGCTGTTGAAGCAAATGATGTTTGTTTTTCTTCCTAATCTCTTGGATAGAAATAAATTTGAAATGAAATCATTTTGTTTACACATATTTTGACAACACGCACTCACATAATGGTGAAATAAAAATTTTAAATCAGTTACATATTTGTGGAAATTTTTTTGAATGCGAAAAGTAACTTTACATCTTTAAAAGGATTATATTTAATTTAAAGAATTTTATTACATATAGATGACAATAAGCTTTTAAGAATGTTTAATGTTGATGATTTGTAATATCAACATTATTTATTTTCACTATAATGATATAATTTGATAGAGATAATAGAAAAAGGATCACTAAGATTTTGATGCCTCTGTCTTGTCCATAGTTGCCAAACTCTCAAGTTGACTCTACAAGTTTAACATTTTTACATTTCTAGCTTACAAAATCATGTCAATTCACTTATAAACTCAGAGTAGATACAAATTTGGTTAAACTCACGAGTTTACTATTTTTATATTTTTAACTTACAAAATTATATCAACTAATTCATAAACTCGGACTAGATGCAAGCTTGGTTAAACTTATTAAGCTTGTCAATTTTTTTTAGTTGAGCGAATTAATTATATACTATGAAGAATTTAATTTATAAAAGTTATAAGATCTGTTTCAAAGAAAAAAATTAAAATGCAAAAACTAATATTAATAGAAAAAGAAAACAAAAATATCAAAAATAAGTTCTCCTCTTTTAAAATTGTTATGTCTTGTATATGGTAATTTATCAATGTATATGGGTTTATTTTAATAATTTACATTTTTAATATATTTAAATTAAATCATAATCATATTTTAATGGCTATTTGTTAATAGAGGTAAACTCTTACGAGTTTACGATCCGAGTTTAAGATACGAGTTTACATTCTTATTACAAGTTTACTTAAACTCGTGAGTTTAACAACCTTGGTCTTGTCTCTTATTTTTTATTTTTCCTTCATTTTCTTTTCACATGCAACTTCTCTTGTTTTTTTGTTTTTTGTTTTACCAATAACTGTAATTATATTCATGATCTGTCTGTATATATGGATGAGTTTTGAATTTTCGTTTCTAATATATAGGCTCTCACCAATATACTAAAAAAGCTTTTCCTGTTTTGTTTTCAATTTTGCTATCACATTTCATGTTGTCAAATGCATTTTAAATATGCAAGTAATTTGTCACTTGTATAGAAATAAAAATATTTATTCTTTATTCCATAAAAATATTTAGCTTTTAACAAACAAAAAATCACATATACATAGTAAAAGAAAATAAAATGGTGATAGTATTATTTATGTATATTGCTTGATGTAACTTCATGGGAAATAATAAAATTTTTTAATAAATATAATTCCAGTTATACCATAACAAGATTGACACTTTACTATTTATCATTACTTCTGATCTTATCTTATAAAAAAATTACTTCTAATCTTATATCAATATTAATTATTGTATAAAAAGCTTAAATTTTTTAAAAGTAATAACCAGATCATTTCAATGCAAGCCCACGTATCCCAAGCCCAATCATAATTTTTTTTTGGGCCAAATTCCAGTCCGTTAGTATTTGCCTTACACTTCAAATTCATATATCATTAAACACTTATTTCATTTTTTTTCCAAGAATTGTATATATTAATTAATTAATTTATTTCATTATTAAAACTTATAGTAGAGGAATTAAATATACAAAAATATATATAAATAAATATACAAAATAAATTTAAAATTATAATATCAGAATTGAAATTTTAAAACTAAAAAGAAATCTGTTCAACCATATCTTGCTCGCTCAAACCACTCTTCTTTTCATTTAAAAAAAATTAATTTTTAATAATTTCAAAACCTACATACTCTAAAATTAAGATTAACAAAACAAAATGGTACACGAACCTACATACTCCGTCTAAATTGGTGCTGAATAACAACCTATCCAATAACATTAAAAACAAACAAACAAACAAACAAACACAAAACGCTGAAATTAATAACAAAGTACATAAACGAGATATTCGCAATACTCAACAAACAAATAAAATTCATCATTATAATTTATTTGGGTTTAGAAAGGAACTGTGCTAAATTTTTAATTCCAAAATTATGCTTGGTGAAATTTTAATAATACTTTTCAAATTAAAGTTTTTCTTATAATAATTATTCAATAATTATTTAATTTGAAATTAAAAATTTGGGAGATAATAAATAGAGAAAATACTGAAAAAAGGTCAAATAAATAAACAATGATGAGGAGAGAGAAAAATATAAAGTTAAAATGAATAGGAGAGAAAGTAACAACAATAATCATTTTCCAGGTTAAGTTGTTGGTGACAAATTTTCAGGAGTAATTTCAACAAGAATTTCCAACTTATCTTCACTTGAGTTATTTAATTTGTCTTAGAACAATTTAGATTATTTTTAACATATATAATTGTCTTTGTTCTGAACTTGTCAATTTGGTTTGCTTGCTATAACCCTTCAAGGACCACGTAGAGGAATTTGGGTTTGTCTCAATTGTTTTCTTCTTCTTCTTCTTCTTCTTCTTCTTTTTAATTTTTTGATATTTTTATGCATGTTCTTCTTTTTACTTTGCAACATTTTTATCTTTTTAGAAAATTTTTCATCCAATTTTCTGCTATTATTATTAATCCAAACGGATAAAAAGGGTCATTTATCTTTGAATGTAATAATATTGTTTATATGTATTGCCATAGAGGAATCTAGGTTTGTCTCAATTTCTTTTTTTTTTATTTATGTAGATTTCTTTTTATGTTTTGCCAGCATTTTTTTATTTTCATGTATATTTAAGTTAATATAGTCACAACATGGGAAAATAATACTGTTATAACGATAGTCCGAACAGATCTAAAACCAATGATTAAAAATAAATGTTTACTGTTCTTTCATTAAAAACTTTGTTAATGGTCTGTTTTTCATTACAAAAAAATGAGTAACCCTTACAAGGCACAAATTTGGAACATTTTATTTTGATTTGGATAATTTAAATTTCATTTTAATTTTAATTTCTAAAAAGCTTGTTGTTAGCAAAACTGATTTTTTTTAAGAGACTCCCAACAAATGTGTTTTGATACGAATGATGAAACGCAATGGCCAAATTAGATTTCAATGTTTTTCTTTGATTTTTTGTACCATAGTTAATTGAAGGAACTTAGAATCTAATTTCTTGAATGAGTCGAATACGTCTTACAAGATATATAGGAATTTGCCAAAAATAATTAATTCACCAAATCTGAAAAGATAACATTAATAAATCTAAATTAAATTCTTCTAATTTCGTATATCCTGTGATATGAATAATAAACTGAACTGAAGCATAAAACAGTGTAATGGGCCTAATATGTTATCCTACATATCCAAATAATTTATTCATGGTAATTTCTGTTTTAAAATAGTTGTAGTTGTGTTTAATCATTTGGAATATATTTGTGTTTTTTCCATACTATATTTGTCTTTATTTTATAAAAATATAAAATTGTTACTTACATGCTCTTTTTTCTCCTTCCTAATTTTTCAAGGGGACATTCCCAATGAGATTGGTGATCTTTCACAACTAAAGACATTGTATCTTGGAGCGAATCAGCTTGTTGGTTCTATACCATCTTCATTATTTAACAGTTCAATATTGCAACACATTGAACTTGGAGGAAATCAATTATCAGGTAAGAGTTTTAATTATAAGATTGTCTTAAATTCTATTTTACATTTTGGTAAGACACTAGTGAATATTGATAATTCTGCTAGATTACTTTTAAAGGAATGAAATATGATGCTTTATATGTTAGTTAGCTCTGGATTAGATTAACTAATCCCAAAGATAATATGAATAAAGTGACATATATGATATATAGAAGTGTAAAAGTGAGGTGAAAGTGAAGAAAGAATTTTTAATTGGGATGGAAACATTCCAAAATCTATAAGCCAAGTGTGCTAATTCGTTCACTGGTATACCCATATCCATATGGGTGTGTAACATCTCAAATGGAAATAAATTTGAGATAATATATCCTTTAGGTTTTTATCATTCCATTTGTTGTCCATGGTTTTATCATGAGATTTATATGTGTATGTTCACGACACACACTTATTATGATGAAATAAAATGTTAATTCAATTATGTTTGTAGAAAACATCAAGTAATTGCACAAGATTTGTAATATTTATATTTGTTTCCACTATAATGATATTATTTGATAATATAAAAACAATATAATGGACAGTTTGGATTCTGATTCTTCCCTCTTGCCTTTTATTTTTTATTTTTCCCTGCATTTTCTTTTCAAAGCAAGTTTTCTTTTTCTTTTCCGTTTTTTTTACAAATATAGAAAATAACTTGAAAGGTATTAACTTTAATTATATCCATGATACGCCTATATACATGAATGTGTTTTGAATTTTTGGCTCTAATATATAGGTTTCTAGCAATATATACTTAAAACAGGCTTTTCCATGTTTCTAATCTTATTTTTTCTATGACGTTTTATTTTGCCAAATTCACTTTAACATATACTTTGTCTCTTGTGTTGCTAGAAAAATGGTGATAGTAGTGTTTAATATATTAATTCTTGATGTAATATAATGATTATTAATATAAATTTAATAAATATAATGACAATTATATCATAACAAGATTGATACTTTACAATTTGTTTTTTGATAAGCTGACACTTCACTATTTTATCATTACTTCTAATCTTATATCAATAATTACTGTATAAAAAAACTTAAATTTTTATTAGTCAATCTTCTATGAAATTTGTTATTTTGGGCTAGATTATTTAGAATTTGTTTAAAGCAAATCTTCTAAACTATAGTATTTAAGGGTATGTTTGGTTGGGGGGAGGAGAGGGGAGAAGAGCGCTCCCCTCCTTTGGTTAGGTGGAGGGGAGCCCCTCCCCTCCCTTCCAAAACCTCTCCCCACCCCTCCCTTCCCTCCTCTCCTCTCACCTCCTCTTTCCTTTCTTTGAATCAAACAGACCCTAAATGTAAGCCCACATATCGTGAGTCCAACTATCACATTTTTTGGCACATTAGTTTTTCCCTCACACATAGATTAATTCATATTTTTGTTTTTTTATTTATTTCATAAGTTTTAAAGAATTGTATATTATAAGTATTTCATTAAAATTATTTTTTTATTTTTTAAAATTTATAACAGAGGAGTTAAAAAATTTATAATAGACAAAGACATGTAAACAAACAAAATGGTGAACAAACGTACATATACCACAATGTATCCTATAACAGTAAAGAAAACAAACAAAACTCTGAAATTAATAACAAACTACATAAACGATATATTCTCAATACTCAAAAAATAAATAAAATACATCATTTTAATTCATTTGAATTTAGAGAGGAACCGCCCTACATGTTGAATTCCAAAATTATACTTTATTAAATAATACATTTCAAATTAAAAAAAAGTAAATAGGACAAATATTGAAAATGAAGTTAAATAAATAAAGAAAGATGAGTATAGAGAAAAATATAAAGTTTAAATGAATAGGACAGAAAAGAAAAAAAAAGATATATCATTTTAGAAGTTAAGTTGTGGGAAACCAATTTTCAGGAGTGATTTCAACAGAAATTTCCTACTCTCTGTGGTAGAAATAAATTTGAAATAAGATCATTTTGTTTTCACGCACACATACATATTTTGAAGACACATGCTCATCTAATGGTTAAATAAAATTTTAAATCAGTTATATTTGTGGAAACTTTTCCAAATGCAAAAAGTAAATACACATCTTTAAAAGCATTATATTTTAAAGGATTTTATTACTTACAGGTGACAATAAACTTTCAGGAATGTTGAATTATGATGATTAAGACCACTTGAAATTTGATGCTTTTCTCTTGCCTTTTATTTTCATTTTTTATACATACTTTTCTGAAGGCAAGTTTTGTTTTTGTTTTTTTAACACATGTAGAAAATAATTGGAAGGCATTAACTTTAACTATATCCAAGATATGCCTACATACCGGTAGAAAACAAGTCGTAAGGCTTTTTCCAGTTCTTGTTTTTAATTTTTTTATCACATTTCATGTCATCAAATGCATTGTAAATATGTATGTACTTTATCATTTGTATTTCTAGAAAAATATTTATTTTGTATCAATAAAAATTATTTAATTTAAAAAACAAAAAAATCTCATATACATAGTAAAATAAAAAAAATGGTTATAGTATTATTTACATATGTTGCTTGATGTGAGAAATAATATAAATTTAATAAATATAATTCCAGTTATATCATAACAAGATTGACATTATATGTTATCATTAATTTTAATCTTATATCAATAATGGCTGAAAAAAAAAGCTTAAATTGTTTAAAAGTAAATCTTCTAACCATAGCATTTTAATGTAAGTCTACATATCCTAAGACCAAAAGAAAAGTAAGCCTACATATCTAGGCCCAATAATCACATCTTTTGATCCATTAATCTTGCCTCATACCTCAGGTCCATATACAATCACTAAACATTTTTTTTATCATGGTTAATGAAGGTACTTAGAATCTAATATCTTGAACAAGTCGAATAAATCTTAGGAATATATAGGAATTTGGGAAAAATAATTAATCCACCAAATCTGAAAGGATAACAGTAATAAATTTAAATTTAATTATTTTAATTTCATATATTCTGTGATATTAAACAAAATCAACTATACTTATTTCATTGAAACATTTTTATCTTTAAAACATATAACAGATGAATTAAAAATTTCATAATAGACAAAGACATATAAATAACTATAGAAAATCAATTACAGATTACATTTTAGGAATTGAATCAAAATTTTAAATTCAACTAAGAAAAAAAAGCTTGTTCAACCATATCTTGGGCTCAAAAATTACCACTATTCCTCCAAAAAAAAACCAAGTTAGATAGTAATCATTTTAAAATAAACAAAAAATTGGTAGACTGACCTATCTATATCACAACATATCCCATGACAATAAAGAAAACAAGCATAAAACTCTATGAAATTAAATAACATAGTACATATTACTAACGTATGAGATATTCTCAATAATCAACAATAAATAAAATGTATCATGTAATTCATTTGGGTTTAGAGTGAAACTGTGCTACATGTTTGGATTCTAATTCTTCTCTCTTGCCTTTTATTGTTCATTTTTCCACTGCATTTTTCTTTTCAAAGGCAGTTTTCTTTTCTTTTCTTTTTACAAATATAGAAAACAACTTGGAAGATATTAACTTTAATTATATCCATGACATGTCTATATACATGGATCTGTTTTAAATTTCTAGCTCTAATATATAGGTTTCTAGCAATACATATTTAAAATTGGCCTTTCTTGTTTCTGTTCTTATTTTTTTCTATGACGTTTCACTCACTTGCCAATTCATATGCAAAGTAAAATAAAACAAAATGGTGATATTAGTGTTTACATATATTAATGCTTGATGTGATGAGAATTAACATAAATCTAATAAATATAAATGTCCATTATATCATAACAAGATTGACGCTTTACTTTTTTTTTTTGATAAGCTAACACTTTACTATTTTGTCATTACTTTTAATCTTATATCAATAATTACTATATAAAAAACTTAAATTCTTTAAAAGTAAATCTTCTATTTTTTAAGCTGGATTCTCTAAAATTTGTTTAAAGCAAATCTTTTAAATCATAGCACTTCAATGGAAGCCCATATATTCCAAGCCCAATTATCACATATTTTGGCACATTAGTTTTTCCCTCACATACATATTTGTTCATAGTTGTACTTTTTTCATTTTTTTCATATTTTCCCAAGAATTGTATATTATAAGTACTTTGTTAAAAATATTTTTAAAAACTTATAATAGAGGAATTAAAAAAATTATAATAGACAAAGATATATAAACAAAACAGAATGGTTAAAAAACTACATATGTCTCAACATATCCTGTAAAAGTAAAGAAAACAAACACAAAACTCTGAAATTAATAACAAAGTACATAAATGATATATACTCAATACTCAGAAAATAAATAAAATACATAATTTAATTCATTTTTTATTTAGAGTAGAACGGCCCTACATGTTTAATTATTCAAAGATTAAACTTTGTGGAATTAAATAATACATTTCAAATTAGAAAGAAGTTAAATAGGATAATCACAAGCCCCAATCACTACTTTTATTTAAGAAATCACAACTTTTGTTTTGTAAATTGCAAGAGTTGAACAAGAATTGTCAAGTGTGATTTCTATTATTGAAAAACAAACCCCAATCACAACTTTTGTTTAAAAAATAATAACTTTTTCTCTGTGAATTACAAGAATTATACAAGAAGTACAATTTGAGTACAATTTGTCAAGTGTAATTTATTATTGGAAAACAAGTTCTCTAAATAACAAATCTCATTCACAACTTTTGTTTAAAGATTCACAACTTTTATTTAATGAATCACAAAATTGAACAAGAAATCACAATTAGTCATTCAGGGTAAAATGATCTTTTCAATTTAAAATTTATTAACAAAGAGGTCTTTAAGGAATTCAATAAAATTATGGCATTTTGAGAGATCAGATTGTCATTTATATAATTTAAAAGGATTTTATTGTCATCTTCCCATTTTTGTATGATTAAATAAGGTTTATATCAAGATAACATTAAATTACAGACTAGTTTGGAGTTGTATTTTTCTTATTTATTATATATAAACAAAAACATATCTAAATACGTTAAAGAAATCAATTACAAATTATAATAATGAATTTAAAAAAAATTAAGTGACATCCAAAAACGTGACGTTACGTTCTCATTTTTAATACCTGTGTTTTGTAATTGGAAGCAATAAGATTTAGCTGAAATGGAATTTGAAATCCAAGAATTAAAATTTTGTCAAAAATATCATCAAGTTACAGTTCATTGAGTAATTTTAGAATTTTTGCTGAATTTGAAAAAATCATAACTAAATCTAGAGAATTTGTAAGAGGATGATCTAAAATTTTATTGAAATGTATTTAAGCCCTTTACCTCAAACAAATATAGTTATGGCTTTTACTAATGCCAGACAATACAGTTTATTGCTTTTCTAAACTTGCCCTGTTTTTTGGACAGAATCTGTACCTTAAATGTAAAAATTCATAGCTCATTATACAAAATGATTTGACATGATTCTTGACTCATTTTAAATCTTGTCGAGCCTTCTAAAAATGAAAAAATAAGAAACGGGACTTTAATTGGGCCAACTGATGCATTTAATACATTCACTTAAGTTGCTCTGTTTTCATGACTGATTCTGACCTTTCACTTAGAAAATTAATAACTCACGCTACAGAGCTGAAATTGATTCGGTTTTGAACTTTCTAGAAATCTTGGGATGCCTATATTATGCATACAAATTATCAGAGTCAAAAGAGTCCATTTACTGTAACATTTTAACGACACAGTAACAGACCTTTGGAAATCAAGCATCAGAACAATATGATACTTGTGAGACGCTTAAATCGAAGATCCAAGAAATTTCTATAGCTTGAATTCATGCTTTATCTCTCTAGACATATAAAGGATGGATATTATTAATTTTTAGTGAATTTATATAACTCAAATAAATTAACATGTTATTAAAAATATAAGTCTCCAACTTGGCAATCAAGTTCCATTTACTTAAGATTGAGACATAAAGTCTCAATAACAAGATAACCATTCCACATAGCATGGTCCATTCAAATATTGAACATAACTAGCAAGTATTGCATGAAGCACATGTAAGTCTTAAAACGATGTCATAAAAAATATAAAATCTCTGTTAGATAGTATCTCGTGACACTCTCTTCACAGGAAGAGTATTGTGGCAAAGTAATTTTGATGGTACATTTAATTCTCTCATAAAGATATATATATATATATAATATGGTATCTGCTTATTCTCTCTCTCTAGTTTATACATTATATTTTTTGAAATCTTAGAAGATGTCATGCTGTCAATTAAAAGATTTTAAAGCTTTTAGTTTACTTTTATTATTAATATTATTTTTTATTCTTTTTAGACACCTATATCTTTTTAGTGTTAAAAAGCATTGTGAGAGCTTCTCTCATAAAATGAAAAAGTCAGATTATTTTTTTTTTTTTTTACAAAGATAAAATGTAAGATGTTTAATTAAAATGTTCAAACTCGTCCATATTTTAATCAAACTCATGAAAATCTCATTTCTTTTCCTTCTCCAATAATTTTGTGCTCATTTCTTCTTCCCTTCTCCAATAATTTTGTGCATGGCATGAGGTATAAAATCTGGTTAAATTATTATTTATTTAATAAATAAAATATCATAATTAATGTTATACAACGGGGGATATGTGGCTATGTGCTGATGTGCAAACATAGAAGTGGCACATTGAATGGTCCAGGTTCCGGGGTTCGGCGATGAGTAATGAGCATTCCTTAGAAAATATATCAAAAATTAAAATAAATATATTTGATGCATTTGAATTAAAAAACATGAAATTGAAAAAATATACACGTTCATTAATTATTCATGAAGAATCTAGCAGTGATTGCGTGACGGGCACTTGGGTGGATGGTGGTGGGCGAGTGCCGTTCTTGTCATTTTACAATCATAACATGTTAGAACTTAGAAGGGTCCAAATTTACCACTTTCTGTACATCCATTTATTTAGAATAAGATTACTAATGTTGATTAAATTACGTTGAATAGTATGTGGTGTATGAATAAATTATCTAATAAATAAAATGATCAAGGGTTCAAATTCTAGTTCTTACGTACCTAGAGAGCAAGTTAATTTGGAATGATCTACATTTACTTGGGAAAAATTAGTTTATGCTACCTATTAAAAAGCATTGTGAGAGCTTCTGTTAGAAAGCTTTCACTGTCTATTATGATGCATGCTTTAATGTACCCGTCAAATTAATCTACACATGCAGTGCTTATTCTATACTGCCTCCAATAGCTTAAATGGAAGATATTTTCATCCCTAAAGCATAAGCTAGTTTGTCTAAATGATTAAATAATTAAATATTTTCTTTTTCTTAGGTGAAATTCCTTCATTTCTTGGAGCATGTCTTCTTTAAGAGAGGTTAACCTTGGAGGGAATCATTTAAATGGCAATTTGCCAGAAGAAATGTGTCATCAACTCCCTTTGCTGGAAATCTTGGCTGTTGATAGCATAATTATTTAGAGGGAATCTTCCAAAATCAATAAGTAACTGCACATCTTTAGAAAGATTATATTTGGACTACAACTCATTTACAGGTATGCACTTGTGTACATGTTGTGTTTTCCCCAAAGTGGTTTATGAATAAAATGTGAATTAGCTCTGGATTAAAATATTAGATTATTTAATTCCAAAGTGATTATGGATTAAATAACATATATGATATGAAGAATTAAACTTTGGTGCTATTACATATATGTCCCCATACATAGATGTATGTGATTGGGCTGTTGGGGTGAATGGGTGCTTGTTTTTCTTCCTAATCTATTGGATATAAATAAATTTAAAATGAGATCATTTTTTTTACGCATACATATATTTTGACGAGACACAGACTTACGTAATGGTGAAATAACATTTAAATCAGTTATATTATGGAAACTTTTTTCCAAATACAAAGGTAACTACACATCCTGGAAGGATTATATTTTAAAGGATTATATTACTTACAGTGACAATAAACTTATAGGAATGTTTAGTTTTGATGATTGGTAAATCTACGTTATTTGTTTTCACTATAATGATATAATTTGATTGGGATAATAGAAAGGACCACTTGGATTTTGATGCTTATCTCATGCCTTTTATTTTTCATTTTCCCCAACATTTTTCTTTCGAATGCCATTTTTCTTGTTTTGTACCAGTAAGTTTAATTATATTCATGATATATCTACATACGTGGATGAGTTTTGAATTTTTGTTTCTAATACACACTTTTACCAATATACTAAAAGAAGCTTTTCTTGTTTTTGTTTTTTAATTTTGCTACCACATTTCATGTTGTCAAATGCATTGTAAATATGTATGTACTTTGTCACTTGTATAGCAGTCAAAATATTTAACTCTTAACAAACAAAAAAATCTCATATACATAGTAAAAGAAAATAAAATGGTGGGTAGTATTATTACCTAGATTGCTTGATGTGACTTCATGAGAAATAACAAAAAATTAATAAATATAACTCCAATATACCATAACAACATTGACATTTTATTATGTATCATTACTTATAATCTTATATCAATAATTACTGTATCAAAGCTTAAATTTTTTTAAAAGTAAATCTTCTAACCATAGCATTTCAATGTAAGCCTACATGTCCCTAGCCCAATCATTACATCTTCTTGTCCCTTATTATATATGATACCAGAGTTAATAACATCGATAATTTTTGTAAGAATGTGTAAATTTAATATTGAACTTACGTTAAAATACGGACAAGTTTGGAGTTGTATTTTCTTATTTATTATATATAAACAAAAAAATACTTAAATACATTAAGAAATCAATTACAAATTATAATAATGAAATTTTAAAAAAATTAAATGACACCCAAAAACGTGACGTTACATCCTCGTTTTCAACACCTTTTGTTTTGTAATTAGAAGCAATATGATTTGGCTGAAATGGAATTTTGAAATCCAAGAATTAAAATTTGTAAAAAAATCATTGAGTGAACAGTTCATTGAGTAAGTTTAGAATTTTTACTGAACTTTAAAAAAAATCATAACTAAATTTAGAGAATTTGTATGAGGATGATCTAAAATTTTATTGAAATCTATTATAAGCCTTTACCTCAAACAAATATACTTGTGGCTTTTTTACTAATTCCAAACAATACAGTTTACTGCTTTTCTAAACTTGCTCTGTTTCTTGGACAGAATCTGTGCTTTAACCGTAAAAATTCATAACTAATTATACAAAACTGATTTTGACATGATTCTTCACTCAATTAAAACCTTGACGATACCTCTAGATCAGAAAAATAAGAAACAGGACTCTGATTGGGCCAACTGATACATTTATTACATTCACTTAAGTTGCTCTTTTTCAAGACTGATTCTACCTTTCAATGCTAAAAATAACAAGCCCTAGTCACAACTTGTTTAAGGAATCACAACTTTTTTTTTTTTGGTAAATTGCAAGAGTTAACAAGAAATTAGTTGTCAAGTGTAATTTCTATTATTAAAAAACAACCCCAATCATAACTTTTGCTCTATGAATTATAAAAATTAAAAAAGAGAGTACAATTTGTTAAGTGTAATTTTATTATTAAAAAATAAGTTCTCAAAATAACAATCTCATTCACAACTTTTGTTTAAAGATTTACTTTTATTTAAAGAATCGCAAAAATTGAACAAAAAATTACAACTTGTCATTAAAGGTAAAATGGTCTTTTCAATTTAAAATTTATTAACAAAGAGGTCTATAGGAGCTTTAGTAGAATTATGACACTTTGAGATATCAGATTGTCAGTTATATAATTCAGAGGGATTTTATTGTCATTTTTCCATTTTTGTATGATTGAATAAGTTTTATATCAAAATAACATTAAATTGCAGACAAGTTTGGAGTTGTATCTTTCTTATTTATTATATATAAAAAACATATTTAAATACATTAAAGAAAACAATTACAATTATAATAACGAAACTAAGAAAAAATTAAATGACACCCAAAAACGTGACGTTACATCCTAATTTTTAACACCTTTGTTTTGTAATTAGAAGCAATATGATTTCACGTTACATTATATTCTTTGAAATCTTAGAAGATTTCACGCTGTCAATTAATAGATTTCACAAAGCTTTTATGTTTAATTCGATTATTATACATTATTTTTTATTCTTTTTAAGACACCTATATCTATTTAGTGTTTAAAAAGCATTGTGAGAGCTTCTCTCATAAAAATGGAAAAGTCAGATTAATTTTTCTTTTTGCAAAGATAAAATGTAAGATGCTCAGTTAAAATGTTCAAACTCGTCCATATTTTAATCAAACTCATGAAAAATCTCATTTCTACTTCCCTTCTCCAATAATTTTGTGCACAGCATAAGGTATAAATCTGATTAAATTTTTATTTATTTATAAAATAAAAAATATCATAATTAATGTTCTAGCAATGGGGAATACGAGGCTACGTGCTGACGTGCAAACATTGAAGTGGCACATTGAATGGTCCAGGTTCCGGGGTTCAGCGATGAGTAGTGAGCGTTGTTTAGAAAATATATTAAAAAATTGAAATTAATATATTGGACGTGATGCTAAATAATAAACCATGAAATTGGAAAAAAAATTACATGTCATTAATTATTCAGGAGGGAGAAGAAGAAGGAGGAGAAAGAATCCAGCAGACGGCACTTGGTGGATGGTGGTGGGCGGGTGCCGTTCTTGTCGTTTTAGAGATCATAACATGTTAGAACTTAGAAGGGTCCAAATTTACGATTTTCGTACATCCATTTATTTAGAATAAGATTACTAATGTTGATTAAATTACGTTGAATAGTATGTGCGTGTGATAATAAATTATTTATTAAATAAAATGATCAAGGGTTCAAATTCTGGTTCCTACGTGCCTAGAGAGCAAGTTAATTTGGAATGATCTACTTTTACTTGGGAAAGATTAGTCTTTGCTACCTATTAAAAAGCATTGTGAGAGCTTCTGTTAAAAAGCTTTCGCTGTCTATTATTACGCATGCTTTTAATGTACCCCTCTCCAACAGTTTAAACGGAAGATATTTTCATTCCTGAAACATAAGCTAGTTTGTCTAAACGATTGAATAAATTAAATATTTTTCCTTTTTTAGGTGAAATTCCTTCATTTCTTTGGAGCATGCCTTCTTTGAGGGAGGTTAACCTTGGAGGGAATCATTTAAATGGCAATTTGCCAGAAGAAATGTGTCATCAACTCCCTTTGCTGGAAATCTTGGCTGTTGAAGATAATTATTTAAAGGGAAGCATTCCAAAATCAATAAGTAACTGCACATCTTTGAAAGAATTATATTTGGAGTCCAACTCATTTACAGGTATGCACTTGTGTACATATGTGTGTTTTTCCCAAAGTGATTATGAATAAAATGTGAGCTAGCTTCATATTAGAATATTAGATTATTTAGTTCCAAAGTTATTGTGGATTAAATCACACATATGATATAAAGAATTATACTTTGGTGCTATTACATATATGTCCCTACACATAGACGTATGTGATTGGGCTGTTGGGGTGAATGGGTGCTTGTTTTTCTTCCTAATATATTGGATATAAATAAATTTGAAATGAGATCATTTTGTTTACACACATATGTTTTGATGAGACAGACTTACGTAACGGTGAAATAAAATTTTAAATCAGTTATAGTATGGAAACTTTTTCCAAATGCAAAAGGATTATATTTTAAAGGATTTTATTACTTACAGGTGACAATAAACTTATAGGAATGTTTAATTTTGATGATTTGTAATATCTACGTTATTTGATTTCACTATAATGACATAATTTGATTGGGATAATAGAAAGGACCCCTTGGACTTTGATGCTTATCTCATGCCTTTTTTTTTTCATTTTCCCTACATTTTCCTTTCGAATGCAATTTTTCTTGTTTTTTACCAGTAAGTTTAATTATATTCATGATATATCTACATACGTGGATGAGTTTTGAATTTTTGTTTCCACTGCACATGCTTTTACCAATATACTAAAGCAAGCTTTTCTTGTTTTTGTTTTTAATTTTGCTATCACATTTCATGTTGTCAAATGCATTGTAAATATGTATGTACTTTGTCACTGTGTAGCAATGAAAATATTTAACTTTTAACAAACAAAAAATCTCATATACATAGTAAAAGAAAATAAAATGGTGGGTAGTATTATTTACCTAGATTGCTTGATGTGACTTCATGAGAAATAACAAAAATTAATAAATATAACTCCAATTATACCATAACAAGATTGACATTTTACTATGTATCATTACTTATAATCTTATATCAATAATTACTGTGTAAAAATCTTAAATTTTTTTAAAAGTAAATCTTCTAACCATGGCATTTCATTGTAAGCTCTTATATCCCAAGCTCAATCATTACATCTTGTTCTGTATTATACATGATACTAGAGTTAATAACATTTTATAGTTTTTGTAACAATGTGTAAGTTTAATTTTAAACTTACATTAAACTACAGATAAGTTTGGAGTTGTGCATTTTCTTATTCATTATATGTAAATTTTATTATATATATCATTAAAACAATTATATTTGGATTTGGATGGTAACTCATTTGCAAGGATGTACTTGATTATACTTATGTTTTCTTTTCTTTTAATCTCTTTTTCGAAATGGAGTATATCGAAAATAGAATTTTGCATTTCATTACTTCATTCATAATTTCATGTTGTTTATTAATATTAAAATGGAGTAAATCTAATATGCCATTACTTTTATTTTTAAATTTTATGCGTCTCCTGTGAACTTTATTTTTATACTTTTGTTTCTTTATCAGTTTAACTTATTTTTTTAAAATTTTTTATCTTGCGAAATAATTAAATCATGAGGTTAAAACAAGCATTACTTAAAATTATTTTTTTTATATTTAACATAATTGTTAGACTTATTCTTAGACATACTAGATTTAATGATAATGATAATTTTGTAGGAAAAATGACTATAAAATCCCTCTGAATTATATAAAAAACAAGTTGGTCCCTCAAAATGTCATAATTCCAATGAAATCCCCAGGAACCTCTATGTCAGTAAATTTTAAAGTGAAAAGATCATCTTTCCCTTACTAAAAATAATAAGCCCTTGTCACAACTTGTTTAAGGAATCACAGCTTTTTTTTGGGTAAATTGCAAAAGTTAAAAAGAAATTACTTGTCAAGTGTAATTTCTATTATTAAAAAATAAACCCCAATTATAACTTTTGCTCTATGAATTACAAAAATTAAACAAGAAAGTACAATTTGTTAAGTGTAATTTTTATTATTAAAAAATAAGTTCTCAAAATAACAAATCTATTCACAACTTTTGTTTAAAGATTCACTTTTATTTAAAAAAATTGCAAGAATTGAACAAAAAATTACAACTTGTCATTAAGGGTAAAATGGTATTTTCAATTTAAAATTTATTAACAAAGAGGTCTATAGGAGCTTCAATAGAATTATGACATTTTGAGATATCAGATTGTCATTTATATAATTCAGAGAGATTTTATTGTCATTGTTCCATTTTTGTGTGATTGAATAAGTTTTATATCAAAATAACATTAAATTGCAGACAAGTTTGGAGTTGTATTTTCTTATTTATTATATATAAAAAAACATATTTAAATACATTAAAGAAAACAATTACAAATTATAATAATGAAACTAAAAAAAAAATTAAATGACACCCAAAAACGTGACGTTACATCCTCATTTTTAACACCTTTGTTTTGTAATTAGAAGCAATATGATTTGGCTGAAATGGAATTTGAAATCCAATAATTAAAATTTGTAAAAATCATCATCAAGTTACAGTTCATTGAGTAAGTTTAGAATTTTTGCTAAACTTTAAAAAATCATAACTAAATCTAAAGAATTTGTATGAGGATGATCTAAAATTTTATTAAAATCTATTTAAGCCCTTTACCTCAAACAAATATAGTTATGGCTTTTACTATTGCCAAACAATATAGTTTATTGCTTTTCAAAACTTGCTCTGTTTCTTGGACAGAATCTGTACCTTAACTGTAAAAATTCATAACTAATTATACAAAATTGATTTTGACATGATTCTTGGCTCATTTTAAACCTTGACGATACCTCTAGATGAGAAAAATAAGAAAGAACTTTAATTGGGCGAACTGATACATTTAATACATTCACTTAAGTTGCTCTGTTTTCAAGACTGATTCTGATCTGTCAATTCAAAAATTAATAACACAAGCTACAGAGCTGAAATTGATTCGGTTTTGAACTTTGTGGAAATCTTGGCAATCTTGGGATGTCTATATTATGCATACAAATTGTCAAGGTCAAAAGAGTCCATTTATTGTAAGCATTTTAATGAAACATTAATAGACATTCAGAAAATCAGGCATCAGGGCAATATGATACTTGCACGCTTAAATCGATGCTCCAAGAAATTTCTATGGCTTGAATTCATGCTTTATCACTCTTTTCTTATGTTGACCAACTCTTTAGAACACACAAAAAGAAAATTTCTCAAAACGATAAATAAATTTTTTGATCATAAAAAACATAATTTTAATTATTTATAATATCCTTATCTGTTTTGATATAATGATGGAAATGATAGACAGGACCAATTGAGTTTGAGATGCTTTTCTCTTTCATTTTCTCTTCAAATTTTCTTTTCAAAGTTAAGTTCAGCAAATAAATAAAATGTATCATTATAATTCATTTGGACATAGAAAGGAACTACGCTACAGTTTAGTTCAAAATTTATGCTATGTGAAATTAAATAATATATTCAAATTAAAATTTTTCATATAATAATTATTGAATAATTATTTAATTTGAAATTAAAAATTTAGAGATAACAAAATAGGATAATTACTGAACAAGAAGTTAAATAAATCAAGAATGATGAGGAGAGAGAAAATATAAAGTTAAAATTAATAGGAGAGAAAATAACAAAATAATATATATATATATATACATATATATATATATATATATATATATCACAAGTAAGTTGGGGCTAACAAATTTTCAGGAGTAGTTTCAACAACAATTTCATACTTATTATCTTCACTTAACTTATTGAATATGCCTTGCAACAATTTGTCAGGTGTGTTTTTGGATTATTTTTAACATCTATAATTGTATTATTTCTAATAAATATTCACATCATATTTTTTTTTCTTAACTCTTGAAATATTTTATGGCAATTAACATGCTTTCATAAAGCTTTTTCACATTCCATTCTATTATGATGTCTTATTTTTTATTCTTTTTTATGACACCTATATCTGTTGTAGTATTAGAGTATTGTGAGAGCTTCTAACTACAAGCTCCCTTTAATCCACCCATCCCTTACTTTTATGCTTTCAACAAAATTTTGTGTATTATTTATCCAGCTTTTTGAGGATGACAAGCATAGTGCTTATTCTATAATGCCTCCAAAAGTTTCACTTGAAGATATTTTCACACCGTAAGTATAAGCTTTGTCTTAACCATCAAACAAATTAAATATTTGTATTTTTTTTCAGGTGAAATTCCTTCACTTTTATGGAACATGCCTTCTTTGAGAGTGGTTAACCTTGGAAAGAATAATTTAAGTGGCAGTTTGCCTGAAGAAATGTGTCATCAACTCCCTGTGCTGGAAATGTTGGCTATTTATGATAATTATTTAGAGGGAAGCATTCCAAAATCAATAAGTAACTGCACTTCTTTGAAAGCATTATATTTGGACAACAACTCATTTACAGGTAAATTTGAAATGAGATTTTTCCTTTTCCTCATTTCATTCATTTTCTATGTTCATCATTCATTCATTTAATTTGATCACACTCAGTTAGGCACAATAAGTGCATGGAGTTGCCCATTTTATTTTTCTACTCCTTTTTTCTTATGTTGACCAACTCTTTAGAACACACAAAAAGAAAATTTCTCAAAACGAAAAATAAATTTTTTGATCATAAAAAACATATTTTAATTATTTCTAATATCCCTATTTGTTTTAATATAATGATGGAAATGATAGACAGGACCAACTGGAATTGATATGCTTTTTCTCTTTCATTTTCCCTGAATTTTCTTTTCAAAGGTAAGTTTTCTCCATGTACACGCGCACGCGTATTTAAATATAGACAATCCATCCATCACACATTAAAACACATACTCACATCACATGAGAACTAATGTATCTATGGTTATTGGTCCTACCAATTGGGCGTATTAGTGTTATTTCTCAATATGAGCAAGTCCTCAATGTTGTTGTGGAAAATATACAGTTGTCTCTTACATATGACATGTAAAAGGAAAAAAAAAAGAAATATTATTTACCAACGTACCATTTTTGAAATAATTGTAGGAGACATTACATCATCATTATTTACCTAGCTAGTTTGCTTTTTTGGATCAACTTATTTACCTGAAAGTCTCCTAAAAAATAACGTATTTTTTTGGGCTTCCAAAACTTGAGCCATTTTATTTGCATAAAAATAATTTCACGGAAAAACTATCCACCTATGCATGGCTTCAATAGAACATATATACCAAGTAATAATGGAAATTCAACTAATTCCAAAATTATACCAGAAATTTTATTATTCTCTCTCCTAATAAAAATTAATATTTACATATATAGCATATATACCAAGTGATGGTAGAAATTCAATTAATTCCAAATTTACATTTTATGGGAAAAAACTTCAAATGTTTTATATATTTTTTTTGACTAAATGGAACGTTTTCATTTTAATTATATCCATGATATGTTGATGCATATGCATGAATATTGAAATATTGTTTTAATATGCGTATTCTCTAACAATATACTAGGCTAGACTTTTAATTTTGCTATTAAACTATTTAAATGTGGGCCAACACATTTAGTGTGTGTAGTTTTTATGAATTATTTAATTCCTTACCAATAGGAAAATTGAAGAACGTAGATAGTGCCTTGTAATATTGTTTGCAAATATTATTATCCAATGTCACCTCTCATATATAATAGGGCAAATCACACCAAGAACCTAAGAAGATAATTATTCATAAATAAGGATCAATATGGAATGAATTGTTATTAAAATGAGAATATATGCTTTTTTTTTTTAATGAGACTTGTCATTGGTCTTTATTTGTGAATAACTTTCTTTTTGGGTCCTCGAATGTGATTTCTCCTATAAAATATAATGAATTGTGTGGATTATATATAAAAAGAATGACTTTTTATTATTTGTTGTTACCTATGATGTCATATCAATCAATGTATTAGAATAAATATACATAAAAGATAGAAAATTATTATTTACTAATACTATAAATTGATAAGATACTACGATATTCATCCATTAAGTTTAAAGTTAGAGCCTTGTAAATATTAAATCACTTTAGTGCAAAATATAAATAATTTGATTGTTCTGTTTAGACAAGGAAAATTAATTTCATAATCTATTTCACCATATCTCTTCTTTGAAAGAAATTTAGTGTGCAATTTTAATTGATATATTGAAAGAGTCCCATTTAACTTTCTTTCCAAAGACAAAATATTTTATTTTCTATTAATTTCAAGACTCTATTAACAAAAACTAATTACAAAATGAATTCATGAGATTTCTAATTAACAAACAAATATTTTGTATTTTTTTATAGGTGGAATTCCTTTCTTTATTTGGAATATGCTTATTTGAGAGGGATTAATTTGTGCATGAATCATTTAAATAGTAATTTGCCAAGAGAAATGTGTCATCAATTTCCTTTATTAGAAGTCTTTAATGTTTCATTTATATAGCTACCTAGTGATTACAAGCCCAAAATAACAAAAGACTATGAACTGTGATATTTATTATATATGATATCAGATTTAATAACATTTGATAATTTTTGCAAGATGGTGTAAGTTTAATATTAAATTTACATTAAAATACAGACAAGTTTGGAGATGCGCATTTTGTTATTTATTATATATAAGTTTTAAAACTATATATGATATTAAAAGAAATATATTTGGATTTGGATAGTAACTCATTTACAGGTATACACTTAATTATGTTTATGTTTCCTTTTCTTTAAATCTCATTTTTGAAATGGAGCATATCTAAAATAATATTTTGTATTTCATCATTTCATTCATAATTTCATATTGTTTATAAATATTGAAATGGATTAAACCTAAAATACCATTACTTTCATTTTATAAATTTTATGCGTCTGCTATTAACTTTATTTTTATATTTTTTCTTTCCTTATTGAATTCTTTATCAGTTTAACTTATTTTTTTTCAATTTTTTATTTTGCAAATTCATTAAATGGTATGGGGTTGAAAAGAGTATTAATTAAGTTATTTTTGTTTTATTTAACATCATTTTTAGACTTACTCTTAAACATACTAGATTTAATGATAATTGATAATTTTTGTGTGATTGAATATTTTTATATCAAAATAACATTAAAATACAGACAAGTTTGGAGTTGTGTTCATCTTATTTATTATATATAAACAAAAACATATTTAAATACGTACAAGAAATCACTTACAAATTATAGTAATGAAATTAAAAAAATAAAATGCTACCAAAAAATGCAACATTACATCCTCACTTTTAACAGCTTTGTTATGTAATTAGAAGTAACATGGTTTAGGTGAAATGGAACTTGAAGCCCAAGAATTAAAAATTGCAAATTAGTCATCGAGTTACAGTTCATTTAGTAAGTTTAGAATTTTTTTCTGAATTTTGAAAAATCATAATTAAATCTAAAGAATTCATATGAGGATGATCTAAAGTGTGGTTATGGCTTTTACTAATGCTAAACAATACAGTTTATGGCTTTTCTAAACTAGCTCTGTTTCTTGGACAGAATCTGCACCTTAAATGTACAAATTCATAACTAATTACACAAAACTGATTTGACATGATTCTTCATTCATTTTAAACCTTAACGAGCCCTCTAGATGAGGAAAAAAAAAATAAGACAAGATTTTGATTGGGCTAACTAGTACATTTAATACATTCACTTAAGTTGCTCTGTTTTCATGACTAATTCTAACACTTCACTTAGAAAATTAATAACTCAAGCTACAGAGCTCCAATTGATTCGGTTTTAAACTTCCTAGAAATATTAGGATGTCTGTATTATGAGTAGAAAATTATCAGATTCAAAAGAGTCCATTTACTGTAAACATTTTAATGAAACATTAATAGACCTTCAGAAAATCCTGTGTCAGGCCAGTATGATACTTACATGCTTAATTAAATCATAGCTCCAGGAAATTTCTATAGCTTCAACTTATGCTTTATTACTCTAGACATGTAAAGGATGCATAACATTATTTTTGAATGCATTTATATAAATCAAATAAATTTATGTGATTTAAAATATGAGTCTCCAACTTCGCAATCTTGTGCCACTTATTTTATTCTTTGAATTCTTCTTCCTTCTTGTTATTGTTAAATTTCCACCTAACATGGTTAGTAATTGGGAGTAAGACATAAATTCTCAATGGCAACACAACCATTCCAGATAGCATGATCTATTTAAATATTAAACATAACTAACAAGTATGGCATGATACACATATCATGGTACCATGGAAGAACTTTACATAAAACTTTATATAATAACATATCATGATAAAATGGAAGAACTTCACATAAAGCTTTTAGAAACTCATAACATGACATTAAAACTTCATTTGAATCATTCCATAATAAGGATAAGATCAGATGAAAGAGAAAAGGTTGAGTAAAAAAAAAAAGAATGACAGGGAGAGAGAAAAGTATACAAATTTAAATAAATAGGAGAAAAAGTAACAAAAAAAAATTATATCAATTTATAAACTAAGTTGTGGGCAACAAATTTTTAGGAATGACTTCAACAGAAATTTACAGCTTATCTTTACTTGGGTTATTGAATTTGTCATATAAAAGTTTGTTAGATATGCTTTAGATTATTTTTAATATATATAATTGTCGTTGTTCTACGTACTTGTCTATTTGATTTGCCGGATTTAATCCTTCAAGGATCATGTAGAGGACCTGGGTCATTTGTCTAGATCATTTTCTTTTGTTTTTATTTTGGTATTTTTACGCGTGTTATTTGTCTTCAAAAGACTTTTTATGTTTTCTTAAGAAAACAACTGTCATCACTTTTTTTGCTATAATTGTTAATCCAAACGGATCTAAAGGCTCATCAATCTTTTGAAGTAATTGTAATACATGTTTATTGTGATAAAAATTTTACGTTTTTTATAAGTTCATTCTGTAATAAAAATGCTATTACCTATCAATTTTTGTGATTCTAGGTTTTATACCCAAGGAAATAGGAAATCTTGTTAAACTTGAAGTCTTGAATTTGGGATCAAATCACTTGAGTGGACCCATTACTTTTAATGGGATGTCGTTGGCATATATACTCCTTGAAGACAACTTCTTTACAGGTACGCTTATTCTTTATTGTTTGCAAAATTTTCATTTTATACTTTAACAAACTTTTCATTTATTATTTACGCTTGTTCTATATTGTTTGTAAAATTTTTAAATGAAATTCCTTTAAAAATAAAAATTATACTATACTTGACATGTTTAACATAATCCAATTTCTAAACCAATAACTTTGAATTTTTACGTCATTAAAAGTTCGTACACGTGCAGGCTTCTGCAAAAAAAGTCAATTTATTTATTTTATATATAGGAGGGTGTTGCCCAAAAAATGCTTATATTCTATAAATTATTTCCAGAATCTGCAACTGAAATTATTTTAATTCCTTAAATAAAAACAAAAATTTTAGCCTTCTTTACACCTATGATGTATTCATCGTTAATTTCAATTTTAGAGCCTTGTAAATATATTGAAAAACCTATATATGGCTCATGATTACAATCTCAATATAACATAAGGACGTGGCTATGAATTGATGGGACCACATGATATTTGTAACATGAAAAGTAGAAAATTTCAATTCCACTTGCACACACATCATTCGTGTTCTATTTATAAAAATCCTCCATCTCATGTACAATAGATCCACGTGTTTTATTAACTTCTTTTTAATTTTTCCTTTTTTATTTAAAAATAATTTGAATTAAATAATTATTTAATAATTACTGTTTAAAAAACATTAAATTTTTAAAAAGTCCACTAGCCTGGCACTCCAAGGATAATTTATGATTTTCTTAATTCTTTTCATTTTAAAACCTTTTCAAAGACAAAAATAAATTTAAATTTTCACGTCTAGACATTAAAAAGACATGAAATGTTGTTATGTTCCTCTGATAGGATCAAAGAGTATTAGTTGATTTTTTTTCCTTGGCCCTTTTCCTATTACTTGATTTCACCCGCATATGTAAGAAGATTTTTCGGTAGATCCAACGTTTTATACTTATTTGTAAACATGTCAAGGTTAATAATATATAATAATTTTGTGTGATGGAGTTTAATACATATTAGATCAGAGTTGTGATTTTTTTTCTTATTTATTTCATTGTAATTTATGCAACAACTCGATTTATTTTATTTCATTAAAATTCAAATTATGTGATTTTTCTCTTTTATTTCTATACATTTATTACATAGGAATTAAAAACTCATAGTAAACAGAAATATTATTTTAAAAGTATAAAAATGGAGGAAGCTTAGATACTTAATCTTTCTCACAGGAACCATGCAATTCGACCACTTCTTTGGGGAAAACATGAGTTTCATTGACTTGAGTTCCAATTTGCTTCAAGGAGAGCTCACTTCTACAATTTGCAATTCTAGCTCACTTGGAGTTCTCAACTTATCCCACAACAACTTCAGTGGCCAAATTCCACGCTGCATTGGGAGCTCTACCCTTACTCTTTATGTGTTGGATTTGCAAAGCAATAGCTTTTATGGCACCATACCAGAAACATTTGAGGTGGGAAACAAGTTGAGGACCTTAAATCTTAATGACAATCTTCTATATGGCTTGTTGCCTCAATCTTTGGTCCATTGCAATAATTTAGAGGTTTTAGATCTTGGCAGAAATGGCATTCATGATACATTTCCCCATTGGGTTCAAGACCTCAAAGAATTGCAAGTGCTTGTTCTTAGAGAGAATAAGTTACATGGTTTCATCCCTAATTTAAACAGAAAATCCAACTATGCCTTCACAAAGTTGAGAGTTTTTGACATATCCAACAACAAGTTGAGTGGCCCTTTACTTGAAACATACTTCGAATCCTTTGATGCTATGAAAAATCAAGAGGTAGAACTTGGTTTAGAATATATGGGTTATAATCAATCTACTTACTCAGGAATATATCATGACTCCATCGAGGTGACCTTGAAAGGACATGATATTCATATGGAAAAGGTCTTGACTATTTTTATATGCATTGATATATCTAATAACATGTTTGAGGGAGAGATTCCAATATCTATTGGGCAGCTTAGAGCATTGAAGGGGCTTAATTTTTCTCATAATAGGCTCATTGGTGTAATTCCAAACTCAATAGGAAATTTGAGAAATTTAGAATGGCTGGACTTGTCATCAAACAAGCTTATTGGAAAAATTCCTATAGAGTTGATTAATCTCAACTTCTTATCTATCTTAAACCTTTCACGGAACCAACTTGAAGGTTGCATTCCTAGGGGTCAACAATTTGAAACTTTCACAAGTGATTCCTTTGAAGGAAACAAGCAATTGCATGGTTTTCAACTAATGATCCCTTGCAACCCCAATAGGGAAAGGCAATCACCACAACAAAGTTCAAGTTTTGAAGATATATTTGAATTTGGATGGAAACCTATCTTGCTAGGGTATGTATGTGGAGCCTTTTTGGGATCAACAATGTTTTGGGTTGTGATATTTACAGGTAAACCTCAAAGGCTTGCAAGTTTGGTGGATGGTCCACTAAAGAAAAGGAGGAGGAGGGTTAGAAATCGTCATTCATAGAAGCTAATTTTTGATATAGGTTTCAAATTTTCTCTTCTATCTTAAATTTTCTTTTTTATCTTTTCCCTTCTTGTTAAATGTTCAAGTTCTTGTGTTTTGTGTCCAATATTTGTATCAAAGTTGTGAGGAGATCAAAGTCTATTTCTCTTAGCTATGGTAATTGCAAATCGTAATATTTTTCTCTTTGCTACAATAATTGCTTTTTGTTGAGTATCTTTTAGAAATTGGGAGAGATAATAGTAAATATTTTTAGCTTTATGCTACAATAATTTCTTGAATGGTTGTTTTTCTTAGTAAATAGAAGAGATGAAATATTGCCTAGGAATTGCTTGGTAGAAAGAGTAGGACAGGGTGAGTGTAAAGATCAATAGTTCTATCACCCCTGATTAATAAAGGGGTGGGAAAAGAGAGATGAAATATATCAATAAGTTAAATTGTTTGGTTCTTTAATTTAAACCTTCATTAAGTTGATTAAGTCATCTAGCACTTAGGATTCTAATGTCCTTGAGGGTCATAATAACAACACAATAAAAAAATAAAAAAATCAATATATATATATATATATGTTCAATCAGTTTCCTTCTCTTGAGGAATATGTGTGTGTATTAATATGATCATAATTGTTTAGAGAGAGAGTGTGCATATTGCAAACTATCTAGAGAATTATAAGACTCCCATGTTTCATGAAATGTCTCCCCTGTTTACGCGAAACTGTTACATATTATTAGAATAGATATGCACATTCAACATGATGGCTTCTTTGCTAGAAATGAAATTGAATCGATAATCCCAGTCCTTATTCTTGATTGATATATATATATATATATATATCTTGAAATTTTAATTAGTTTTATTTTTCCTTTTTTGTTATTGGTTATTACAAAATTAATTAATAAAGGAACTTGAGAGCAGCATGATTCCATTAATTAAGAGCTGTGTTGTGCGTACATATTACAATTTTGCTATCAGATAACAAATTACATTGCAAAAAAAAAATCATAGCATCAAACTGATATTTATTAAAAAGAACCATGGCATTTTGATAAGTTTTTTGAGTAACCATTGGAATTAAATTGCGGCATCTACATCTTCCTCTGTCTTCATATGACAAGCGATTAACTATCGTGGAATAATATCATGAGTCAATAATAAAGAAAAATTTTATTTAATTACTACATTCAACTTGCAAAAAAGATCTCATCTATAACGTACATCTAAAAACTTTCAATTCTAAATCCATATATTTTTATGTATCTAAATGGAAAATTTGGTCTAAATCCAAGTTCAAATCAAAATTCCCATTGATTCAAACATAACTATAATTTTAATTTGTTTGATGTCACTTGATAGGCTTTTTAGAGAAAGAGAGTTTCCTTGAGAGCTAAGCAGGTTAAGGACAAGAACGAGAGATCTTACTAATTGGATTTCATGCTTAACATCTACGTGGTCCAAATTTAATATAATTTGTTCTTACCAGTTTAGTATTTTTTTTTTATAAACGAAAAATGTAGATTAAAAATAATCTTAATTTCAAACATCTCTTTTAAATGTTTCTAAAAAATGTCACTTTTTAAAAATAATTTATTATTTGAAATTTGATAAAAATTTAAAACTTTGTTAGTCCGAAATCCAGCTTATAGGTACTTAGTTGTGAACCTAGTCGAAGAGTTTTGTGTCAGTGATGTGATTTTCTATTTTTTTTAATAGATTGATTTTTTATTAATTTTTAGACATGATCAAGCATTAAATGTAAGCATTAAATTTATTAATTAAATAATATTACATGTGTTATGAGAAATGTGCTCCCGTAAAAGAATATTAGGAATGTTATCTTTAATACATTTGTGAATTTATGAAGCACACACACACACACACATATATATATATATGAATATTGGAGAGCTAGCTGGGACAAAATTGATTTATCTCATTCAAATAATGACAGACATATTCAAATAATGACAGACATATTCAAATAATGTCTACCTGCATGTTGGAATAAAATTCCAATCCTTGTGTATCAAATTTATGTACAAATTTCACGTTTTACTTATTTTAATCTGAATTTTAATCTACCTTCAATATAATTCTCAAAAATTTAAAACAATATCGATAACAAAAAAATAAAATATCAACAATTAAGTAAATGGAATACTTACCCTGAAGTGTTTCAAAAGGTTCATGTTTCCAATCAACATTATTCTTAAGGAGATGAAAAATTGATTTTTATTTTTAGGTCTGCTCAATGCTCACAAATCCGACATCATCTTTTACACAGACGCACACACATCACTCACTAACTCTCTTTTAGGGCTGGTCTGAGGCTGACTAGATTTAACAAAAACGAAAAAACAGGAAAAGCTCCGATGAGTTTTTTTTTTTTTTTTTTTTTTTTGTAGAAGTACCAGGTCTTATAGTTTTCAAGAAAGAAAAATTTGTTTTCATGATAATTTTTGTATTCAATATTTCTTTTATTATGAATGGTGTTTGAATTGATAGAACACTCTGATCGAGGAATTCAAGTCATGTTATATAAAAAAAGCAAGATTTTGCTATTGTATATTGAGCTTGGGCACTTCTCCAACTAACTAGATTTAGCCCCCTGCGAGACGGTTTTTTTTTTTTTTCAAGATTTTTTTATATAAAAAAGCAAGATTTTGCTATCGTATGTTAACCAAGGGAGTGTTGTTATATTTTTTTTTTTGAAATTTAGTTAAAGGAAAAATTAATCACTCAATCCATTTAGTTTTGATTTTGTTATAACTCAGTTCCTAAATCTTGACTCGTAATAATTCAATCCTTATAATTTAACTTGGTTATAACTCAGTCCCTAAATTTTGCCTCTTGCAACTCAGTCCCTCTAATTTCAACCATTTAAATATTGGTCCTTATATTTTTAAAAAATAAAATGAAAAACATTAAAAATATTTTAAAATTTTAATATTTATAATATTTATACAGATTATAAAATATTAGTAATAAATTTTAACATAATTTTAATCTTTATAATTTTATTTTTTAAGATATTGGGACCAATATTTAAATGATTCAAAATATAAGAACTAAGTTGCAAGAGTCAAAGTTTAGGGATTGAGTTACAATTGAATCCAAACTTTAGGACTGAGATTTTCCCTTAAAAATAAATGTATATTTTTTTTGAATTTTCATAAGAGAATTTTAGATAAGTACTTTTGGGCTCATTTATATATTAAAATTTTCAATAAGTCAATAGAAGTAATTTTTAACAACTGTACACTTAATATCAATAATATTACAATCATATAGCCCTCTAAGTAGCTTATTTTGTTAGTATATCAACACACTCTTCATTATCTCATAAAATCATTCTACCATATTATAAAATCATTTTTTTGAATAACCATTATCCTTATACTTAATTTTTATCACATTTATATCTCGTTATATCTAATGACCACAAGACTCATTAACAAAAAAAAAATTGAGAGCAAAAAGTAAATCAGAATATGAATTAATGTAGGCTAATTGGTAATCAATTACCATGAATAAAAAAATAACAAGTCATACATATATTATAGAAGTTGTAGAAAATTTAAATCAGTGCTAAACAAAAAAATGTTAAAAAAACATATCATTGCATTTAAAAAAGAAACACTGGGCCTCGCTACTACTATTCATTCAACTATTCCATGAATAGTAAAAAAATCGTATATTTACTATATATAAGATGTTTTACATGGTAGCTTCTTTGTTATATCATTTTTTGCTGTTACCCCAAGTTTAATGTTGTGTTGGCAGGAAGATCCCGACAATGAGTATATGAGATGCACTTAATTTTACATGGTCGCATTTGCAGATATTGGTGCATCAAAAGAAATTAAAGAATCACCCCAAGAGCTATAGTCATGCATGCACTGCAAATGCAAGTTAGAGCAAGTTTCATCAATGTTCCAATGTCTACGATCACATCTATGCTGAGGAGAAGATAAGAGGAATGTTATCGAGCCCTATTTCCACTGGCTTCAAAAGGTTTCTCCAAATGGTATTTTTATCAATGAAGTTGATAGCTTGCTTAGGCCATGAGAAAGATATGGAGATAAGGACACTACAAGGGGCCAGTAAGAATGAATTCATGGCTCAATAGGATGGTCTATTTATTGGAATGATTGTTCTTGATCAGTCAAGTTCATACTTAAACTACAAAATAGTTACAACCAAATCCATAAACTTGAATATAACTCGATATTAATTAAGAAGAATAGAAGAAATTGAAAGTGGTAGTATACCTGAATTCATTGCATTAATTTGGCATTCAATTTCATGAACTAGTGTGTTTTCTGGATAGTCAATAGAGAATAGAGAGAATTTCTGAATGTTTTCAAGGGAAATGGAGAACGTTCCAACTCACCCGCTAATCCAGTGACTATGACCTCTCTTTACAGACTTAAGTTTGTGATATATGATTTAGCCCCTCAACAAATTATAAATACCACTTCAGTCACTATACATTAATTCTATGACAATTATACAACATAAGCCTTTAAACTTTTTTCAAATAGATCACTTTATTTAAGCTTAATTAAAAATAATGACCTCACATTTTTAATATTTATATGTGTGGTCTCATATGTTGAATTTTAATCCAACATAGACAAAACAAGGTGGGAGAATTTGTGCATTGTTGTTGTGTGTTGACCTATTAGGAAGCCAATGAAGCTGGAGAAATTGAGGATATGGTAATGCTACTAAGTGAAATTGACTTTGTTGACTTGTAACATCATCTCAATGTGCCGTCTCAATTTAAGCATAAATTTTATCATATTTGGTGAGAAGGATAAGGAGGATCGAGAAGAGCAAGTAATTACCTTGAGGCCTGTAAACATATCAAAGACCTGATTCTAGCTATGATCATATATATATATATATATATATAGAGTATGGTTTTACTTGATTTAGGTGGTTCATGAGAATTCAGTGACTAATATTTGACGTTTATGTAAAACAATGTGGGGTTGATGATGCTTTTCTTGTGTTTATTAACAAATCCATTACATAACATTTGGATTGATGAATTAATTTGACTTTTAGATTTAAAATCTCACATTTAAAATCCATAAATTTAAAATTATTTGATTGGATAATGTAAAAAATTTCAAAGAAATAAGATAGATGAGCTAAGATTTGAAGCAAAAATGGAAGATTAAAAGCGAGCATCTTACTTTTGTATTTTTAATTGATAAGAGATGAGAACAAAATATGAGAGAAGATATGAAAGTACTAGAGGCACCAATAATAAAAATATAAAGAAAACAAGAAAGTTGGAGTAGTTGAAATTATATTTCAAATAACTATAATGTATAAGAAATTTAAAATTACAAAAAAGTTGTAATAAAACATGGATATAAATCAAATCCAAATTTATATACTTGTTTGTATCTACATGGGGATTTGGTTCAAATTCAAATTCAAATTCCCATACATCCAAATGCAAGACCTCAGTACTCTAAGATTTCAATAAACAAAAGTTCTTATAGTGTTGAATAATTTTTGTTTTTGGCCAAAACGGGGAAAATACTAAACCAGCAGCCAGCCATTAGTGTAGAAGAATTTAAATATTACGTTTTATCATATCACATATTAATGTATTGTCATTTCATCATCTTTGCAAAAGCTTAATCACCTTTTTTTATTCTGAAAGAGTAGTTATGTGTAAGCTCACTAAGCAATGGAACGAGCTTATGGAGAACGAGGTTTGAGGTGAAAATAACAACTTAATGTGTATTTCACGTTTTTTTTGACTTTGTATCATCTGAATAATTTCCATTTAGCATAAAAATGTCATTTTGAACCTATACTATTCCAAGATGCTACTGAAGACTCGTAATAAGAATAAGTAAGCGAAAGAGTTATTATCTGTGGGCTGTTTGTTATTTGAGTTTTTGGACATATAATTCAATAGCTTAGACTGGTTTGGATCCAAATTATTACACCCTGTTTCTGAATTTGTTTCAATCGCGTAACATATTTGTGCATCATATTGCACATATTATAATACAGCATCTTTGAGTCAATTACATATTATCCATGAAAAGTTTAAAATCAAAATAGAAACCATCCACTTTGTTAACGTCATAACTGTTAACCTTTGCAGTTATGTAATTGTGGAATTTATTTATTTATTTCCCCAAAGTACGTTGACACGAATCCTTCATCAATTTATTTAATGTGTTGACTTCTCATGGATTAAGATTTATGTGTCCAAATAGTATTTTTTTTTAATATGCCCTTTTTATGAGCTTACACGATAGGATTTTCCACCATGATATTAAAATATATTCTATTTATATTTGTTTTTTGGGAATGAAAAACACAACTAAACCAAACAATGTTGTAGGATCAGGCGTTTTTACTTTAACAATTAAATAATAATATCATTTTGTGAAGAATATTATTATTATTATTATTATTATTATTATTATTATAGGTTATGTGTAAATAGATTAAACTTTTAACCTTTAGGCAATGCTCAAAAGCTAATTGTTGCGAAGGCATATAAGAGACTACCTGGTTACTAGTTGAATTTTTTTTGTTATCTGGGTTCGTAGTTGAATTTTGACCACCTAAGGGCTTACTAAGACCAAGGTATGCCTTGGAGTCCAAATAGAGATATTTACATAAGGAATTTTAAATGGCCTTGTGAATCATGAATTAAATCCTAACCAATTCAACTAACTTTTATTAACAACGAATATATTAATTAAACAGGGGCATGGTGGTATATTGAATAAATAGTCCATTTGTACCTTATTAAAAAATAAAATGAAAATTAATTAATTAAGGGGGGTGGAATAGTGTGACGCAAGGAGAGAGAAATGAAGGGATAGAGCGTGATGAAGGGAAGGGGCTGCTGGTATTTGAGACACTCATGTTTGTCAAGCTAGTACCTCTCTTGCGACGCTTTCATTCCTTCCCATGATGCATATATATAAAATAATCATAAATACTACTCTTAATTAATTTGATAAAAATTCATTTTTGACGGATCATTATTGATATTACGTGAGACATTAACTTAAAAGGATTTATATATAAATCAAAAAATAAAAAAAAATCAAATTATAAATCAAAAAATAAAAAAAATCAAATCTTAATTTTTAAATCTACTGTCATGACATATAATTTATTTAAAAAAGTTAAAGACCAATTTTTCCTGTAAAATTTTTTTAGAAGCAACGGGTAGGCTCTACTAAGTGGTGAGAAAATATCCCCCAAATAATTTTTTTAGGGGCAAAATCCTCTTTCTATCAAAAACCTATTATTTTCTCCATTATTTATTGATGTGGAATAGTTGTGGGATGCATGCTTAGGGATCCCATTTTAACCATTTGACATAGACTAAAGGGATTAGAAATGACATGAACCAGGCTTGATTTTACTGGCAAAATAGGTCAAAATACCTTACTATTATTGTGTGTGCTTTGTAATTAAAAAAAAAATTATGCGTGTGCTCCACAACTATTCAACATCACCAAAAAATGAAGAAAATGATGGATTTATGATGAAAAGACAATTTTGCTCCTAAAAAATTGTTTAGAGAAAATATTGCCCTACTCTCTAGTACATATGCCCAATGTTCTAAAAAAAATTTAGGAGGAAAAATAATCTTACTCTTTTTTAAATGTACCTACATATTAAGCACCTACGAATTAAGGGGGGAAAACATATTAGTATAAAAATTAATATATAATATTGATTGGTCCATAAATGAGTCACATTTACTGGATCAAATGCTGATGTTTGAGCGCACATGCATGATATTATCAAAATATTGTGTGTGAGAAATATTTGTTAATTATTATTGTATACTAAAATATGTATCAAATTTTCATCAGCCTAAAAAACGACCGAAGCAAGCCACATAAGCTATCACAAGTGACCTACTTTGCTTGGATATTAGGGTTAGGACATTGGACTTCTGCAAAATTAAGTGTTGAACAAGAAATGGACTTAGGTCGGTTGTTGTATTAATATGGTGACCGTGAAATAGCCACACTTTGGTTTATAAATTATCATAATGAAAATTTTCTCTTTGATTGAGCATAAAAAAAATAGTATTAGAAAGATATGTTTCCTGCTAAAGGAGTGTGAGTCCAATGGTAATTTGTGTTGTTTTACGTGGTACATTAAATGCAACCACATCTCATGAGACTTAAGATTATTTTCACAAATTTATGAGACCCACTTGTAAATAAGTATTTTATTGATATACACAACATGACAACATATAATGATAAGGAAAATAATAAAAAGTTTGGCTGTGAAGATAGACCCACACAAAACAAAAGAGAAGGATAAACCACACAACACACACCATTTAAATTGGGCTTTTTACTAATTGGGCCAAAGCAGGCAGGCAACAAATCAATAAAGGATAGAAAACATAATCAAAGCTCATTAGTAATAGAGTTTAGTGAGCTTGGGAGAATGGAGGCGCACCAAGAATAGAATACACCACTTGTTGGGAATGGAAGGAGAGGAGAGATTGGCAAGAGTAACCAAAGAATGTCACATCTTAACTCAGAACCTCAAAGTTCATATTTATGAGTCTTTTCTCTTTATTTTATATTAGATATTAAGCCTAACTTTATTCAATGTGAGACTTCTTACATTCTCTTAAATTCACCCACACTTGGATAACCTAACAACTACAAATTTAAAAGAATATTTACATACTTATCTATGAATTAATTACTAACATGGTTCTGATAATGTTAGAAACAAAGTTCCAATTCATGCTCTTTCATATAAAATAATATATTTTTTTGCTACACACAAGAATACATATGGTCAAACCCCCAAAAATTTAGTGTGACTGGCACGGGATATGGCCACAAAACTCATATCCCATAAGCCATGATTGAAGAAATTTTAAAATTAATATGTTAAATACACTAATAGAGTAATTAGAAATTGTTACAATATTAAATCAGATATTCAATTTTAAAAGAAATATGAGGATCCTACCTGTAGTTTACGTGGAGCACCTAAGGCCAGACGCCAATGTAGGTATAAAGTTCAAATTTTTCATCAAATTAGGAGTTGGCTAAAATAATTCTTCTATTTCAATTCAGCAATAAAACTCCTCAGTTGATATCTCGAGTCATGAGTTCAACTATACCATCTGAGATCAAAATATCTTTTCCAGTGAATAACGTCCCAATAATAAATAATTGAACATGAATAAAAGAAAAGTTTGAAACAATCATGCAATTCAAAGAGACAACGATTTCCATAAAAAACTTAATAAACTTCAAAAATAAAAGAATTTCATAAAGTTTAAATAAAATCTTGAACTATTAAAATATCATACCAAAGATTATCATCACTTGATTACAAGAAAGTAAATAAATAAAATAAATAATTATAAATAATTCACTAATTAAAAACCAATGGAATGTAAAATAATCAAATAATCAAATTCATATTACAAGGACTTATCAGAACAATTAACAAACGCGGATACAAAGTTCACGAGGGCAGATAACCAAATGTGACTCTTGCCACGAAGACAAACGTAGACATACAATCCATGAGGGTAAGTAACCAAACGCAGCCGAAGCCACGAAACAACTGTGGACACATAGTCCACGAGGGTAAGTAACAAAACACAACCAAAGCTACGAAACAAACATGAGCACGATGCTCACGAATAACCATCCCTCCGTTCCACGTGTGTTGGCCATTGCACGAGGCTAGCACCTCCTATAAACACCTTGCTAGCTGGGTGTACCATGGCGCGCCAAGGGCTAACGGAACTGCCATTAGCAAACAATGTTCTATATAAAGTCCCTTTTTAAAATCATTTTCAAACATGCAAGAAAATCATCACATTCAAGATACATTTCTCATTCTCAAAATCAAACTCGCATGAATACTTTTAAGCATTAAAACTTGATAGAATCAAATTTCATATTCGATGCTCATGCTTGCATTTATTTAAAAAAATTCCAACGTTGAACTCGCATGAATCATTCTCTGTATCAATCTAATATTTGATAAAATAAAAATCTTATAATCAAAGTTCAAATTTGACTTAATTGGTCAAATAACATTTCAAATTTGGTAAAGTTAATTTCATAAAATAAAGAAATGTTAATCAACAAATATCCAATAATCGCATTAATGCTATTAAAATAATTTCTAGAAAAACATAATATTTTAGTAAAGGAAATTTTTATTGAAAAAAATAATTAGTTGGGACGCTATCCACTTACCTGAAAATTCTCTAAGGATTCTAAAGCTTGATTCACTTCAACTTCTCACTTAATTCCAAGGGTACCATTAATTTTTCTAAGAAGTCAATCAAAATCCTAAATCACTTGTTTTATTCTTCTCTTAATATAAATAAATAAGTACTTAATATGCTAACCATCATTAATTAACAAGATTCTTTTAATCCAAATAAGTTTTCTTCCTCCTTTAATTTCACTTATCAATTAATTCCTGAAGCAATTAGGAACATTTAAATTAATTCCAACTAACATCACAACTATACGTATAGAGCCAACTATTTTCTTATCAAATTATTAACTTAACAATAATCCAACAAGAGCAAAAGCAAACCTTCCCATTCCTTTTATGCCTTCCTTAATGCTTAACACAACAACACAAACTATCAAGCCTCTTTCACATAAATTTCCTTTCTAAAAGTTTTCTTTTAACAGTAATTGTTTAATTACCAATATGTTCACCACACATATCTTGCCATAATATGTCAAAACTCACATTTAGACATTTTATTAAATATCTTACAGGCATCAATTCTCAAACTAGTGTCATGCTTCCCCCTATCCAATTCCATTTCTTCAACCCAAATCAATAATAAACTTAAAGAAAATCAAATCAGTTATGCTCCTCATGTTCCACCCCCTACTAAGAATTAATTAGTTAAGCTTGATCAAGATTTAAATCCACTTTTATCCTTCCTAAGTTTGAATCGAACAACTATAATGAATAACATATTAGAAATCATGCTCTTAAAACTTGATCTTCAACTTGTTTATATATCCTATTGCCTCTCCTATTCACGCACAAAACCAGTAGAGAGAAAGAGATTCAGATATCCTTACCTCAATCCACGATGACAGAAGCACAAGTGAACAGAAAGTTGCAATCACACGAGTATGAAGGAGAAAGAAGAAGGTCTGGTGCACTCCATACCACAGCAAGGACAGAGAAGGAAGATGGATTTTAGCACCTGAAACAGGGGAAGATGATGAAGGAGAGGCTTCGATGACAGCACCCCACAGCGCACACGAACAGAGGAGAAAGAGAAGCACAGTGATCGTGACTCCAACCTCGTCAGCGGTGAATCCACAGAAAACTTGGATATTTCCGACGGACAAAACAGCAGGGAAGGAGAACGAAAAGGATGGAGAATAACAGGGGTCTTGAGTTCGAAGCTTCTCTCAATCACCAAATTCAACCGAACAGAAAAGAAGAGAGAAGAGAAAGATGATGGCCGAAGGCACAGAAGTGAAAGATCGCCGGAAAACATGAAGAGAAACGAAGGGAGACAGTAATGAAAACGAAGACTGAGTCGAAGGTTCCAGATTTTTTTTTCTCCTTATCTGTGCGCCTGGAAAGAGCGGAGAACAGTGACAGAAAAACCAACGTCTTCACCACTTTCAGAAGCCCATCACGACAGCAAGGAAGAATAGCCGGCGACGGACAGATGAGCTGAACAGCCACTCAGAAAAGTGAGTGATTGGCAGTGCGAAACAGGGGATAGGAAGAATTCGCGAGCTGGACCTTTAACAATGGTGGAAGGTGTTCTAACACACACTCACACCAACAACGGCAACGAGGATGACACCGGAATAATGAAGGTGGAGGTAGCGACCACTCTTGGCTCTGGAACTTTCAAAAAGGCCGAAGGAGGAGACGGAAAAATTTGAGGCGGTGCGTCTGACCGACGGAGAGGAATAAGAAGCCTGAACTTAAGGACAATGTGAAAATTACATAAGAGGACACGTTATTTTTCTTTAATAACATAATAGACATGGGCACTTTTAAAATTTTATTTTTCATAATTTTAAACTAAATGAAATTAGCCTATTGCTCAAAAGAATTTAATCTCTAAAATTTTAGGTGAACTATTATTTTAAATTTCACTGAATCACCATTCTCCATTTTTATAATTTATATAAAAAATTATTATTATTATTTTTATTATTTTTTTAAAATTAAAATATAGGGTCATTACACATTCTTTGAAAATCCTTCCATCAGTGTTTTCTAAGGTACCCTACGTTACTCTAAAAGTGCATAATTTTAACTTCTTTTCTTTATAGTAATAACAGATATTTAAATAATAAATTGATTATGTAGTGAATGTCTTATATAGCAATAATATTATGTAACTGTTCTACTTTTAGCAGCAATTATGCACAACATTGCTTCCAATTATTTTCATATTAATCATGAAATGCTTTACTTCACTTGTATCTTTATTGAATATACCTTTCTTATTTCAAGGCTCTGCCAATATACATCATCAATGTATGTATGTATGTATGGTATGTAAAAAACTATAATATTTACATGTATTTTTAACATCAATTAGGTGGTATTTTTCTTTAAGCCAAGTAAAACATTTGGAAGCAGTTTTACAATAAGAGATACTTAGAAGCAATTTCTTATGAAATGAAGTGTGACTTGAAGTATACTTACAAGTCAAGCACACCATGTACCAACAAACGGGTGATAGAAAGATATAATACATCCAATCAAGTTAAGACAAAAGACTGGTGTGTGTGTGCGCGTGTGCGCTTGTAAAGGCATAATATACCATACAACTCGTAAGTTTCTTCTCACTAGCCTTCTTTGGGAGGTATTCTCTATGGCCCATCAGACTGACCATAAATAAAATAATGCAATGAAAATGATTGAAAATATGGTCCAATAATTGAAATTATATTCCATAAGTGACAAAGCTTCTTCTTATCTACAACATGTTATTTGGGGTTACTTTATGGCCTGTAAAATACAGTCATGAGGAAAATATGGTCCTTGATGTGATAACGGACCACTTCTAAGGGAAAAGCTTCTTCTTATCACTAACATACTTTTATTTCTCTTTCATCACATCAACTTTTGGGAAGTGAACTTTAATCCTTGAAAAGTCAAGAACACTATATGCCTATACTTCCGATGTGAACGAATGAGTTCTTTTTATTAAAAGGGGCAGAATCACAATTAATTTTGTAAGCTTTGCAAAGTGTTTTAAGCTTTACTTTTTGTTTCTAAATTATTTACTTTTTTCATTTGTTACTTAAGTTTTAAGTCATTATATTAAATAAAGGTGTTAGGGCCAAAAATGCACCTTTACTCTTTTAGCAAAAAAGACTAGTAATTCACAACGTGATATCAAGATTCAAATTGTTGCTAAGAGATATATCTGTGTTATATTTAATGTCCAACTATGCTAAGAATATGATCACTTCTAATAGGAGAACCACAATCTCAATAAAAAAACAAAAAAAAAAACATCATTTTATTTATTTTGTTACTATTTGATTTGTTCTTTTCTTTATCATCTTCACTATTATAGGATAGGCTTTTGACAAGAAGTTAAAAACCCTTTTAACGGCGATTGCAGAATTGCTATTATTTCAAGGGATGTTAAAAGTATGTGACTTTTAACAGCGATTGTTAAACCACTGTTAAAAATCAACTTTCAATAATGGTTCTAAGTTTGCTGTTAAAAGTTACTCATTGATTTTGATTTTAAAAAAATGGGGGACTTTTAATAGCGTTTAAACATATAACTAATGTTAAAAGTATTTAACATTGGTTATCTGTTTAACCATTGTTGAAAGTCATACTTTTAACAATGGTTGTGACTATAACCTTTCTCCATCAAGTGATAAGGGCAAAGAAATCTGAAATTATCACCTTTGCCTGATGTAATACACAAATGATGGAGGTACCTATAATAATGCAAGCATGTTAGTTGATCGAACTTGATAAGTGAATTATATTCAAGTAAAAACATACTTATAGCATAACATAGGGCATTAGGCAACCACTCCTAACAAGCAATTATACAAAAAACTATAGTTAAAGGTAATTAAATAAAATTAAAGAGTAAATTAAATTAAAGTAAATTAAACAAAAATAAAAAACTAATTAATATATGTAAATTAAAAATTAAAAAATTGGTACTTGTACGTGTGCTAAGGAAGAATGAGGAAGAGGGAGGAGGCCGAGAGTGGTAGAGGGTAGAGGTGGAGGGGAGTGGTTGGGGGCCAAGAGGGGTAGGGGTGAAGGGGGAAGGGAGAGGTGGGGATGAAGGAGGCAAGAGGGGTGGGGGCTGGGTTTAGGGGTGTGCCAAGAGGTATGGGGGTTCGAAGGAAAAGGGAGGGATAGGGGGAGGCATTGAGAAAGGTAGGGGAAGGAATTTAGGGGGGTTAGAGGGTAGGCGATAGAGGGGAAAGGGAAGGCTGGAGGATGGAGGCGACAAGAGGGGTAAGGGGCAGAAAGGGATGGGGGCTAGGTTTATGAGTGTGCTGAAAGGGTTGGGGGTGGAGGGGGGAGGGAAAGGTTGGTAGCGAGGGACCAAGATGGGTGGGGGAGAAGTTGGGGTTGACCAAGAGGGGTGGGGGGAGCAATTGGGGGAGGAGGCACCGAGGGAGATTGAACAAATTGGGATAGTAGAGTGACTAGTGAAGAAAGAAGAGAGAGCAAGAGATTTTTTTTTAAAAAATAATTTAAGACAATCAACAGTGAGTGAGGCACTTGATAGAACACATTTTTTACCTACTTTTATTTGTCAATTAGGACCTTTTTATTAATGATTTATCACCTTTAAGTACACACATCGCATTAAATTAAGAATTTTGCCTAAGTTTCTAAGTTCAGTGCACTAAGGGTATTTTGATCCAAAAATTAAAATTTTGAAAAAATATACAAGAAAAATTGACAAAGTGCATTTTATGTCCAGTTGATGAGTGGTGAAATTATATTTTTAAAATTCATTTTAGTTTGGGAGTAATTAAATAAAAAGTCAACACTTTATTAAGTGTCTTAATTTGACCTAGTTTTCAGTTTGCCATTATGTAAAAATTTTAATATAATTTTATACAGCCTAAAACTTAGTTAATTTAATAAATTTTTCTTTATAATTATGAATTTAATTCTGGACATTAATTAAATTTTATTATATCACATGCCATTTAATTGAATTATATGATTTATGTGACATAGGTGGCATGTGACTTATGCATCAATTGGGCAATTAAAGTCAACACTTCTTGAGGTCAATGGCTGAGCATTTGCACGTGATTTATGCTATTTTTAGGATATAAAATTAGCCTAAATAATGTGGATGACACATGAAAAATTACACACACATTAGAATCATCTACAAATCAATAGGAGGTTGCCACTTTATAAGTGTGACAAGGCTCCCATTTTCATTTTAATTTCTTTTCTTATTTTTTAATTAAGCCTTCAGCTGATGGGAAACAAGGGGGAGCATGCCATTTACCCCCTCAAATCAGATCAATCATCATCTCATTCATCTTCTACATTTTCTCTCTCTTGTTCTTGGTGTTTTTCATTTTCTCCTCCTTCTCTCTACAATACAGCACATCCAGCCACCATTTCTCCCTCTTTTCACCATCAAATCCACTCAATTCTTCTACCATTCTTTCCTCTCTCAAGGCTGAACCAACCCCAAGCAACTAAAAGGAGATTTGAAGCTCAATCCACCAAGAAGCATGAAGCATATGCCACAGCCTAGTTGTGTTCATGGAGGAATCAAAGTGCTCTTGATGTTTTCTAGCTAGAGCCTCCATGGAATCCTAGGGGAGAGTTGGTAGAAGGGGAGTTTTGAAGTCTTCACTTGGCTAAGCTCAACTATTTTTTCATCTTATTTCAATTCCATTAGAATACTATGACTATTGTTGATTGTAGTTCAATTTGACTTTAGTTACATGATTGTTTGTAATTTGTAATGTTGAAACAAGATTGTTGAGTTGAATTTCATGACCTACGTGCTACTGGAATTTTGTCCACTTCATGAATTTGCATGATAATATGTGATTTCAATGGGTGAATGTCTTGTATTAGCCTAGTATGTAATTGTGTGGTGGATACATGATGAGTTGCTTGAGTTTTCATAGTTTTAAACTTAGGTACAGCTTTGGGCAGTGGCACTTGGGAATGAATTTTAGCTAAACACTTGGTTAATCTTAGAGCTAAGCTAGTAAGGTTACCTAAGGGGCTTGTAATAGCACTTAAGAAATTGAATTAGTGAAGCTAGGATACTTAAGATAGTTCTCTTAAGTAAATGCATTTTTTAGCCAAGGAAGAGAAGTTGAGTGAGCTGCCATAATTAATTAAAGGCTAGAAATCTTTCATTAACAACACCCTAGGGTTCCTACTTAAATTGAGAAGCCACTTCTTTCAAAATTAGGATTAGCTTTCTATCTTAATTCACTAGATAAATAGGTTAGCAATTAGTTAATCAACTTCAAACTTTAGGTGATTTATTTTATTAGATAACTTTAAATTAGACTTAAAATCATTCCTTAGAAGATGACTTAAGGTTGGCCCTATATTGCATTAGGGTTAGCTTTAGTTTAATTTTGAAGGCAAACGACAATCCTTATCAAAATTTTGGTGTCTTTGCTGGAGAATGGTGTAGGTTTAATTCTATGGTTGTTTAGTGCTTAATTTACATTTTTAGTGTTTCTAAATTTTTTAAGAAAATCATAAAATTTATTTTTTGTGTTTTTCTTAGTGTTTTTGTGTGTTTTGAGTCTTTTTGTTCTATTTTGGAAAAAAGAAAAAAAAACTAGTGCAATTTTCGTTGGTTTGGTGTAGAGCTGAAAATATTTTGTTTTCAGTGTCTCTATCTGAAATTAAAAAATTAATTGGGAACGATTCTGAGGTAATTTGAACTTGAAATTTTTTTTCATTGGAAATGTCTATATCTTATCTTCATTTTAAAATTAGTTTGGTCAATTTTGGACGTGGGAAGTGTCCTGTAGAAATTTTAGAAGCTAACAAGGTCCAGGGAGCCTTTACAGAGGATTTCCAAAACCCTATTGCAACTTTGAGTTGGCATATCTCTCTCTCTATATGTTCAAATTGATTAATTCCAGTCTCATTTTTCTTTTTATTGTCTTATATTTGTTTCTTATGTTTATAATTGTCTTCAATGTTGGAATCTTCATGTTTGAAAGTTTGTTAGATGCTCTAAAGGTCTTCTGGACGAAATCCTGTTTCTCCAGACCTGAGGACTAAATTGTAAAACATTCTGGGAATGATTGGGAAGGATTTTTTATCTTAAAGTTTTATATAATTTTCATGTATATCTCTTGTATCTCTAATAAAATTTTGAGGAGAATTTCTCGTGTGGATTGGTTGATAAAAAAATCCACAAGTTCACTATCTCTAGAAAGCCTACTGTGCGAATTTCAGAATTGTCAAAGCTTATTGATATAGCATTTCTAACTCTCTTTCTACTTGTTTGGTGTTGTTTTTGATTGCGTTTTTTTTTTTCATTTTGTTGTGTTGAGTTTATTAGAAAAAAAGAAAAAAAAATTATTTCTCTTGCTTTTGTGTGTTTTGAATTGTTTATTCTTGATTTGCATTTTAGTTTAGCTTGTTCTTTGTTCTTAATTTTCTTAAGCTTGATTAGTGCATGACCCGAAGAAAACATACCTCTTTTGTTGAATTAGATCCAGAAATTGAAAGGACTATTTCTAGATTGAGAAGATCACAACCTATTCTTGATTCTCATTTGGTTTGTAATTCAGTAATGGAAGGTATCTTAAGGCATGAGCATGTGCATAATGAGCGCCATAGGAATGGGAATGAGAATTTGCATGATGATGGCTATGTTAATAATGAATTTGAAGGCTTGCATAATCCTAGAGAGAAGAGGAACATTAGGCAATTAACTCAACCTAATTGGTGTGATAATCCTTATGGCTTGTATATTCCTCCTACTAATGTTCAATTTGAAATTAAACCCTCTTTGATTTATGCATTGCCTTAATTTCATAGGTTACCGGGAGAGGATTGCCATAGGTTTTTGCATACTCTCCTATTGGTTTGTGATACTATGAAGCCTATGCATGCAAATGTTGATGATGTTCAAGCTAAGGCTTTTGTATTTTCTCTTGAAGGTTTAGCAAAAGAGTGGTATTTCAACCACCCTTCTTATGTGAAAGTAAGCACATGAGCCGAGCTAAGAAGACTCTTCTTGGATAAATTCTTTTCAAATTCCAAGGTCACCAATTTAAGGAAGCAAATCTATAAGGTCCAACAAGGAGATGATGAGAGTCTCTATGAGTATTGGACTAGATTTCAAGGTCTTTTGGCTAAATGCTCACATCATCAAATTTCTAGTGAGAATTTAGTCCAATATTTCTATGAGGGCTTAATTTCAAGAGACAAAGTTAACATTAATGCCGCTAGTGGTGGATGCTTGATTGACCTTACTTCCTTAAAGGCTTGGGAACTAATTGACAAGATGGCTTCAAGTGGTGCTCAATACTCTACAAGGGAGAAGAGAAATGTAAATATGGTAGGTTCCTCAATTCTTAATGATTCACATGTGGACTTACCAGCTACCAAGATTAGGAGAATGTTGGCTCCACAAATATCTCAAGTGAGCAATGTAAGTACTTCTCAAGCACTTGTCCCTTATTCTTGTACTTTTTGTGACTCACCTATGCATGTAGAAAGCAATTGTCCTATTAAGTTTGAGAAAGTAAATGCTATCTACAATGAGAAACAATCTTATGGTGAGAGGCAAAGGCAAGGAGCTTATTCTAATACTTACAACCCTTCATGGAGAGACCATCCTAATTTCTCCTATTCAAATCCAAATGTGGCTCTACAAGACAATCAATAAAGAGGATCCTATCAAAACACCTTTGGCCATGACCTTCCACCTCATTTGTCTCAAGGTAGCTCTTCTCAAAACTACAATCCAAGTGGTAATTCTCTTGCACCTTCTTCTAATTCTTATAGTGATAGAAGGCTTGTTCCAATTAAGAGTTCTTCTAATGATGTGAATGTGTTATACAAGAAATTGATTGAAATGAATTCCTTGTATAAAAACATGTATAATGGCTTAGGGAACAAGGTAGAGAGTATGGGTAACAAGTGTGAGAACATGAACTCTAAAATTGATGCCCTTACTTCTCAAATGAATATGCTTGCTAACCAATTAAGTGTAGCCAATGCTCAAGCCTCTACATTACCATCCAACACCGTTGCTAATTCTGAAGCTAATCTTAATGTTATCACATTGAGGAGTGGCAGGGAGTTAGGAGAAAGAGTGCAAGAAGACAAGAAAAGGGAAGGTTGAGAATCCCTCTTTAAATTCTTCAATTGATATTAATGTTTCTAGTTCCTCTTTTGCTCCTAATGATGCATCTTTTTGTAGGGATGATGAGGATGAGAACATTTAGGAGATCATATGTAAGCAACCACCATCTGAGGTGGAAAAGAGGACTATGGATGAGTTGTTTAGCAAGGAAAAAGAGGGAGAGGCCGAGCGAAGTGAAACAAGAAAGGAGAGTTCAAGGAAGGAAGAAGGAAAGCAAGGTCAAGAGATTGTGAAGAAACTTCCTTTTCCACAAGCACAAGTGGTTCCTAAACAATTGAAGGGACAATTTGATCAAGAGGTATATGATTTCTTTTATAAGATTCATGTTAATGTACCCTTGATGGATGTAGTCAAGAACTTTCCTAAGTATGCCAAATTTTTGAAAGATTGTTGCACAAATAAAATAAAATTACCCTCATCTGTGAGTGCTATCATGAAGTCTCAACTCCCTATAAAATGTGATGACCTCGGTTCGTTCACAATTCCATGCAAGGTAGCAACCTCCTATTGCTTTGTAGATGATTCCAATTTGTGTGTAATTTCTCATGTGTCATCTACATCATTTAAAATAATTTAATATCCCAAAAATAGCATAAATCACGTGAAAATGATCAGCTATTGACCTCAAGGAGTGTTGACTTCAATTGCTCAATTGATGCATAAGTCACATGCCAATTATGTTACATAAATTACATAATTCAATTAAATGGCATGTGACATAATAAAATTTAATTAATGTCCAGAATTAAATTCATAATTAGAAGGGAGAATTTATTAAATTAACCAAGTTTCAGGCTGCACAAAATTATATAAAAATTTTTACACAAAAGCAAACTGAAAACTAGGTCAAACTAAGACACTTAAGAAAGTGTTGACTTTTTTATTTAATTACTCCCAAACTAAAATGAATTTTAAAAATATAATTTCACCACTCATCAACTGGACATAAAATGCACTTTTTTAATTTTTCTTGTACATTTTCTCAAAATTTTAATTTTTAGACCAAAATACCCCTAGTGCATTAAAACTAGAAACTTAGGCAAAATTTCAAATCTAATACAATGTGTGCACTTGAAGGTAATAAATTATTAATAAAAGGGTCCTAATTGACAAATAAAAGTGGATAACAAATGTGTTCTATCAATTCCCCTACACTTAGCTTTTGTACTCCGGGCAAAATCAAGTGAAAAAGGTCCCAAAAGAAACTATAAGACAAAGAAACAAGAGAAAAACAATGTTCAAAGTCACTAAAATACTAGCTCATGAACTTCTACAAATTATCAATCAATGTGGCAATAATTAAGAAAGAATTATGCACATCACAAACAAACTCTTACCAAGAATCAATGTCAAAGAGTAAGCCTCTCTAGGTTAAGTGTTTGCTCTCATCACTCACAGTATATAAGGTATTAAATTTTACTCAAGATTTCTTAAGATACACCCTACCATAAATTTGTAACCCTTCTACATTTCCATCACTAAACAGCACTTGCAATCAAGAATCAAGTGGACTTTATTAGGTTGTAATATTGGTAATGAAAGGATGTCTAAGAAATACATGTATGAAAAAAAATAGGGTTGGCATCAAAATAATGCTAAAGTCAAGATATATCCCCTTAATATGCAAAGCATAACCTAATTCAATTAAGTGGCCACCTTAACATAATGAGGATGGAAAGCAATGACAAGAATTAATAAAACAAATAGAATGGATAAGCTAGGTAACTTTTTATTCTTTTCTTTCTTTTCTTTTTCTCCTTCTTTTCTTCTTCCTTTTGTTTCTTTTTCTAGTAACTTTATTTCTTTTCTTTTTGACTATATAATTTTTTTAAATCTATCTTTTTTTTCTTTTTCTTTTGGTTGCCCCTAACTCTTTGAAAACAATAAAAGGAATGGATATAATGGTGTAACAATAAAGGATAAAGAGTAATGAATAGAAAAATGATAATAGGCACCCACTTACTTGATCTAGGACGTGCAATAAATATTAAAAAGATATATAAAAGTGTAACATGCATTTCTTGGGAAAAATAGGGTGAATATTTATTTTTAATAATCAAACCAAAAGCTCAAAGTGGCTAACAAAGGATAGTCAATAATAATAGGTTGGCTATTTGACTCCTGGCTATTTTTTATGAATTTCATCTTTCATCTCCTATCAAACAAGTGCAAGACATGTGACCTTAAGTAAGAAAGTGAAACAAATTCTAGAGGATAACATCACTAAGTAATTAATCACACATGAGTGTTTGGCCTCTTCTATGAAAAGGTAGTGTGCCACTCTAATCCATTAATTCAAGATAAATGAATGTTCACTTCACACCTATTCAATCCTAAAAATTACCACATTTCAAGCATCAAAACATCCATTCAAGAGTTAGGTCATTAAGTAACCTCAAACAAAACAAAACAAAGCATTTTTGTTAATTTTTTGAAAATTTTTGCAAAACCAAACAAACAAAACAAAATATTTATTTCTCTCCCTTACACTTAAATCATGCATTGTCCTCAATGTATGTATAGGCTAGTGATAAAATAAGGTGAGATCAATAATGAATGCATAATAAAAGTGTAGTGTAGAATTTTTTTTCAACACACAAATAAATAAAAAGAAACTAAAAAAAATCAAAGCAAACAAATCTACTATCTACTAAGTTCATCTCCCCACACTTGTACTTTACCAATCATTAGATATATCAATCAAAGCAAGGTAAAAGCTCAAGGTTGGAGAGATATAACCTTATCATGGTGGTTTAAAATCATGTTGAGAAAAGTTCTCTTCCTTTTAAAGAGTTGGGTTGGCCTCCTTGTAAAGTTGCATAAATGGCCATTAATCTCCCAAGTAGACCCCGTGGCTTCATCCTTAAGTTGAAGGACTCCATAAGAAAGAACATTAGTCACCACATATGGCCCATGCCATTTAGATGTGAGCTTGGAATGCTTATGGATGTATCTTGTTTTGTAAATAAGGACTAAGTCTCCAACTTTGAAATTCTTCCTCAAGATCATTTTATCATGAAAAATCCTTATTTTCTCCTTGTAAATCTTAGATGACTTATAAGCATCCAACCTAAGCTCCTCTAGTTCTTGTATTTGAAGGAATCTCTCCTTAGCCGAAAGATGCAAATCCATGTTAAGCTTCTTGATGGCCCAATAGGCCTTGTGCTCTATCTCCACTAGGAGGTGGCAAGCTTTTTCATACACCAATCGAAAAGAAGACATCCTAATGGGAGTCTTATAAGCAGTCCGGTAAGCCCACAAAGCATCCTTCAAGTGTAAAGACCAATCCTTCCTATTTGTGTTCACTACCTTGGTTAAGATCTTGACTTCTTTATTTAATACTTCAGCTTGGCCATTGGTTTGGGGATGATATGGTGTAGAGATCTTGTGGTGCACCCCATATTTAGCCAAGAGAGCCTTCATCATCTTGTTGCAAAAGTGGGATTCTTGGTCACTTACTAAGGCCTTAGGAACTCCATACCTACAAAAAATATTAGATTTGAGAAACTTTAAAACAATCTTAGCATCATAAGTTTCTAGTAGGAATGGCTTCAATCCACTTTGAAACATAATCAACACCAAGCAATATGTACTCAAAACCAAAAGATAGTGGAAAGGGACCCATGAAGTTAATGCCCCAAATATCAAAAATCTCACAAACTAAAATGGGTTGTTAAGGCATTTCATGCCTCTTACCCTAACTAACAACCTTTTGACATTTTAAACATGCTTTACAAAATTCATAAGAGTCTTTAAACAAGTTAGGCCAATACAATCCACAATCTAAAACCTTCCTAGCTGTCTTATTTGAGCTAACATGCATAAGAGTGACAAAAATAAGAATAAAAGGCACATCAACATCATCAACACATCTCCTAATCACTTTATCACTATAAATCTTCCACATCAAAGGTGGTTCCTAAATGTAAAACCTAGACTCTCTTTTCAATTTTTCAATGGCAAAATGTGAAGCATAAGGAGGCAAGACTCCACACTCAATATAGTTAGCAAAAGAGGCATACCATGGAGGCTTAGATGAAATGGCATGCAATGCCTCATCAAGAAATGAATCACAAGGAATAGTAAGGTTAGAGTTTACCATAATAGCTTCCAAATGAGGTAGCCTAGACAAATGATCTGCCACTTGGTTAGTAGAACCACTCCTGTCCCTTATCTCCACATCAAATTCTTGCATCAAGATCACCTATCGAATCAAGCGAGGCTTAGAATCTGTCTTCTTAAACAAGTACCTTACAACAGCATGGTCATTGTGCACAACAACTTTAGAGTTAAGAATATATGATCTAAACTTATCAAGTGCAAAAAACAATAGCAAACAACTCTTTCTCAATCATAGTGTAATTAACTTGAACTAAATCTAGGGTCCTAGATGCATAAGAAATCACATATGATAACTTACCCTCTCTTTGACCAAGCATAGCTCCTACAACAAAATTGGGAGCATCACATGACAGCTCAAAAGGCAAAGTCCAATTTAGGGTTTTAAGAATGGGAGGGCAAATGAGCATGCTTTTCAAAGTGTCAAAACTCTTTTTGCAAGAATCATCAAAATCAAAATCAATATCTTTTTGTAAGAGTTTAGACATAGGCAAAGCAATTTCACTAAACCCCTTGATAAATCTCCTATAAAAGCTTGCATGTCCTAAAAATGATCTTAAATATTTTAAACAAATAGGATATGGTAAAGAAGTAATCACATCTACTTTGGCCTTATCCACCTCTATGCCCTTGAAAGAAATTAAATGACCCAAAACAATGACTTTATCTACCATGAAATGGCATTTCTCAAAGTTAAGCACAAACTTCTTTTCAATGCACCTACCAAGCACTTTATCTAAAGAATGCAAGCATGAATCAAAGGACTCACCATATACAATAAAATTATCTATAAAAACTTCCATGCAATTTTCAATAAAATCACAAAATATGGACATCATGTATCTTTGAAAAGTACCAGGTGCATTGCAAAGACCAAAAGATATCCTCTTATAGGTAAATGTACCAAAGGGGCATGTAAAGGTGGTCTTATCTTAGTCACTAGGAGCTATGGGAATCTGAAAATACCCACTGAACCTATCTAAGAAGCAATAATAGGATTTGGAAGCCAATCTCTCAAGCATTTGATCAATAAAAGGCAAAGGAAAATGGTCCTTCCTAGTCACATTATTGAGTTTCCTATAGTCTATGCACACTCTCTAAGCATTTTAAACTTTAGTTGGGACGAGCTCTCCTTTCTCATTTTTTATCACAGTAATCCCCCCTTTCTTAGGCACAACTTGGGTTAGAGACACCTACTCACTGTCAGCTATAGGATAAATGATCCCAACACTAATAGCTTGAAGACCTCTTTCTCTACCACATCTAAGATCAATAGGTTAAGTCTCCTTTGTGGTTGCCTAATAGGCTTAGCATTGTCCTCAAGAAAAATTTTATGTATGCACACAATAGGATCAATACTAAGAATGTCAGCCAAAGTCCAACCAATAGCATGCATATTCTTTCTCAACATATCAAGTAATGCATTTTCTTCCTCAAGAGATAAAGAGTTAGAAATCATTACCAGAAGCTTCTCATTCTTAAGGAGATATGCATACTTCAGATTAGATGGTAAAGGCTTCAACTCTAAGATAGGTGGCTTTAAACAAGAGGGAATGAGCTTCTTCAAGTCTAATTTGGTGGAATATCCCATAGTACTCTCTTATCTTTTAGGCTTCTCACTTATTTTTGATTGCTCTTCTTCTTTCTTCACAACCTCCCCCTTTTCTTGCAACTTGTCCTCAAGTGCTTGGACATGAGCCATGGCCTCGACATGTAGAAGTGCAAAATTTTCCTCTAATAGCTTGGGAATCCTAAGAATAGCAAGCTCGAGTGGAGAAAAACTTATAGATTCAGCCTCAATGGCTTTAGTATCTACAACACAAGAAGATATACCCTTCTCAAGCATTTCAAGATCAAGCATAGGAGATATTTTAAGAAAATCATGAGAAGAAGTAGTCACATCATTCAAGCATGCATCAATCCCTAAACAAATAAGGCAATCACATCTATCAATGCATGTAGTAGTGACAAGAGACAAATCATCATCAACATGTGAGAAAGAATTAAGCATGTGAGACTCACAAGCATCATGAAGCAATAGCTCAATTGAACTCACACCCAATAAAGAATAATCCTCAAAAGGATGTTTCATTGTTTTCATATATATTAAAAACAACATGATCCTCTCCACATTTGAAAATCAAACTACCATTTTCCATGTCAATCAATGTACGGGAAGTCCTCATAAACGGCCTTCCTAAAATTAAAATATCGTCCCCACTCTCTTCTTTTGACATATCAAGCACATAAAACTCCATAGGAAATAATAGACCTTTAACACAAACCAACAAGTCTTCTACTACTCCACGTGATCTTCTAACATTTCTATCCGCTAATTGGCATATCATAGGTATCTTATGCATGCAATCAAGACTCAAGGCATGATAAATTAAAAGAGGCATAACATTAATGGCCACACCTTAGTCTATCAATACATGAGAAAAATGTGTGTTGCCAATCTTGCATGGAATTGTGAAAGAACCGGGGTCTTCACATTTTATAGGGACTTGAGGCTTCATGATAGCACTCACAGATGAGGGTAATTGTACCCTTTCATTGTCGAATTACAAACCAAATGAGAATCAAGAATAGGTTGTGATCTTCTCAATCTAGAAATAGTCCTTTCAATTTCTAGATCTAATTCAACAAAGAGGTATGTTTTTTTCAGGTCATGCACTAATCAAGCTCAAGAAAATTAAGAACAAAGAACAAGTTAAACTAAAATGTAAATCAAGAAGAAACAATTCAAAACACAAAAGCAAGAGAAATAATGTTTTTTATTTTTTTCTAATAAACTCAACACAACAAAAAAAACCACAATCAAAACAACACGAAATAAGTAGAAAGAGAGTTAGAAATGCTCAATCAAGAAGCTTTGACAATTCTAAAATTCGCACAGTAGGCTTTCTGGAGACAGTGAACTTGTGAATTTTTTTATCAGCCAATCCACACAAGCAATTCTCTTAAAAATTTTATGAGAGACACAAGAGATATACAGGAAAATTATATAAAAATTTTAGATCAAAACTCTTTACCAATTGTTCCCAGAATTTTTCACAAGTTGGTCCTTAGGTCTAGAGAAACAGGATTTTGACCAGAAGACCTTTAGAGCTTCTAACAAACTTTGAAACACAAAGATAGCAACATTGAAGACAATTCTAAACACAAGAAACAAATATAAGACAATGAAAAGAAAAATGAGACTGGAATTAATCAATTTGAACACAAAGAGAAAGAGAGAGAGATATGCCAACTCAAAGTTGCAACAGGGTTTTGGGAATCCTCTGTAAAGGCTCCCTGGACCTTGTTAGCTTCTAAAATTTCTATAGGACACTTCCCATGTCCAAAATTTACCAAACTAATTTAAAATGAAGATATAGAGATTTCAAATGAAAAAAATGTAAAGTTCAAATTACCTCATAATCATTCCTAGTTATTTTTTTTAAATTTCAGACAAAGACACTGGAAACAAAGTATTTTCAGCTCTACACCAAACTAACGAAAATTGCACTAGTTTTTTTTTTCTTTTTTCCAAAATAGAACAAAAAGACTCAAAACACTAAGAAAAACACACAAAAAAATTACGATTTTCTTAAAAATTTTTTAGAAACACTAAAAATGTAAATTAAGCACTAAACAACCTTAGAATTAAACCTACACGATTCCCCGACAACGGCACCAAAATTTTGATAAGGATTGTCTTTTGCCTTCAAAATTAAACTAAAGCTAACGCTAATGCAATATAGGGCCAACCCTAGGTCATTTCCCAAGAAATGATTTTAAGTCTAATTTAAAAGTTATCTAGTAAAATAAATTACCAAAAGTTTGAAGTTGATTAACTAATTACTAACCTAATTATCTAGTGAATTAAGTTAGAAAACTAATCCTAATTTTGAAAGAAGTGGCTTCTCAATTTAAGTAGGAACCCTAGGGTGTTGTTAATGAAAGATTTCTAGCCTTTAATTAATTATGGCAGCTCACTCAACTCCTCTTCCTTGGCTGAAAAATGCATTTACTTAAAAGAACTATCTCAAGTATCCTAACTTTACTAATTCAATTTCTTAAGTGCTATTACAAGCCTCCTAGGTAACCTTACTAGCTTAACTCTAAAATTAACCAAATGTTTAGCTAAAATTCATTCCCAAATGCCACTGCCCAAAGCTGTACGTAAGTTCAAAACTATGAAAACTCAAGCAACTCATCAAGTATTCACCACACAATTACATGCTAGGCTAATACAAGACATTCACCCATTGAAATCACATATTATCATGCAAATTCATAGAGTGGATGAAATTTCAGTAGCACCTAGGTCATGAAATTCAACTCAACAATCTTGTTTCAACATTACAAATTACAAACAACCATATAACTAAAGTCAAATTGAATCACAATCAATAATAGTCATAGTATTCTAATGGAATTGAAATAAGATGAAGAAATAGTTGAGCTTAGCCAAGTGAAGACTTCAAAACTCCCCTTCCATCAATTCTCCCCTAGGATTCCATGGAGATTCTAGCTAGAAAACATTAAGAGCACATTGCTTCCTCCATGAACACAACTAGGTTGTGGCACATGCTTCATGCGTCTTCATAGATTGAGCTTCAAATCTCCTTCTAGTTGCTTGGGGTCGGTTCGGCCTTGAGAAAGGAGAAGAATGGTGGAAGAATTGAATAGATTTGATGATGAAAAGAGGGGAGAAATGGTGGCTGGACGTGCTGTATTGTAGAGAGAAGGAGGAGAAAATGAAGAACACCAAGAACAAGAGAGAGAAAATGTAGAAGATGAATGAGATGATGATTGATCTGATTTGAGGGGGTAAATGGCGTGCTCCCCCTTGTTTCCCATCAGCTGAAGACTTAATTAAAAAATAAGAAAAGAAATTAAAATAGAAATGGGAGGCTTGTCACACTTGTAAGGTGGCAACCTCCTATTGGTTTGTAGATGATTCCAATTTGTGTGTAATTTCTCATGTGTCATCCACATCATTTAAGCTAATTTAATATCTCAAAAATAGCATAAATCATGTACAACTGCTCAACCATTGACCTCAAGGAGTGTTGACTTCAATTGCCCAATTGATAAACAAGTCACATGCGATCTATGTCACATAAATCACATAATTCAATTAAATAGCATGTGATATAATAAAATATAATTAATGTCTAGAGTTAAATTTATAATTAGAAGAGAGAATTTATTAAATTAACTAAGTTTCAGGCTGCACAAAATTATGTAAAAATTTTCACACAAATGCAAACTGAAAACTAGGTCAAATTAAGACACTTAAGAAAATGTTGACTTTTTATTTAATTATTCCCAAGCTAAAATGAATTTTAAAAATCTAATTTTACCACTCATCAACTAGACATAAAATGTACTTTGTAAATTTTTCTTGTACATTTTCTCAAAAGTTTAGTTTTTGGACCAAAATACCCCTAATGCACTGAACCTAAAAACTTAGGTAAAATTCCAAATCTAATGCAATGTGTGCACTTGAAAGGTGATAAATCATTAATAAAAGGGTTCTAATTAACAAATAAAAGTGGGTAACAAATGTGTTCTATCAGCACCTGCTGTTCATTGTCATATTTTTTATTTTTTTAAATAAAGATTTTCAATAGTGGGTACCAGCTCACCCGCTTTTGAAACTGGAGTTTCAACAGCAAGTGACTTGTCACCCACTGTTGAAACTCTTTATTTTTGTTTTGAATTGTAAGAGTTTCAACAGCGGGTGACAGCTCACCTACTATTGAAAGTCTTATAACCCACTGTTGAAACTCTACTTTCAACAACGGGTGAGCTGTCACCCGTGATTGAAAGTCGTATAGTTATATTTTTTAAATTTTTTTAAGCCTTTTGACATCAGGTTAATTTATATCCAATGTTAAAAATATTTTTTACATTGGTTATATTTTACCCAATGTTAAAAGTCCTCTTAATATTACAAAAATGCTACCGCCTCACTATTAACAGTGGGTATCTTTTAATCAATGTAAAAAATTTCTTGTAAAAGACAAATTCTGCACCAGTGCTTGCTTCTTTTTCTTTTTTTCTTGGGTGCACCCCTATGATGATAATATTGTTTTTTTCTTCATCTCATAGGTGATGCTCGTTATAGTACAAAATATAATAATTCTTAGCAAACTATTAATACATAAAATTTGAAAATTATTCAAGGGTGTCCTTGCAAAAGTTCTCACACGTTATGGAGAGTATCATTCTCATTTTCTTAACAGTTAGAAAAAGAAATGCAACGATGTTTATTATATATCAAAAACTATGCTTTTTAAGATTCTAATTGTTTTAAAAAATAAAAAGCTAACATTTTTCTAAAAGTAATTTTTTTCGAAAAAAGGATAGATTTTCTTAAAAAAAAACTTAAAAAAAACTTAACCAGCCTGATTTCTTTTCGGTGTAATCCTAATGAATCTCAACATTATGTCATCACTATGAATATATTTACAGATTTGACAATATAATTAAATAACAAGTCCAAGATATTAAATGTTTGTCTGTATGTAACTAATTCAGCTACATACGTCTTCTGAAAACCAATCTAACAATATATATATATACCCATTATTTAATATATTAAAAAAAAGGATAAAAATTAATTATAGAAAGAAAAAGGATAATATTAAAATTGGTGCCTTTAATAAAATCTTAATCTATTCAAAATATCTTATATTTTAGAATGGAGAATCTCCTTCAAAAGTACCATATAATTTGGGACGGAGGGAGTAGTTGAAAAAAGATCAATTAGAGTAAATTAATCATAATTTATCAAAACAAAGAGAAAATTAATCATAAAAAATAAACAAGAATAAAAAGTGTAAAATTAAAACAAGTGAGATTTAATGATTAATAATATTAATAACAAGAATATATTATAGAATGAATAATCTATAATTGATATACATGCCTTAATTTAATTAAAAACTAGTAACTTAATTATATAAGATTAAGTATATTAGTTTTTTCCCTAATTCTAAATCAATATTGCGTACACACACACACACAAAACAAAAAGGAAGGTGATAGAGTGAAACACGAAGCAACATGTGTCCGATTAACAAAAGAGAAATTACCAGGGAAAAATAAAAAAAAAAAAGCTGATGCAACTATTAAAAAATATACAAAAATTGGTTCTTTCCAGTGAAAAATGAAAGCACCAGTGAAGAAATTTTCAGAAAATGTCAAGCCATGAACAAATGATTTAACCATACCTTTAATTTGCTTCACTAATTGTCCAAAACTTGCAGCACAAAATACCTTTTTTTTTGTTTGTTAATTTCCTCTTTAACATTACTATCCAATATACACTTATAGAGCTGGTTCGTATTTTCAGGAAAACCTTCTAAACCTATCATTCACAAAATTATCCATGAGTTCTTTTCATCTGATAGCGAAAGATAAAAGGTAACTAATTATTAAAAACATATAAAAAAATTTATCTAAAATATATACAAGGTAAAAGAGTAAATTTGCCTCTAAACTATAAGTCTAGGAGCATCTGAAATTCTAAACTTATTTTTAGTACAATATTTCCTTTCAACTTTTAAAAATGATTAATTTTGCCCCTACCATTAACATTAGCTGACTAGAAAATAACAGATAAGACCTCAAAAAGTATAGAAAAGGATAAAAAATTATAGACAATGATTTAAAAAATTCTAGAAAAGGACCACAAAAAATTTTATTGATCCCCATTTTTGTAATGTTTGATGTTATTTTTTATCATTTTCTAGTCAACTAACATTTAAAGTTACTTTTTATTAATAGTAGAGGCTAGATTGCACTATTTTCAAAGTTATAGGAGAATCTTGCATCAAAAATAAATTTACAAACTCAAATTCTTCTAAACCTATAGTTTAAGGGCAAATTTTCCCTTTGACCAATATATATTTAACCATGCATATTATGAGAGAAAGAATGCACTTAATATTTTCTCAAGATAAAATTACAGCTTTAATAAAAAAATTATTAATTTTTAAAAGTTCAGGAAATATCATGTCTAATATTGATATCGTTAATTAAGAAGGTTATTTTGTTGTATTCTTTCATTTTCTTTATTATAAAGAGTTGATTTCTTTAAGAAAAAAAAAACAGAGGAGGACATGAACTTGAAAAATGTGAATACTTAGCTTCCAATATTACATGTGTCTTTATTTACACACACATAAAAGTTAAAAAATGATAATTACCAACCTTGTTAATGCATTAATGACAATTAAAAGCTTTGAATTATTGAAATAGCTATATGAATTTAAGGAATGGTAGTTATCAATTTAAAAATGCCACTTATAAATCAATAGAAAATCAATAATAAATGAATAGATAGGCTCATGGATTTAATGCACTTTCTCTTGTGAAATTGTGGATAGTCACCTATAAATTTTATAAAAGTCACACTTATATAAAGTCAGTTGAAAATAATAAATAACTTCACGAATTTATGCATGTCACTTGTGATTTAGAAATAATCAGGTGTGAATTACAATCAATTGTGAATTCTATGGAATATTAGTTGTAATTAATGAATATGAATAGTATAGATCATAAATCTATGATTTAGAGACCATCTCATGATTTTTAATATCCATTTACAATTGATGTTCCATAAATTTATAAGTAACTTCCTAAAATTATGAGTAATTATATTTAAATTCACAAATGATAATTCATAAATTCATTTCTTACATGGACCTAGTGCATCATGTCATCCATGCTCTATCCAATAAAATTGCAACAATTCAATTAAATAAAATCTTATGTATTATTTATTTTTAATGACTTTATTTTTATTATAAAATGCCTATTTAATTTCTTATATTTTTTCTCTTACTATCATTAATGGCAGCATTAATTTATATTTAATATTACATGAATGTTATATTTTTATTAGATAGAACATGGATGACGTGGTGAACTGGGTGTATGCAAAATTTTCTCTACATATATTTATAATTGACAACAGTATTATTTAAATTCACAAATTTTCTTTAGCTATTGTAACAACTAGCAATTAAAGACCCTGACTCTTTCAAGGCATTCCAACAATTTAATATCTTCAGCTGTGAGTAGTTAAGATTTCCCAAGGTCCACGATTTTCATTTTCCAAATATATAATTTTATTAAAATAAAAGCCAGATCAATTATATAATATCTGCATAAATATTTTTAACCATACTTAATATCAAATTTTTTAAAATATTTTACTTTGTATATAATGTAAGTTAATAGAAAACTAATTATTTGGTTTTTAATATCATCAATATAATCAGTATATTAATATGATTATATACTAAAATTGGATCCATCATGTTACTGTTAATCGACCAGGCGAATTGAATTTTGGTAGTAAACAGAGACTAAAAAGCCCAAAAACAGCAAAAAAGAACCCAAAAAGGGGGAAAAAAAATCTCAAAAGTAACCCCCAGACAACCTGATAGAAAAGCCATCGGGCATCTGCACTTCATTAATAACCCTGCGCCAAACCTGCAATCCAACTCCCAGCTTCAAGCTAAAATTAGCTAAAATTTATTGCTTTTTATAATAATTTGGTTTTTTTATCAAATAAAAAATTATTTAAACCCTTTGCATAAGGGTTCTTCTATTTCATAGTAACAATATATCAACCCCTCACCTGCAAAACAATTGAATGACAATAAAATCAAGCGAAAAATTATGTATAACTCGGTCTAGCATATTTATTTACCAATAATTCTTGGCGAATTCAAAAATTGTAGCCAGGTCTCTTGAGATCTGAGTATAATTTAAAATTAAGCTGTAAAGATAATAATATCCTTATTAATATATATTACATCAATCAATAATTAATTTATAATTATTCCATCATCAATTTACAACTATATTTTAAGTTTTTACAATTGTAACTTTACATATCCAATAGTTAAACAATCATGTATTTAACAAAGTTTAATATTAATTGTTTACAACTATTTTATCAGCAAATTATAACTATAACTATAATTTCACATATTCAATAGTTAAATTGATTAGTTTAATTATTGGATATGTGGAGTTTCAGTTGTAAAAAGTTGAAGTTATAATTATAAAATATTGATGAAGTAGCTGTAAATTATTTGACTGATATAATGTATATATGTTTAATTGAAGCATTATTGTCCTTTTTATCCTAATTTCAAATTACATTCAAATCCTAAGAGACCTAGTTGTAATTTCTAAATTTTATGAAACTTGTTTATAATAAATTTATTTTCCAGGACTTATATATAATTTTCTCTAACATCAACTGTAGTTGAATCAAAAAAATAAATAAAGAAAACAATAGACCCCTCACCTGTGAAACAATTTTTTATGGTAGTTGAATGATAATAAATTATTTCTTATTGGAAAAAGGATCGAGCAAGACCAAACGAGCCACCATCAACATGCAAAACCACGTGCAGATAAAAGATAAAAAGAAGATTAGGACAAATCAGTAACAAACATGCCGATACAGCAAACATCATTAATTCTTGACGATAATGATCAATTGTACTGTGATTCAATCATTCAATTAATGCTGTTTATGTTAATACACTCATTCAATCTATGTTTTCAATTACAGCCATTAAATTTTATTAATATTAAAATTTATTAAGATATACTCCATTCTTATCTGTACCTGGTTTTTAATCGAATTGTGCAAACAATTAAAATTAGTTATCTAATTAAAAGTACAACAGCATTTTAATTTTATCTCTAATTATTATAAATAAAAATAAATATCTTTTTTCTAAATAAATTAATAAAAGTATTTATCTTTTTCTCTTTCAAATTTAATAAGGGTATAATGGTCCATTCATTAAAAATATACTAATAACATCTTATATTTAGAGATAAAAAATTTTTAAAAGACTTCTTATATATATGGACGGAGGGAGTATTTCCATCTCAAAATTTAAAATAATGAATAAGACACTCCTCACTTATGCAGTCCCCTCCAAAAATTAAATGACTAAATTTCTAATAGTTGTTCTGTTAAATCAAATAGTTGTTATTATAACACATAAAACTTTTATTGAATGAGTAGATTTGTACCACTCATTAGATCAAAATTTTTTTCTAGGTTTTTTTATTTCATAAAAAATTATTTAACCTGGTGATTTTTCTTAATGAAATTCGTACATCCACAAGTATTGAGGTTAATTATTCAGAAAATTGAATGGCCTTGGGTCGCACCTTTTCAATTTTTTAATTCATATATATAAATTAAGAATTACTATTGGCTCATATTTGAATATTGTGTAATTTAATTAAAAGCAAACTTTTTTTAATATGAATTTTAATTTTTCTTCAGTCAAGATTCAAGCCTTCAATTTTATTTAAGAAAAAATCGTGTTTTCTTTATTTGATCCAACTACCGTTGAAAAGTCTCCTGCTTTACAGCTAACGTAATGTATAAAATAAAGAAAAATGATAACAAATCCTAAATTATATAAATAACAATCTGGCTCTTTAAAATATTATAATTTTATTTAAAGTTTTTAGATATTTCTGTGTTAATAGATTTTAAATTTAAAAACTCATTTTACCTTTATTGATAAGTTATGATTTTTTATTTAATTCTTACTATTCTTTAAATAAAAGTTATTATTCTCCAAACAAAAGTTGTGATTTGATTTTATTATTTTGAGAACTTGTCTTTCAATAACAAAAATTACATTTGACAAGTTCTGATTTATTGTTCAACTCTTGAGATTCATAGAACAAATTGTTATTCCTTAAGTGACAATTGTGATTGAGACTTGTTATTTGAAACAAAAATTACACTTGATAAGTTATAATTTTTTGTACAATTTTTACAATTTACAAAATAAAAATTATTATTTATTAAGCAAAAATTATAACTGAGGCTTGTTATTTTTAATACAAGTAAAATGATCTTTTCACTTTAAAATCTATTGATATAAAAATCCTTAAAGACTTCAATGAAATAATGATATTTCGAAAGATCAAATTGTCATTTATATAATTCGGAGGAATTTTATTGTCATCTCTCCTAAAACAAAAGTCTACTTGTGTTAGCTTCAATTTTTTTTTTTTTAAATGAATTTCAGAGCCAATGGAAGAGAAGTCTTTATAGCAGCTAGTTTTATGACCATTCAGCAAAGGACACTCACAAATCATTTTTCAAAGACTTATTCATACACATTTAGTCTTTTCAACTATTACATGAAGAACAATACATACACATGTAGAAAAAATGACAATTGTAATGAACCCATTGTAAAATTATAATGAAAATTGCTGTTAGAGCTCGAGAAGATAAAATCCATTGAATGAAGAGCAAGCCCGTCAAAGCAAGTCTTGGACATCATTCTTGTTCGCGCTAACCAAGAGCTTTGCATTTTAGCAATGGTATTCTTTTGCATACAAACAATCTTATTCTGTCTTATCATATTTGTTTGCTCTTGTTTTGACTTCTGTACTGTCAAAAACACCATCACATCATCACAATACATTAAGGATCCATTAGCTCCAATGGTAGTTTCTTTAAATTAGGATTCTTCAGTCCTAAAAATTCCACAAATCGCTATGTGGGAATTTGGTACAAGTATAAATCTAACATCATATGGGTAGCTAACAGAAACCAACCACTGAATGATTCTTCTGGGACTTCTAAAATCTTCGAGGATGGCAATCTTGTGGTGTTAAATGGGCAAAACCAGATCACTTGATCATCAAGTGGTGTCAAATATTACATTCAATAACTTGTCATCTTTTAGATTCTAGAAATCTTATAATCCAAGATAATTCTGCAGAAAACACCATATGGCAAAGTTTTGACCATCTTTCTAACTCATACCTACCCATAATGAAGCTGACAAGCAACAAAATAATAGGTGAGAAACTAAGTATCACATCATGGAAAAGTTTATCGGATCCATCCATTGGGAACTTCTCTATGAGACTTGAACGCCTAAATATCCCTGAATTGTTCATCTAGAATGGAACTCAACCATATTGGCGTTCTGGTCCATGGAATGGCAAGATCTTTACTGGCATACCCTCTATGAATTCCATTTATGTTGGAGGGTTCCAAGTAGTAGATGATAGACAGGGATCTATTTATTTGACTTTTACTATACCTGATGTGATTGATTTCATGTTCCTTATCTTGAATTTTCAAGGTCTACTATATAAAAAAGATTGGCTTAATGATACAATAGAACCCCAATATAATTATAGTACTCAGGTCTCAGAATGTGATATTTATGGTTTATGTGGAGCATTCGAAAGTTGCAATTCAAACACTTCACTGACATGCAACTGTGTGAGAAGGTTTGGACCAAGCAACAATGAGGAATGGAATAGGCAAAATTGGACTAATGGATGTGTTAGGAAGACAACTTGATAGTGTGAGAAGTTGAAAAATGGAAGTGCACATGGCAGAGAAGATGGATTTTTGAGGTTGCAGAAGGTTAAAGTACCAGATTTCATAAAACAATCTTTTGCTTCAGAGGAGACATGCAGAAGCCAATGCTTAGAGAATTGTACCTGTGTAGCTTACTCATACACTCCTGAAATAGGATGTATGTCTTGGAAAGGAAATTGAATTGACATACAACAACTCTCAACATGAGGACTTGACCTCTATGTTCGTCTGGCCTATTCAGATCTTGGTACCATACTTTCATGTTTTATCAAATACTTAAAAATTTAGCTCATTAGCACATACCAATTGATGTTTTATTGATTTGTTTTGTTGACATTGTTTTTTATGAAATGCAGAAAAGGGAAGACAGTTAGCAAAGATAATTATTATTAGAGTAATAATAGAAATAATTATCATTGCCTTTGGTGTATTTGTTTTGTGGAAAAGGATAGTGAAACAATCAGGTGCACTATCATTTATATCATCTCAAAAATTTCAGTGCAATCTTGACATTATTGAAATGTAATTTGTTTCTCTGCTGGGGTGTTTTTCATGTTCTCCACTCTTTTTAATTTTCTTCATTGTTTTAAATTAGTGAGAAAATGGAAGAGCAAATGGTTCTTACGATTAAGCAAAGGTGAAGCATACAATGTAGAAAAAACAATAGACATCAATATGAAAGAATTGTCACATCTTAAACTTCCAAAGCTCTTGGCATATGGTTTTGAAAAGGTTGCAACTGCCACAAACAATTTTCATAAATCTAATAAGCTTAGGCAAGGTGACTTTGGTCTAGTGTATAAGGTAAATTCATTCTTGCTAACTACATTGATTTTGAAGTTACTGTGTGTACTTGTTTTGTCTGTCATTGTGTGTAATTATTGCAATTGGTATTTTCATTAAGGGGATATTGCAAGATGGTCAAAAGATAGTAGTTAAAGACTTTCTAGAGCATCTACATAAGGACTAGAAGAATTTATGAATCAAGTCATTGTCATTTCTAAGCTTTAACACTGAAATCTTATAAAACTTCTTCGTTGCTGCATCAAAGGAGGAGAGAAGATGTTAATCTATGAGTACATGCCAAACAAAAGTTTAGATGCATTTATTTTTAGTTTGTTTATTCAGTCCCCTATTTTCTTTTCATCTCATAAGAACTTTAATCCTATGGTACTTTTTTTTCCTTTTTTGTATTTAGCATTTATACGTTCAATAATACCATATCCTTCCCTTTTCCTTTGTAGATCCCTCAAAAAATAAACTCCTAGATTGGAGAAAGCGCTTTACCATAATTGAAGGGGTAGCTTGAGGAGTACTTTATCTTCATAGAGATTTTAGACTAAAAATTATACACAGAGACTTAAAGGCAAGCAACATATTGTTGGATGATAATTTGAACCCAAAAATATTAGATTTTGGTATGGCTAGAATTTTTGGAGCAAATGAAGATCAAGCTAGTGCAAGAAGAGTTGTTAGTACCTATAGTAAGTCTCAATTTTGCCCAATAGTACTACAGTAAAATAAAAAGGAGTGTTATAATGATTAATTATTTTACTTAATAATGTAGTGGATATTTGTCTTCAGAATATGCAATGAAATGATTGTTTTTAGAGAAATCAAATGTCTTTAGTTTTGGAGTTTTACTACTAGAGATTGTTAGTGGCAAAAGAAACTCAAGCCTTTATACCAATGAGGATTCACTTACCTTTTAAGGATTAGTAAGTCTCTATATTACATTGCTTTTCTTAAAGCTTAACACAATGCCTATATGCTTGTTCTTAGCATTACTTTTAAATGCAACTAAATTTAGGCATGGAAATTGTGGAATGAAGAGAATATTACAACATTAATAGATCATATGATATTTGATACAAGCCTAGAGAAGGATATATTAAGGTACATACACATAGGACTTTTGTGTGTGCAAGACCTTGCAAGAGAAAGGCCAAGTATGAGCACTGTGGTTTCTATGCTTAACAGTGAGATTGTCAACCTTCCTCCTCTAAAGTAACTTGCATTCATCCCATGGCAGAGCTTGTCAAGTTCAGTTTGTAATGAAGAAACTCAAAGATTGTTTTCAAACAATAATGTTAGCATTATGGAAATACATGGCAGATAACCATATTGGCTACTTTGAATAAAGTAATTCACATTTTTAGTTCTCTAGTGTAACTGCATGTATAGTCTGATGTTTTCTAGAAAAAGAGGATTCTCCTCCGCATGCATGGATTTCTTTTTATTTGAAATCATTCTATGACTTGTAATGCTTTTTAGATCAGAGATGTCAGATAAAGTGGCCAAGGGCTATATCTATATGCAATATGCAATTATGTCAACAAATAAACTAAATGCATATATCTATGCAATTTCTTTGGTGCCAAATATCTATATGCAAATGTAAAGGAACCTAGTTCATCTTTTACAATTCCAAACCATTTGTGGAAGAACATATCGAGAATTTCAATGCCACCAAAAATTCACAGTCTAATTGGAGGTTAGGGGTGCAAACAGTAGCAACTAAAGAAGCATTATTCAAGAGATCTTGTACAAAGATCCCTTACGTCTAGTTTGTGACAAGGAGAAGGAATCTATAAAGCATCTTCTCTTTTTCTATCCTTGGACTAGGAAATGTTGGTTTGGGAGTGAACCGAGTCTTTATTTTAGTAAGAAGAATGTGGTAAGAGGTATGGCTTTCCAAAATGTTAGGTGGTGGTGGTAAATTGAATGAGCATAGGAAAGCTGTTCTAGCCATTATGTGTTGGTAGATTTGGAGGAGTTGGTGGAATTGGGTGTATAGAGGTGAGAAGATGGGCACTGATATAGTGGTTAGGATGGTTAATTCTCAAGGAAATGAATTTTGGAGAAGCAGAGTTGATTCAACTCCTTCCACCAATTGAACCAAGTGCCCCTCGGTGGAACTGTTAATAGCATATAACAATCCAATCATTATAATGACTTCAATTTAACTATCTTAGAATTTGAATGAGACATCAAGCCTAATAAGACATTAATTAATTTAATTTTTAAATTTTAATTAATTGATTTTGTAATTTAAATAGAGTAGGAAAATGTGAGCCAGAGTCTAAACAATAGAAGCTATCAACTCAAACAAATAAAGAATAAAATACCACAAGTCCTCCATGGTAAAATGCAACAATAGCAAAAACTATTTCCCCTAATATGGGTCACACCAAGCAAGGCACATTCTGAAAGGATTCAATAGTTGAAGTAATATTGACAAAATGTTCTATACGGCTACTCAATAATAGGATAGCTTTCAGGCATATAATAGAAGACCAAACAAATAATAAAAGGACAACCTTAATAGGCACAAATTAAAACAATTTGGTCTATTCTAACCTATAAATGATAACATATGAATACTTTTCCGTATTCAAAAACCCACATGCTAAAATCTAAATAGGCATCAACCATTCTACTCTAAAACATAAAAACCCTAATGGCACCCAAACATATTGAAGGAAAGATGAATAACAAACTAAATTAGCCACAAACACCCATATTCCTTAGCCTTAATAGTGAATCTGAAATGGCATGATGCTCAACCCAGAAGTGTTGGCTCCAACCGCACAGTGATGGCAATATGCTATGTATCCTCGATTCTTTGATGGAACTCGGATTGATTTGGTCCTCTAAGATATTGTCCTTCAAGTGATTTATAAATATCACAGAGAAATTTAACTTCTAGAAAGTGAAGATAATAGAGAGCAGATGAATAGGACAACAAGAGTGAAGAACCATGCAAGAAATATGACATAGAGGGAGTCGGATGGAGTTGGCTTTCTGCTACTATATAATAGTTCGAATGCTATGCTCTGTTTAATTGGATTTGATATTTTAAATTTGATAATTTTTAGAATTATAACTTTAATTTAAGAATGGTTTAGATTTTCAATAAAGAGATAATAAAAGGAAAAAATAATGGGAAGAAACTCACTCTAAGTCAAATTCCCTCTTTTGTGAAAACTAGCATAGATATCCATGCATTGCACAGGTTTAAGTTAATAAATGAGTCTTGCATAATTTAGATTGAATCATCTTTTAAATCATGTTTAACTTAATAATATTGCGTCATGCCTCAAAAATAGAGAGTGACTGGCACGAGTGTGAACCACTTCACACATCCCCGTAAGCCTTAAAATGAAAATGCAGTCCATTTTTAGAAGAAGAATAAATCAGACTATATAAAAATTCTAATAGTATTGTAAGAAAGTTTCAATGTTTTTGTAGAAATTTTGGCAAAATCTCCTCTGTAACTACGATCTCCCGAAAATTCTATAACAGAAATTTTTTACAGATTATAGTATAAATCAGGAGCATAGCTCCTTCTAGCCAGTAACTAGTATACAAATCAAAATAAAGTCTATCAACAATCTATGTGAAGCACTAATCTTTCTTGTAAATCAAACTACATATGACTTATATATTTACATCAAAAACAATAGTGCCAACCAAAATTTCCACCTAATGTAGTTATATTGCCCTTCAGAGGTAGATGGTGGGATCAGTGTCAGTTAACAAATCTGAGGCCAAAATAAGTTTTCTAGTGAATAGCATTCCCAAAGTAAAATTTTTAAAATTTAAATCAATAAACTCTAATAATGGTGTAAACTAATTAAAAATAATCCAACAAAACAAATTTGTAAGTCTGTAAGTCGTAACCATAGTTGTAAAATGAGAGTAAATTGAAAGCAATTTATGTTATCATGCTTAAAGAAAACAATTTACTCACATATAAATCATAGTGGTATAATTACTAGCCAAAATCATGTAAATTTTCAAAACACATATTAGTCAACATTTAAAATTTTAATAACTCAACAGAACATGTAACAAATGTAGACACACAGTCCACAAGGATAAATAACCAAACGCGGTTTATGTCATGAGAACAAACGTGGACACACAGTCCATGAGAGTAAGTAACCAAATGTAGCAGAAGCTATGAAACAAACGTGGACACATAGTCCACGAGGGTAATACTAACCAAATGCGGCTTAGGCTATAAAATCAAATGCAGGTACAAAGGCCACGAATATCAAACATGATAACAAAGCCCACGAGATAAATTAATTAGTTTTTAACCACAACGCGTTATGGGCTAACGAAATTGCCATTAGCAGTAGTGTTCTATTTAGTGTAATGACCAAAATAATAATAATAATAATAATAATAATAACAACAACAATAATAAATCTCCTGATTTATATTTTCTTTAAATTAGTTTTATGAAAAATGGAAGGGTGAGTTACTGAAATTTATGCTAATAGCTTACTTGAAGGTCAAAAGTTTTAATTTTTATTAATAATAAATTAATTTTATTTATTTTAAAATTATAGGAAAATTACCAAAGTATTTATGTCTTTTATGTTATTAGAAGAAATTTTGGGCCTTCTTTTATAATTTTTGCAATTTTATAAAAGATCAGATTTATATTCTCTCTTTCGGTCAATATGGACGCACCGCCTTAATTTTCCCTTCTCCTTCGGCACTTTCGAACTCTCCAGACCTGGAGAGAGAGCTCGTTCATACTCTCCGTTCTCCATCTATCCTCCTTGCGGATCAGCTCGTGTGGACAGGTGTATGAGATCCGTCTGCAGCTGCCGTGAAGCCTTGCCGTGAGTTCTTCCCCTGTTTATTGTTCGTTTGCTGTTCATCTGTGTCCCTGTTCGTTCTTGTTTTTTTGGGTGTTGCTGGAAGTCATTCTCCCTTGTCGGTCTCAAAATAATTTTGTAGAAATGGCAAGTTCATTCGCTTATTCATCTCCTTCCGTCCAAGCTACTGTGGCTTAGTGTATGAGGTTCCTTTCTTCTTCCCCTGTTCAGCGCGACAGATTCAACCCTCTCCCTTTCATGTTCTATGCTAATCGATTGAAGCGAGTGCTGTTGTTCGGGTAACGGGTTCTTGGTCACTTACTCTGCTGTCAGCCTCCACATCCTTCTCTGTTATTAGGGGTTTTGTCAAACTCACAGCTTCCTTCATATTGCTTGCGGCCATCGAAGACCATGAGTGGCAAGAAACTTCCTCTTTAATTTCCCTCTGTCTGTGTGTTGCTTCGTGGTTGCTGCCATGGTTTCATGATTTTCTTTTCCCCAGCTCCTGTCGATTTTTTTTTCCCATTCCTGCCGTCGGTGGTTCTAAGGTGAGAAGCTTCAGTCCTTCTTCTTAGTTGCTGTGTGTGCGTACTGTAGGTTAAATTATGGAAATTTCCTTTTCTTTTCTTCAATCGTATGAAATGTGGCGATAGGAATCAGGAATTCTTTGTGCTTGAGATTGATTTTTCTTTTAAGGAATACATATTTGGAAAGCTGAAGTATGATTCAAATATCTCTAAATTATAAAGTTGTAGGAGTTGGAATAGAAGGAGAAGGAATTGGTTTGAGTTTAAGAATTAACGTACAAGAGTTACTTGGCAAAATGTTTGTTAGAAGAAGTTTTGCTTGATTTTATATTTCTTGATATTTCATGAATTCTTGTGAAAAGTATGTTAGTGTGGGTGTCATTAATTTATGGACAAAATTCAAGATTGCTAAGAAATTTTTATTGTGAAATTTGCTTGTAATTAGGTGAATTCTTGAGCGTGGATGGGTGTTGATAAATTGTGTGATGAGAGATTTGAATGTTATAAAGCCCTTTTGAGGGGTTTGGGAAACTAGCTATGTTCATAAAGAAACTCTAGTATAAATTTTGATTCCGAAGCTTTAAATCTATAATCGTTATATACATAAACACACACACACACACACACACATATAATATATAGATGAGTTAATATTGGAAGAGAGTTTTGAGCATTGTTAGAAGTTTATTAAGACTCTAATATATTATATAGGGAGTTTGGAAGGAGAGGAAATCGATTAGTGTGGGAAGAGGAGAACCTTGTGTTTTGAGAAAATTGGAGGTAAGTGGATAGCATCCCAACTGAATTTTTTTAAATCAAAATTTCTTTTACTAGAATATTATCTTTTTCTGAAAATCATTTTAATAGCATTAATGTGATTATTGAATTTTTTTTATTAACATTACTTTGAGAAATAAGTTTTATCAAATTTGAAATGTTATTTGATCAATTAAATCAAATTTGGACTTTGATTATGAGATTTTTATTTTATCAAATATTGAATTGATACAGAGAATGATTCATGCGAGTTTGACTTCGAAATTTTTTTTATTATTCGATAAATGCACGCATGAACATTAATATAAAATTTGATTCTGACAAGTTTTAATGCTTAAAAGTATTCATACGAGTTTGATTTTGAGAATGAGAACTGTATCTGGAAAGTGATGATTTTCTCGCATGTTTGAAAATGATTTTAAAAAGGGATTTTATATAGAACACTGGTTGCTAACGGCAGTTCCATTAGTTCTTGGCGCGCTATGGTACACCTCGCTAGCAGGGTGTTTATAGGAGGTGCTAGCCCCGTGCGATGGCCAACGCATGTGAAACGGAGGGATGGTTATTCGCGAACATTGTACTCACGTTTGTTTTGTGGCTTCGGCTGCGTTCGGTTACATACCCTCGTGGATTGTGTGTCCACGTTTGTCTTCGTGGCAAGAGCCACGTTTGGTTATTTACCCTCGTGGACTTTGTGTCCACGTTTGTTAATTGTTCTAATAAGTCCCTGTAATATGAATTTAATTATTTGATGATTTTACATTTTATTGATTTTTAATTAGTGAATTATTTATAATTATTTATTTTATTTATTTACTTTCTTGCAATCAAATGATTATAACATTTGGTATGATATTTTAATAGTTCAAGATTTTATTTAAACTTTATAAAATTATTTTATTTTTGAAATTTATTAAATTTTTATAAAAATTGTTGTTTTTTTAATTGCATAATTGTTTTAAACTTTTTTTTTATTCGTGTTCAATTATTTATTGTTAGGACGTTATTCACTGGAAAAGATATTTTAGTCTCAGATAGTATAATTGAACTCGTGACTCAAGATATCCACTGAGGAGTTTTATTGCTGAATTGAAGTAGAAGAATTATTTTAGTCAAATCCTAATTTGATGAAAAATTTAAACTTTATAACTACGTTGGCGTCTGGCCTTAGGTGCTCCACATAGACTACAGGTAAGATCCTTACATTTCTTTTAAAATTGAATATTTGATTTAATTTTGTAATAATTTTTAATTACTCTATTAGTATGTTTAATGTATTAATTTTAGAGTTTCTCCGATCAAGGCTTAAGGGATATGAGTTTTGTGTCCATATCCTGTGCCGGTCACATCTGATTTTTGGGGTGTGACATTTAAAGTCCTTTTAAAAACCACATTTCAAATATGCAAGAAAAATAATTATTGCTGTAATAAAATTACCATTCTCAATGCCAAACTTGCATGATTTGTTTCAATTCTCAAAATTTACAAAAATCATACTTTATAGTGAATATACTAAACTTGTAGTAATGGACTAGCCAATACATTTCAAAGCTTAGCAACCATACAAAAATGCTTTCATCAATCTTGAAAATACATTTTTGAAAATAAATAAATGCATGTATCATAATTCATTTGTCTTCATTAATATTTCATAATTTTCAAAACTAATATAATGCATAAGAATAAAATATTTTAGTAAAAGATTGTTAAAAATAAATTAAATGAAATACTATTTACTTACTCGTTAGAGTTTCAAATTTTCAAAGATATCCTTTTCTTTACTTTTGGTCAAGGTTTCATTCTTTCTCACACCTATAAATAAATAAATTTTTTAATACAACTCCAAATCAACCCCATCATTTAAAATTTTAAAATTAATATTCATGCTTTAGAAAGTTGGCCCATGTATCATCATTCATGGTTTCCTCCAATTTGTCCTAACCATGCCAATCTATTCTTCTTGAGACAAAATTTTTCTACTAGGTATTTTACCAAACATTATATAGGCATAATTTATCAAGCTAATATTAATATTTTCCTCCTAAATTCCAACTTCCTGAAACCTTGCAATATCACTAATTCTAGCATTTTCAAATGGAACTCCAATCTGCAACATCATCTTTCTTTCTTGTACAACCACAATATCCATTTAAACTAAAATTTTCTTTGCTCTGCGTGCACGTATAGTCACAAGGAAAAATGAATTTCTGAACTTCAACCCTCAAACCACAATTATCATATATTGTTACCAAGTTCAGATGAGTTCCAAGCTTAAGGTTTCAGTTTTCTCTTCTCTATAACAACATAGGCGATGACAGAGCAAAATAAAGTGCTGTAACTACATACACAAAGCAGCAACAGCGCACGCACACTCACACGTACGGCTAACTCATAAATGGAAGGTCCAAAAATTCCTCACCTCAACTTGACTAGCCCAGACAGCGATGGATAGCAGAGGAGGAGGAAGAAGGTCCTTAAATACTGAACAGAGGAGAGAGCCGATGCTGCACACGTTATGGGATGGAGAAAAAATGAAGCTTGCAGTAGAATAGGGGAGCAGAAAAACTGGATGCTACTCGCAAGGAAACACAGCAAATGAATCAACAGAAACAACCCAGACTTACTACAGCACCACCGTAGCTCCAGCAACTCGGTCTCTCGTCCCAGCAGCCACTCTAAGGTGACGACACAGATCGAGCCGATGATGGAGAAGGAGAACAGAAACAGGGAACATGGAAGGAATGAAACAGCACAGCCACAAGCTTCACTCTCACTGCAACCACTGGAAACATTGAGGGGAAGAAGAGTCGGTGAACGCTGGAACAAAAAGGAAGAGAAATCACAGCCTCTCTCTCTCTCGCGTGTAATCTGGAATAATCCCAAAAGGGAAGGAGAATTCTTCTTTTTATTTTATATCAGAGATAAAGGGGGCAGTTCTGTAATTTCACAAGATAAATAAGCAGAGGAAAAATGAAACCCCTTATGGACCTGCTCAGATTCAAACTTGGGATTAAGTAAAAGTATATTAACATAGCTACCACTGCATTAGCTTTTTCTATTGGCATAATTGTCCCAAAATTTAATATAAACGCACTTAAAATAAATTATCTTATATATATATATATATTTAGTTTATTTATCAGGGTTATTACATATTGATCCTTTCCAATAGTTAAGAAAAAAAAAAAGAATTACGATAAATAAATGAAATACAATCAATGTAAATATATAAATTTGGAAAATTATTTGTTTATATCTTTCTCTCGATTGGTAAATAAATCCAAAATTTCTTACCATCGAGGTGGAAGACAATTATAAAATAGATTTCATAATTTTTTCTTCAAAATAATTTCAAATAAGATATTTTAAATATATGAATAGATATTTCAATCAAAGAAATTGCTTGGGCATTAATAATTACATTGACATGTTTTCATTGGTGAATGAGAGATCATTTAAAGTATTTTATCTGAATATTATTTGCAAATTAATATTTATCAAATGGTAGTTAATTTAAAATTATTTGAAAATTGGTCAACAAATGGTCTTCTTAAAATTGTTAAAATCAATTTTTTATCACAGCATATCTGCTTATTTGGATTAGCTAAATAATCAATTTTTTGAGTTAAAAAATTAATTTTTTTAAAAAATTACCCAAACACCAGTTTAAGTAGGTAATTGATTATTGAGAGAAAGATTAATTTTTTTTTCTTAAGCTACCTCTGTGAGCTTCTAGCATTTGAATGAGAAGGGGGAGAATAAAAAAAAAAAGCTGATCAAAGAAAATGTGGAAAAATTATAAGAGAAGCCCAAAAAAATTATAAAAAAGGCACAAAATTTAATAAAAATAAAACCAAACTCTCTTCACTTCTCTATTTTTTTCTTAGTAAAATTTAAATTTTGAATTCTCAAAAAAGTTAAAAGCATAAGTTCTTATCAACCATCACCCTCCACTTAGCACTTACTATAAAACTAATTTAAATAAAATATTACTTGGTAAATAAAAATTAATTTAATTTAATTTAAAATTTAGGGTCATTATAAATATTATTGCAAAAGTCTAGAGAGAGAGAGATTTTATGTCATTTGTTATGTTGCCAAAATTTCAAGGCATTGCTTAACATTTTTGTCAAATATGACTGATATTTGTTATATCAATAGAGACCAACTTATATATTATCATCTTTATTAGTTATTGTAAAATTGATATTTGGTATTTAAGAATTAAATCTTTCTCTTTTATTAAATTTATTTGAACTAAGATATATTGAGTTATTTATTTACACAAATTTAAATTGTTAATATTAATATAATTTAAATTTTTATAATTTAAATAATATATTTTACTTCTTAAAGAAAATTTAATAAATTTAATAATATTAGTTACAAATTTATCAATAATTTAATTTTGAAAAAATATGTCCTTTTTGGTAATGTGTACAACTAAAATTGATTTTGATTAAATCATCCAAACATTTTCAATTATATTAAAATCAATTTTAGCAAAACAGTATCCAAACAGATTACATTATAACATAATCAATTATAATCAAAATCAATCATATTAATCAATTATTTTTATAATTAATTATACCTAATTGAAATCTAAACGGGCTCTATAATACTGTTTGACGTTTTGCTCTCAAATAGAAAAAGCAACTCTGCGAACATAAGAAATTGGCAAAGTTCATGACTAAAAAAAAAAAGGGATCAAATTAAGAAAAAATAAGGATCAAATTAAGCCAAAAACTATAACATCAGTTATTATCATCTTGTTGAGGCATAAAGTTTAAAGAAAATAAAATCTAACAAAAGAAGTTTAAATATCAAGAGGCTTTATAAAATATTCTTAAATCTCAAATTATGTGTATTTATAACTTGATTAAGGGCATTTATAATTTAGCAAATACCCTTTACCAAATTATAAATGCATAGGATTTGAGATTTGGGAGTATTTTATGCATTTTATAAAACCTTTTGGTAATTAAATTTAAATGCCCCTTGCTAAATTATAAATGCCCTTTGCTAAGTGGTAAATACATAGGATTTGAAAATTGGGAATATTTTATGCATTTTATGAGATTTCTTGGTAATAAAATCTCTTCTATAAGAACTTGGTATATTTTTCCCACCATGATTCTTTAGGGTGATAATTTCTAACTTCCATTTTTATTTATATGGCTAATGAGCCTGTGACCCTTATAGAGCACTTGGTCTTCATCTACATCTTGTTGAGTCAATAGATCTTGGCCCCTAAGGGAGGAAAACCCATACAATTTCATCTGTGGGTCGCTTAATCTTTGCTTTGCAACAACCAACTAGCCCTAGTAACCATATTTTTATGCTGTCTATATGATGGTATGAGGAAATCTTTGCAAAAGAAACCTTTTAGCAACTTCTATGGGCTCATTTGGTTTCTGAAACTGTGGACAACTACTTACTTCCCCTTACTTTATCGAGAGTCTTTCCTCAAAGAGTCTAGCATCACTTATCCTTTCACTGGTTTGTTAAGCACTCTTCCTCTAGTTGAGATGAAGAATTTCTTTGAATTTTTCTACCGGCAGAGTTGGTGCTTGCATAGGACCTTGAAGCCTTTAATTTAAATGTCTTGGACCGTCACCTTCCTAATTGGCATAGATTTTTAGTAGATCAGGAAAAATAAGCTTACTTCTTTGGTTAGGGATGAGGTCTTTCTTTTAGCCACCACTCCTAAGAAAATATAGCTTCCTTTTACTGGCTCTTCTACAAAATCCTTGAAGGTTTTTATGGAATCCTATCATTCCCAGTTGGTGGCAGGCTAGTTTGGACTTAGCCAGTACATACCCTACAGTTTGTCTACTCAAGTCAATCTAGAGTTAATAGATAAAGATGCCATCGATTTAGTGGCCATTCCTCAAACCACCCAGAAGCAATGTAAAGTAAAGCTAGTAAACTAGGATGCTTGTCTCCATTTTAATAAGTGGTGACCCTAATAGTTTAGACATATCATAAAGAGCCATACCAGTAAGTGTTGCTTGCCATCTATATCTTTTTTTTTGTTACACTGCTTCATATGTTTTGACATGTTTCTTGCTTTTATAGATTGAGATTAGGCACAATCTCCTACGTTGGTAAATTTATTGAGGGGAAACATTGACATTCCTGTGGCTTCTGTGACTAAGACGGCCCCTTTGCTAGGGGCTATGGTCAAGGAAATTGAACAGGACGATGCCTCCTCCCATGTCTCGGTCTCCAAAAAGCTAAGACTTTATAAAAGCCATCCCTTTAGGTCGCATAAGTAAAGGGGAGGAATTTGATATGATGAAAGGGGTCCTATCTCCTTTAGTGGTGCTAGACCTTAAGAGAAAGAAAAAGACCTCATCCCCTTTGGTGATTTATGAGCATCCTTTCCTCGCACTTTCTTTGACGAAATTCATTGCTAAAAGGGATGGTCTTTCCCAAAAATGCTCTCACTCCGTGATTTTGTCAAATGACTCAGAGGATGGCGAAGTAAACAGGTTAGAGGCTCTAAGTTTAAATGCTCAGGTGATTGCCTCCACTACAATTCTTGAGGCAACTTACTGTTTAGAGGGTTAAAGGGCTATTGACAAACCTCTAGAAATCAAATCCACTGTGACCTTAGGGGCGATTGGGAGCTTGAAGGGTTTTGGAGCTCTTGCTGAAGCTAAAGAGGTTGTCTCTTCTACAACCCTAGAAGGACACCCATTGTTACTCTGGAAATAGCTACTGTGAGTTTTTATATACCTGTTGAGTAGCAACCCAGGCTTGTTGGGGCTAGCACAACAATTGTTAATCTGCCAGTCTAAGGATCTTTATTCATTCCTTTCACTTCTGGTCTGGATGCCTCTAGACCAGATAAGGTTGAGCCCACTACTTTTGTGGGTCGAGTGCAAAAGGCTTTATAGTCTGTACTTATTCCTTATTCCATAGATAAAGGTAAAGTTATGGTGGACTCAAATCAAGTATGTTTTCATTCTTAACATTATATATATATATATATTACTGGTGTTTCTTTAGCCTATTTCAATGACAGTGGCCCTTGTTGACACTCTTTTGGCTTGCCTCCATATTCTTGATAAGGAGGTTATCTAGGATACATGAAAGGTCATTTAGTTCCATCTTAATTGGAACCCTCTACTGCTTCCTGAATAAGGTTATGAAGAGCTAATCCAAGCCATATCTGTTGTGGAGAAAGCTGCTTCCTTGCCCGAGCTGGAGTTCCTTCATCATCAACTCTCAAACTATTATGGCACCATCAACCATTATCATACGAAACTCTTATCCCTTTCAGATTACCTTGTGAAGAATTGGTCTATCAAGGACGAATATAACGATGCCATAGCTCAGGTAACTACTACCAATGATAGAATTGGGGAGATTACTCAGCATGTAGCCTGCCTCAATTTGTTATGAATTATGGTAGTTGACCTGAGACAACAACTTGCAGCTGCTGAAGAGAAGTTAGCACGAGCTTAGGAGAGTAATGCAAAGTTCAAACTAGAGGTTGCTACTAAGGTATTAGATGATGCAAGGGCCATATCTAAAGGGAAACTTCGTTTGGTGACTAAATTAGATATAGGCCTTGGTTGGCATCAGTTACTGCTTACTAAATTAGAAGCGACATTAGAATTGTAGGACGCCATCTGTACTTATAGCATAGAATGATTCTTTATTGTCCCTTATATCATACTTTATTTATACATATTGATTTTCTTTTTTAAAAAAAATTGCAATTTTCTTTGTTTTATCTTAAGGCCACTCTAGGCCTCGGGCCTTCACATCTGTTTATTTTTTGAATCCATTCTAGGTCTTTCTATTGTGATCGCCAATATTTTTTTAAGTACTTTCTGTTTATGGCCTGCTTGTGTGAAATCTCGTCCAGACTACATAACCAATACATATTTCCTTTAAGTATTTTGCCAATTTTGAAAAGTCCTTCCCAATTAGGTGAAAATTTACTAAGCATCCAGTCCTTAGTTTCAGGTTGTAAAATAAGCTTTCATACAAATTTGTTTGTCCAAAACTGCTTCTTTTTTATCCTTTTATTATATATCTTTGAAATCTCTTTTTTCTGGGCAATTGTGTGATCCAATGCTTGTAAACGTATCTCATCTAACTGAATTAATTCTTTCATAATGGCTTCATTATATTCATCTAAGGATCTTCCTAAGCTATTAGCAACGCGTAATGAAGGGATCACTATTTCTCTTAGTAACACAACCTTATGTCTATTGTTAACACATACAGGCTCATGCTTGTGGCTTCTCTTTTTGATGTTTTGTAAGCCCATAATGCTTCATGAAGTCGTACGTGCCATTCCCTAGTTTTTCTTCGATTATTTTCTTTAGAATTCTTAGAATTACCTTATTAGAAGCTTCAGAATGTCCATTTATCTGAGGATAATATGGTGAAGATGTTACTAATTTGATCCTACTTTCTCTAGCAAAGGTTTTGAAGTCACTTATAGTGAACATGGTCCCTTGATCTGTTGTGATCATTTGAGGAATCCCAAAATAGAATATAATTTGTTTGCATATAAAATTAATCACATTATCTTGCTCAACATTCTTTATTGGGTCAACCTCTACCCATTTTGTGAAATAGTTTGTGGCCATTAAGATAAAAGAATGGCCTTTAGATGAGGCTTGATAAATTCTCCCTATTATATCAATGGCCCACCCTTTGAAGGGCTATGATTTAATGATTAGATTCATATCTGATAATGGTATTTATTGTGCTGGCCTATAAGTCTAGCATTTCCTACATCTCTTAGCGTATTTAATACAATCTTTCATCATTAATGGCCAGTAATGCCCATGTCTGCCTATTATCCATTGCATCTTTGGCCTTGATTGATGGGCCCAGCACACTCCTTCGTGTACCTATCTTAAAACCTCCATGTATTCAATAAATGCTAAATATTTAAGTTGTAACCTATTGGGACCTTTCTTGTACAACTCTTCTTCAATTAAAATGAAGTATTGGGTGCATATCCTAGTTATGTAAGCGTATCATCTTCTAGGATTTTGTAAATAACTTTTGAAGTTATCTTACCAGTCTTGAGCTAATTCTTGTAAAACCATACCATATTGTACTGTCAAACCTTGTTGGAATATCAAAGGATACTCCTTTTATTATACCATAACTACTTTTCTAGTAAGTTCAGGTAAAAGTCTTAACCCTGATGCAATTTGTGCCAGTTCATTAGCCTCCCAATTCTGAGCTCGAGCAATATGTATCAATGTTACTTCCTCAAAAACTTCTAAAATTTAAGAGGCCCTTGAGTAATACATTACTAGAACCAAGTTTGTACACTTGTATTCACTAGTTAATTGTTTGATGATAAGTTAGGAGTCCCCTTCTATGACTTTCTCATGGGCTTTCAATTCCTAAAGGATTTTGAGCCCTTTAAGTAATACTTCATATTCAACTTGGTTATTAGTATATTCAAAGTCTAATTAAAGAGATGATATAGTTTTTATGCTCGTAGGAGATGTTATTATCACTTTAGCCCCAGATGCTTGTTCTGCGCTAGACCCATCAAACTTAATCACCTACGGTCCTAGATTTATTGAGAACATAGGTAATTCCTTTTGTCTTTAGAAAGTCCGGCTAAAAGATGATCAGCCAAGAAATCTATCAATGCTTAGCCCTTTATTGACTTGTAAGATAGAAACATTAATGACAATTCTGCCAAGGCCACTACTTTCCTATATAGCCTGTCATGATTGGCCGATTAAGCATGAATTTAATTAAGTTAATGCTGTAATTTGGTATAGGCATAGTACAGTGCTAGACATGATATGTCTATAGGTGAGTATCTAGCTTCTATGAGAGTTAAAGACCTACTCAAATAATCAACCACCTACTCACATCCCTATTGACAGTTTAAGCTAACATACAACTATGGATGTGGCGGTGGAGGCTAAATACAAAATGAATGGTGTATTCTTCCTAGGGGCTACTAAGACCAAGAGCTTCGTCAAGTGTTATTTGATTTTGTCAAAGGTCGCCTAATTCTGATTAGTCTAACTGTCCAACTGAATTCCTCAACATCCTTAAGTTTCAAAAGCTTGGCAAAATCTTTCATTTTTCCTACCAAATTTGGCATGAAATGCTTGAGATAATTAACTTAGCCCAAGAATATTTGTAGCTCTTTTTTGTTTCTTAGTACCTTTTCTTCTAAGATAGCCTATGCTTTATTTTGGTCTACTTCAATTCCTCTTTTATGGACCAAAACCCAAGGAAGTTACATGCGATCACACCAAATGCACACTTAAGTAGGTTAATTTAAGGCCTACTTTCCTCATTTGAAAGAAGCTCATCCTTATATGTTCAATATGATCCTATGCTTTTTTTGATTAGATCATTATATCATCAATATATACTTCCAAATATTTCCTTATCATATTATGAAAGATGGCATTCACAGCTCCTAAGGCAGCCTCAATGTTTTTTAGCTCGAATAGCATGACCCATTCGAACGTTCCAATATAGCCCAGATTCCTAAAACCAGTTTTGTAAATGTCTTCTTTCATAATAAATATTTGATTATACCCTAAGAGATAGTCTATAATGATAATAATGCATTCATGACCCTAGTGTCTATTAAACTGCCTGTAATAGGCATTGCATACACGTCTTTAAGTGTGGTTGTGTTTATATTTTGCAAATCTACACAAACCTATAGTTTTCTATTCTTCTTAATTACTGGGACTATGTTCGAGAGTCATTAAGCATACCTGTAAGGCTGTATGATGCCGACCAATAGGAGGCATTTAATCTCTTTTACTCGTAATTCTACCTCAATAGACATTCTTTAAACATGCTATTGATATGGTTGGTAATTTGGCTTTATAGGAAGCTTGTGTTCAACCAATTGTCTTCCTAGCCCTAGCATTTCATTATAGTCCAATGCAAAGTAATCCTTGAATTCCTATCACACCTATTTTAAGGCATTCTTTTGTTCCTAATCCAATTACGAGCTAATAAAAGTGATCCTTAGTTCCTCTAGGAATTTGAGGTTTAGTTCTCCAAGTAGATTCTATACCTCTGATGTTAAGTCTTTAAATTTCAAAGGTGTAGGGTCTAGCTCGTGCAATTGTGTTATTCCCTAGGATTCATCTTCATAAATGATTTTGTTCCTTAGTGTTTCGAGCTTATAACCTTCCAATCGCTCTTGCATAATTTACAATCATAGTTTTTGAATAGTTATGGCTGCTATGGCCTTTCTATGTTCTGATTTAGTAATCCATCAATTTTATAAAGGGCTCATGCCTTTATGATGTTAGAGGTATGACAATGTGTACTGCTAATTTATATAAAGAAATCTTATTTGATGTCACGCCCCAAACTTAGAGAGCGACCGGCACAGAATGTGAACCATTTCACACATTCCCGTAAGCCTTAAATCGTAAATTCACTCTATTTTCTAAAATTAAATGAAATTTATATTGAAATTATAACACTTTTGTCACTAATAATTATAACAAAGTTTTAACATGTTCATAAAAATTTTGACAAAATCACTCCCATAAATAAATCTCTCAAAATTTCTACAATACATTGATGCAATCAAAATACCAAATAAATCAAGAGCTTAACTCCTTCCGACTAACAGACAACATATATATCAAAATAAAAGTCCTAGTTATAGCTTATGTAGAGTACCTAATTATACTTTTCAAAAATAAAATAAAAAAAAATAAGATATATAAACATTTATAATTACATCAAAAGAAAAATTTCAATCAATCCTCCACCTGTCTATAAGTGCTCAAGGACTGACAGGAAGATCAACGTCAGCTAAGGTATCTAAGATCAAAATAATTTTCTAGTGAATAACGTTCCAACAATAAACAATAGAACATAAATAAAATGAAAAGTTTTGAAATAGTTATGTAAGTTAAATAGACAAAATCTTCATAAAAATTTAATAAAGTTCATAATAAAATGGCTCTATAAATTTCAAATAAAATCTCAAATCATTGAACTATCATAGCAAATGATAATATCACTTGATTTCAAGAAAGTACATAAATGAAATAAATATTTATAAACAAATTTCTAAATAAAAGCCAATAGGATATGAAATCATCAAATGATTGGATTCATAATTATAGGGACTTATCAAAACAATTAACAAACGTGGACATACAATCCATGAGGGTAACTAATCAAACGCGGCTTATGCCACAAAAACAAACGCGGACACTCAAACCACAAGGATAAGTAACCAACGTGGTCGAAACCACAAAACAAACGTGGACACATAATTCACGAGGGTAATGCTAATCAAACGTGGCTTGAAGCCACGAAACAAATGTGAGTATGATGTTCATGAATAACCATCCCTCCGTTCCACATGCGTTGGCCATCGCACGGGGCTAGCACCTCCTATAAACACTCTGCTAGCTAGGTGTACCATGGCGCACCAAGGGTTAACGGAACTGCCGTTAGCAACCAGTGTTCTGTATACAGTCTCTTTTTAAAATTATTTTCAAACATGCGAGAAAAATCATCACTTTCAAGATACAGTTCTCATTTTCAAAATCAAACTCATTTGAATACTTTTCAGCATTAAAACTTGCCGGAATCAAATTTCATATCAAATGCTCATGCTTGCATTTATTGAATAATCACAAATTGCCAATGCTAATGAAAATGAATTTTATTAATCCTGAAAGGATATCTCGTAAAGGTAAAATATTCATATGTTATGATGAATTGTTTTTTCACCACCATCTTAAAACAAAAAAAAATGAAGCAATTTAATTAACAAAGTATCTAACAATCATATTGCTGTTGTAAAAAGAATTTGCATAAAAATGTAATATTTGAATAAAGGAAATTTTAATGAAATATCAGTTGGGACGCTATCCACTTACCTGAGATATTCCCAAGCACATAAGCTACTCCTAACCAATTGCTTTTATAATATCGTCTGCTTCTAAATTCCCCCTAACACCAAGTCAAACATTATTACTTCTTTTACACATTTTGCAAATCCAAAATCTTCAATCCAAGATAATT
>NW_026555342.1:30575849-30595925 GCF_029017545.1 Prosopis cineraria
GGAGATAGCAAAGAACTTCTGATTTTCCTCCATTTGTCTATCCATATGGTCTTGAATCCCATATAGCACTTCTGCTATTACAACATTAGATATAATCAGAGGGTTTACCTATTCACTTTTTGGTTTACCCCAGGACTCGTGTTACTACTATTCATTGCTATTGGTACTACATGCTCACGATATCCACTTGTCTCGGCATTAGGTATCAATGGTTCTACTAAACCCTGCATGTACAGAGTTTTCTTCTAGCTCATTAGAACCAACACTTGTCTTATCAACCTTTTTATCTTTTCTAGTCCTTGGCATCTTGTTACACAAAGTCCTACTAGGCATGCCACAAATTATTTGTTAGGAATAATAAATTACCCAGGCGTGTCAGAGATGTTGAGTCTCAATTGATGACAAAGGGTTCCCAGGCTCCCTTATCATAGTTTGCCTGAATGTAAAAGAAACACAAGAATTGATAAAACAAGTATTTGATTAATGCTAAAGGACTACAAAGCATAAAGGATTACAAGGCTAAAAATGAAAATAAAGCTACACATGAAAGCTTGTTTGATAAATCTATGAACTATAGACATAAAATGTTAGTATTTAGATCTATATTGTCATCCCCTTTCTATGGTTTGATCCTCTCTTTATAATGACAGAGCTATGATAGTTACTCTCATGGAATATGGAATGTACTCGCAAAATATCAATGATTTGCTATGCACAGCCTACTTCATAGTGCATTTCAGTCTTTAATAGTTAGCTCATGTCTTCGAGATACTTGAAACTAATGGTTGTCTTCACGAAATTTGGGGCCCATTGATATTGTTGTTTCAAGTTTTTTCTCTTAGGATCTAGGCTTGTCTTTTTATTTAGAACTATTTCTTCAATTACTCAGCCCATGTTGGGGTTATGGCCCTTGGTAAGAGACATTTTGATTTAAATCCAACATAAGTGTTTTAGGATTACTGTTCTGAAGAACAATGAAGAATGAGAAAAACACTCATTTTCATTATTTTTTTTCCCTTAAAACATGTTCTATAAAACAACAATTTTCAAAATAATAAAACAAAAGTAGTTTCAAATAAACCCTAAATTTCATAAAATTCCATATGATTGTGCATGAGGGAAGATGTTATTTTTTCAAGAAATTTGTTTTGGTCAAAAATGACTTATCGTTTAGGCCCTGCCAATGCCAACATCCATTTCTTATAAACTTTTGTACTAACACAGACATCATAATGTATGAAGGAATGTTTTTCAAGAAATTCTAAGCTTTTCAGCAACAATCTAGAAATGTAACTTTAGTTTTTATCAATTAAATTGGTTTTCATGTTCCAGTTTGAATTATAGATGTTATTGGGCTATATGATCATTGAAAGAAGTATACTATATACAAGATGATTGAATTGAAATGGGTAAAGGTAAAAATTGGCCATATATTTTTTGAGAAACATCTAGTAGCTTAAACTATCATAGATGCAAATAAATCATGAACTTTTAAAAATGGAGCATCCAATAGCCCCTCATTAACTTCAGCTGATGGACATATGTGAGGCCCACCATGACACATGGCACAACATGGGCATGACACGTCAAAATGGTAAAGATGTAAATTTAGCCACAAACTATTTTTCAATGAGCACTGGGTAGCCTCTACTATAAATAATAAACCATCCAACACGTTTTCTTCAATTTTAACTAAACACTATTTATTTTCATACTTATGAGGTCCACAAAACATTATTTTCTCTAATCTTCTTATCTTTGTTCTCATCTCAGCTTGAGAAGAAAATGTTTTAAAGAGTTCTTACCTGAAGACATTCACAAAGACAACGCAAACAAAGTAGAAGAAATAATTCATAGCTAAACTAAGCTAGAATCAAGCTTTTCCCATGTATAGTAAAATCAAGCTTCTACTTCATTGGCATCGTCCCTGTGGATGTCTTCAGATAAGACTCTTTGAACCTCTCCTTCTTAAGTTGATATTGAGAATGAAGGCAAGAAGATTAGAGAGATTAATTCTTTGTGAGCCTCACAAATATGAAAATTATGGTGTTTAGTCAAAATTAAGGGGAAGGTTTGAATGGTTCATTTTTTTTATAATAGAGGCTACCCAGTGCTCCTCGAAAAATAGTTCGTAGTTAAATTTGCACATTTACCATGCTGACATGTCATGCCCATATTGTACTGTGTCATTGTGGCCCCAAATAATGTTCGTTAACTGAAGTTAACGATGACTATTAGATGCTCTATTTTTGAAAGTTCATGATTTATTTTGCACCATCTAATAATTCGACTATTGGATGTTCCTCAAAAAATAATACAGGACTAAATTTGCTATTTTACCCCCAATTGAAATTGCTGAGGTCCTCCCCTAATATTTTTTCCTGAATGATTTTAGGTTGATCCTGTATAACGTACGGATTTTTACATGAGACAATTGAGCGAAGTAATGTATAGATCAATATTAATTCTATTTGTAATTTGGTTTTCATGTTTATAGTAAATGGTTCAGGAAATTTAACTCTCAAATTTCTTTCCAAAAAATGGTATATAATTAAATGTGGTAGAATTTAAATGTGAGTATAATATATTAATTGCACGTTGTTGTAATGAAACGGTGACATTCTCATCTACGAGGTAATCTCTAAAATATACATCTTACTTTTTTGTAAATTCCATTGAGAACCTGTTTTATTGTGATGAAATTAACAGGGTTAAAACACTGTTTTTCTACAGTGCATTCAAAATATTTAATTAATATTTTTGATTAATATTTTAACCCTGTTAATTTCATCACAAAATTACAAATATCTTTTTTTTTTTTGCCAAAAAAATAAAAAACCTACTCTATTGTTATTATTCAACGATAAAATCATATTTTATGCAATCTAAAATTGGTGAATTTTGCTAAAGAAACAAAAAAAAAAGAAATAATTATAATATGTTATAGCCTACTAAAAATAGACTATATATTAAATACATTAGAAGAGTCATATTTGATATGAAAATACAGAAATATAGAAAACAAGAACAAATGGATACTAACTTAGCATGTTCAGAGTTAGTCAATTATAGGAAATCAAATGAATGAAAATTTTTAATCATTGAATGAAGGAAATTAGCCCCTTCTGTTAGACTAACTCTTGTTGGTTAATGGTTCTTCTCTTTAATTAAACAAATACTACTCATGTTGATATAAACAAAATAATATTATACTATTCACAAAAAAAAAAACCTGCACATTCTACTTATAAATTATAGCAAGATATTAACATAAAATTTGAATTCTTTAACAAGTGACTTTAATAATAAGAGTCATTTATAGTTTTCATTTGTTCTTATTGTTCACTTGATCATCGAATCAATCTAAGCGGACGAGCATTGAGAAGTCTCCTCCAATCAATACATTTTTTTTGAACAAAATCGACTAAAATCAATTTAATTAGTTTTAGCTGTTCTGGACTAGATTGTTGGATTGTCAAAAGAATTGTTCACAAATATTTAAAAAGAAAAGTTTATGTTAAAGACAATTCACTGACAATGAATATGTGTGCCTTCAGAGGAATGAGCAGACCAAGTCTGGGAAAATTACAATATGGGAGTGGTAAATATAATATGTTTGTGTGTCTAATATACATTGATCACATCAATTAATTATTTAATTGTTTAAAAAATACTAATTTGCATTTATTGTCTTAATTGATTAACGCTGTCTCAGTTTAAAATAATATGAAAGTAAATTTCATAGGATATCCCATGGTCATTCACCCCAACATCACCCATTGTGCCCAGCCGCTGCTTTTTTGCTTCCTACCTGCTTCAAATAATAAGGCACAAGATTTAAGAAAATGTGTTAATTAGGATTTTGATCATTGTGAAAGGGAATAAATGAGGAATGAAAGGTGAAAAAAATGTCCATGTGTTTTAATTATGATTTTGAACAAAGTCAAGTCAGAATTCCATTCAAATACTCTCATTATCGTTTCAACTCAGATTCCCAGTTTCAAAGTTTGAGGCTTGAGTTTAAAGCAATGCGTGTAAGCTACTTCCTCAAACTTTATATATATATATATATTTAAATCAAATTTCACATGACAATAAATTAAAATTAAAATCATCTTAAATCACAATAATTTTTTAATTTTGCTCCTGTTAATTAATATTAAGTGTTGGTGGGTAAAGTACCCAATTGGTATATTTTACTTTTTTTCAATACAAAAATAAAATTACTTAATTATTTAAAATATTATGACACTTGAGAGATATAATAAATACAAAAAAAAATATTCTATACATAAAAAACGTGGGAGTAATCAATACCACAGTCTCGCTTAGCAAGCCCAAAACACGCGTTGACCACCAAAAAATATAGTGCGGGTCCGAGTTCTATGTTCTCCACTCGTTCCTGAAAATATTCTCTTGAAAAATTACATTCACAATATAATTAAATGCCACTCCCTCCACCAATTTATACACATATCATGATATTAATAAAATTCATTAATATATATGAACTATCAAAAATTCTTTTCATTTAACACTTCATTTATGAAAGAATATTAAAGAGAGAAATATAATATAGATGATAGTATTGAAAAAATATCATTAATGATATCTTCATTCATTAAAGTGTCTTATATTTTAAAATGTTGAATCTTTTTAAAAGTGTTTTATGATTTAGGATTGATGGAGTATAAATTCATTAACAATTTAGCATAGCAAATCGCTATGCTAGGTTGTCATTTGTTAATGAATGTTGTGATATTTAATTGAGAACCTAAACATACTTGGGAAAATAATAATCAAGAATTTCTCTATAAAATTTATATTAATCAAGGATAAATTGTTATCAAAACTCAAATGGATACATGTCAATCAGGTTAGTTTTTTATAATAAGTATATATTCAGGTTTTAACAATAACTAATTCTAAATAAACAATAGTCTATTTGAGTTTTTATTCGGGTTTTGACAACAACTTATCTTTGAATGATATAAATTTAATATAGAGGTCCTTGATTGCTATTTTCCCAACATACTTCTTTAATTTTTTAAATTTAAAATTGTGACCTTATATGTTTAAGTTGCTTATTTCTAATATACTACATCTAGTCCTATTTATAAGGTAGAGAGATAAAAAATTTTGTTTTATTTTTAAGTCACCTCACTAAATTTTTATTACAAATTTTTTCATTTATCCTTCATTGAATATTGGAGAAAAAAATATATTTTAAAATATATATTTAATAGGTGAAAAGTTAAAAAATTATTAAATTTCTAGATGAAGTTAATAAATTTTAGTATTTTTTTAATTCCAGTGAAACATGTTGGAAGTGCCTTATAAATAGCACCAAGAGAGTAATCAAACATAATTTTTTTACATAATAAACTTTTGTTATTAATATTATTAACATTTAAAATTTATTTATTTATTTTTATTGGAAAAAGTATATTAAATATATAAGATTAAATATCTAAATCTCATCCAATTTTTTTATAATATTAAATATTTTTATTTTTTTAATATAACCTCATCTTCACTGGTAAGAAAATAATTATAGAAAAAAACGGATAAATAATTGGGGACATTAGAAAAAAATATATGACATAGTAATATTAATTAATATCAATTGTATTCTTTGATATACATGTGCTAAAACCTTAAATAATTATAAAATAAGGAAGCCAATTGCAAATGGTGTGTGCATTGTCTTGAGTTATCACATATGATAGGACATCGACAATACATAACATATGATTTATAATTTTTTTGGGCCATCATATATTTTTACTTTAATGATATACTTGATTTCTTGTATACATAATAATCAAATCAACTCATTGAAAAATAAAAATGAGCATTGAATTTCTGGAAAAAAATGAGTATTGAATATTTTTTAAAATTAAGGTTAAGATGCATTTTTATACCTGAACTTTTTTTAGAAGTGTTGAGTATCCTGTACTAATAAGTGAGACAATTTTTTCTATGAACTATTTTTTTAGAGCAAAAAATCATTTATGTTTGTCAGCCATTAACTTTACCATTTTTTAGCTCTAATTTGCCCATGAAACTTTTTTATTTTTCAAGAACGCCAAGCACTTTATAATCTTTTTTTATGAGCGTTGGATATCATGAAGTCTAGTCAAAATAAAATTTAATCAATATTGCTAGAATATTAGATATTTTCATATTTATAATTTAAATATTATTATTTATAAATATTCATCTAAAAATTTATAAATTATTTTTTAAATATTAACATCTCAAACAAGTTTTTCAAATGTGTAGATGACTAACTTGTAATATTTATATATCAATCATATTTTTAATATTCATTAAGTTTCTTAAAGTTTTAGGTCATTCTTTATAATTTTTTTGGTAAATAATGATCTTTCTCCAAAATATTACACCACCTAAATTTTAATAACCCATTAATTAAAAAATTAATTAAAACTTAAAATTAAAATTAAAAAAATTAAAAATTAATTATTATGTAATATTATGTTTTAATGGTAATTATATTAATTCATGGGACAAGTGTGACAAGAAGTGAAGCTGATATAGTGGTAGCTATGAAGTATACTCCCATTAGGTCTCAAGTTTGAATCTGATGAAGCCCAAAGGGAGATTTTGTTTTTCCTCTCTACTTTGTGAAATTAGCAAATGGCCCTTCTTCAAATTTGAATATATTTCCTTCTCTTATTCGATTTCTCCAGAAGTGTTAGAGAGAGGAGCTCTGATTTCAGCCTTTCCTCTATTTTTCCTCTGCCCCTCCATCTCACCCCTCCTATTTTCAGTGGTCGCCAGAGTAAGTGGAGACTATTCGCCGGTGGTTGGAGAGTGCTTGGTGCTGTTGCAAAGTCACCTTTCTTGTTTGCTGTTCTGCTTCCTCCGTCCGTGTTTTTGTCGATTGTGGAGTGGAGTGATGTCGGTTTTAGTCTAGGGGGAGTTTCCAATTCTTCTCCTTGCTTCATCTTGGCTGGTTTGAGATCTGTAATGTAACACCCTAAACTTTTCAAACCGATTTTTTGCAAATTATTAGTTCAATGAAATTATTTTTTTAAATCATCGAACCCTTATCATGGTAGAAAAATTTCTACCATGATAATAAATAACTAAACTTCTTTTCAAAACCCTACTATGGTAGAAAAGAGTTTATCATATAAATAAAACATTTTACAAATAGCCTACCATAGTAGAAAGAATTTAACATAATGAATAAGCTCTATCATGATAATTGAAAATACATTTATAATAAAATTTTACCTAATGGAAAACAATGTAAAAACAATTCATATCAAAGAAAATGATAATTTTTAAATTAACATTTAGTGTAAAAGCCTATTTTATGGTAGCAGAATCCCAAACAATTCTTAAATACAATTTTTTTTTATATTGTTATGTGAACCAAAAAAAAAACAATTAGAATCATAAGGGACAGACAGGATCCTCATGACATGATATTCAAATAAATTCAAGAATCAAGAGGGACAGATATGATCCCCTTGATCATAATAAATGCAGTTAATAAAAAGGATTAGAGTCTATATGCTCCACAAAATAAGATATGTCATAAGTTGGCACTAGATACATTGTATGATTGAAAATAAGAGGCAACATGAAAGATGGTGTTTCATACACCAAAGTTACGCCTCTGATGCTTTCTCAGCCGAACTCGCTCCTGTAAAAATATTAACCAAGTAGGCATACAAAAACATTTAACCGAACAGTATTTCCAATCAAATCAAACAAGTATTTAATTGCATGACTACACCTTATATCCTCCTTTCGCCATGCCTGGATGCCAAATCACCCTGCCAAAGGTGAGTTGGACCAAGCTACACGTCACTCATTAGGTCCAATGAGGGCTTACCATGTGGTAATAATTAACCAAACAGAAATTCCCCAATAAAACCATATATTAAAATACCCTGACAAGTCATGCATCATTTAAATATCCAAACAAGAATATAACCAAATAATAATATCTCATCATGATAAACAAAAATAAATTTTAACCCACTTGGCAATAATTCCAAACAAGTATGTAACAGTATTTATTTTTAATAATTCATAATTCATAATTTTTTTCCAAACAACAAAAACAACACATAACCAATCACATACACACCCATCACAACACATAAATAATAGTTACCTTGTGTCTTGAACAACAAATTTCCCTTCACAACTCCTCTTCCACCACTCTCTTTATCAATACAATCTACATAATTATTCCATAATACTATATATTATTTTACATTAAAATTAATAAATGACTCTAATTTAAAGAGTTAGAAAGTCTTAGGCCTAAGATTCATATTAATACTAATTTAAGGTTTATGCCTCATTTAACTTTTCAAATTCTTTTTTCTAAAATTATCATACCCTAATAAACTATATTTAAGCCTCAAATTACTATTCTATAGCCTTAGAAATACATATTTATACTTAAATAAACATTTAATAATTAAAGGTTCAGCCCTGCATCTCAGATTCAACATAATTCAACCGTATAGATCTAGAGTCTAACTCAAAAATTATTTTACATGAGTTTCAACCTCAAGAAAATTCTAAAATATTTATTACATCCCCAAACTTCAACCTGTATTTTTAATCCATTATATCATCAGATTAACTATCTTATAGAAAAATCCTAATCAAATATTTTCTCTACTCTACAAAATAATCATACCATTAGAAAGCTAATATTGTTTAGGAAATAACTACAAAATTAATTTTGTAACTAAGTAATTTTAAATGCTAATCTAAACAAGAAAGTTAGAGCATACCTGAAGAAAAAAAAAAATAAACCCCCTTGCAAGGTTGAGCAACGTGAGAGGGAGAGAGAGATCACTAGTACAAAAATGACTTTCTACAGTGGTTAACGAGACGATGTTGTTCCAGGAGATGTAGAAAGTCCCTCTTTTTACATCGGTTATAAACCTGATGTAAAAATTAAATTTTTTACATCGATTATAGAGCTGATGTTGAAAATTATATACAAGAAAATTTAAAAAAAATTACTTTAACTTTTTACAACCGGTTCCGATCCAACCGGTGTAAAAAGTGAACCTTTTACACCGGTTGGGATTGAAACCGGTGTAAAAGGTACACTTTTTACACCGGTTATGGTCGGAACCGGTGTAAAAGGTGCACTTTTTACATCGGTTGGGATCGAAAATGATGTAAAAGGTACACTTTTTATACCGGTTATTACCATAACCGGTGTAAAAAATATTTATTCTACAACGGTTGTGGTAATAACCGGTGTAAAAAGTATTTTATTTTTTTATATTATATTTATTTTATCGATTTTACCCATTCCTGTGCATAGGAATTGCCAAATCGGACAGCCCAATTAATTTACAATTGTTTATCAAGTATTTATCAACTATACAAAGCTATTTAACTATTAAAAAACTAATAATTGTCTAAATTGTCAAAATTGCCATTCCTGTGCATAAAAATTGCCAAATCAAATAGCAGCTCAATTCATTTACAATTGTTTATAAAGTATTTATCAACTACACAAAACTATTTAACTATTAGGAAAATTAATAATTATCTAAGTTGTATCAACTATCAAAATTAAAACATATCTAAAAGTAACAAAAAACCTCACAAGTTCTCCATAAAATAGGTTGCCCAACGTATGTAGATGTCTTCAATTTCAGCTTCAAAAAATGCATCCGAATTGTCGAACATCTAAAATTTAATTCATAAAGTAGGCATATTAATCAATCTCAAATAACATAATAAAATAAAATTTTTAAAAATATATATATTTACCTCTTTTGTAAATTTGGTCATGCCTAATGTGATAACATTGAACATGTGCCTCATGACATATAGACCGCACAAGTTCGTCCTCACCGGTTGTCTATGACTCTATATAAGAACAAATCATAAAAAATTAGTAAGAAATCTTAATAGTTGAACATATTAATAAAGTATAGCATCACCTTTGGCTCAATCCATGTGGGATCCTTTAGCTCATGTCCATGCTTTTGTAAGACTACATTTTGATATGTTCTCATTGCCCTATGATCAAGATTACCAAGTTAGTAAAAATATTCAAAAAAAATAAATTAAATAGTTTAGTAAAAGTATTTTTACAAGTCTATCGTCTACTTCATTTATTTCCCAAGTTTGTAATGGAGGGAGCATAAAAAGACGATAGTGTTGCTCTTCATTAAAAGAACAAATAACTGCCAATGGTCCCTGCTAAATATGATACAAGTTAAAGTAAATTCATATTAAAAAACTATTAATTATAAATTGATCTTTACGAGTGCACATATGGAGCCATAAAAATGTCCTTTTTGACTTCACATATTCTCTGTTAGAGGTATGCGGCCCTTAACTCTGGAGTATTACCTTTCTCTGTTATGTGATGAGGGCAAAGGAATCCAAACTTATCACCTTTGCCCGATGTAATGCACAAATGATGAAGATACCTACAACAATGCAATTATATTAGTTTACTAAACTTGATGATTAAGTTTACTTACAACAATGCAATTATATTAAAGAAAAATATACTTACATCATAAATAGTTTAATATGTGGTGTGGTAAGCTGATTATTTGACAGAAGTCGAACCAAATCTTCCCGTTCAATTGTCACTATCATGTCTTTCTTGCCCACAACCTCCGGATCCATTTCTAAACTCTTGAACTCGAATGATAAATCATACGCCATTAAAATCATTCCCTGATGCGGAGTCAACGAGGGTTGTGGAAGCTTTGGGAGATTCGATGAGGAAAGCTTCTACATAATAAAAAAATAAGAAATAGTTAATAAAAACATATATTAGGAAGTTGCTACATAATAAAAATTCATGAAATTTCGTACCACAGCTTGAACTAGATTCACAAGTCTCTTGGGCCATAGGATAAAATTGCCAACAACTTCAACCACAGTCTTCACCTCATCAGTAGGGAATGGAACCAAAGCATCTGGCACTTTTGGATCTGCAACCACCACTCTTACTTGGTCATCTTGAATTTGCTTGTGGTGGATGGTTGACCCCAAGCGATAGATGCTACCAAGAGCAACCAAGCGTTTATCAGGATCTTCTAAAAATATCTCACATAGTTCACCAATGTTGTCACCAGAAGGACCCTCTGACACATGCTCAAGAATATTACTCCCTTTTGTACTATGAAATGCAGGAGATGTATGAACTGGTTCAGCAGTTGTCTCCTGTCGTGAGCTCATCATGCTCATCATCTCCTCCTTCATTTGCTCTTTCATTTGTAGAAGCCGAGTTGCAAATGAAGCTTCAAACTCATTCTTAATCTGTTGCCTCACAGTGGATATCAATGTATCAAGCTCTTCTCTAGTCACTACACCTCCTGAATTGGGACGTGCAGGTGCTCCAAAGTAGTCCTTAATGCCCACACCATATCCAACGTCCCTCACACGACCCGGATGCTCTGGCTTGCCTGTAGCAACTGTTAAGATATCATTTCTGCCCTCTGAAATGAAGCTTCCTTGGGCTTGTTACTCCTTAAGAGTATCCTATAATTGGGAAGGTTGGGTGGACAGGGGGGAGGGGAGCCGGCGAGGGAGAAGACGAGGGGAAGGGGGAGTGGGCGGATGAAGGGGAGACGAGAGGGAGGGTGCGAGAAGGAGGAGAAGGAACTGATGAATGAAGGGAGGAAGAAATGAATTTAAAAAACACTTTTTACACCGAGTATCCAGGCACTCGGTGTAAAAAGAAAAAGAATACTTTTTATACCGAGTGCCTGGACACTTGGTGTAAAAAGTTATCTTTTTACACTGCGTTCCCCCACTCGGTGTAAAAAGTATAGTTTTTACACCGGGTGCCTGGACACTCGGTGTAAAAAGTGTCCTTTTTACACCGAGTTCCCCCACCCAGTGTAAATTTACACCGGGTTCCTGGGAACCCGGTGTAAAAAGTATATTTTTTACATTGGGTGGGGGCACCCGGTGTGAAAAGGACACTTTTTACACCGGGTGTCCAGGCACCTGGTGTAAAAACTATACTTTTTACACCAGGCAGGGGAACCTGGTGTAAAAAGATAACTTTTTTAAACTTTTTACACCGGGTGCTTGGACACCCGGTGTAAAAAGTGTCACATAATTCAAGATAATTACAAAAATGCCACTGCCTTTATTTTTTACACCGTTTGCCTTCCAATCGATGTAAAAAGTACCCCATAAATTTTATATTTTGTACTAGTGGATGGGAAAAAAATAATATAAAAATGGAATTGTAGGTCTCACAATTACATTAAAAAAAGACTATAGGTTTGAATTTAATTATTCAAACTCTTGGGCCATAAGTTGCAATTTCCTCCAAATTATATCTTAACCCTTCATGTTTCCTAACACACGTACCCCCCTCCTTTTATATATGGAGACACCTCTTTTCTTTCCATATCTAACCAATGTGGGACTTAAAAAACACCTTTCACCTTTTTTTTTGTTCCTTCCACGTTCTCTGTTTTTTTTACTAACACACACATAAAAAAATTATTAATATATTTTAAATCTTAAAATTATATCTTAACTAAATATTTCTTATGTGATTTTAAATTTAAATTTTTTTAATTCATAATTAAATGCCTAACCATAATATTATTTTCGAATAACCTCAAATAATATAAATTCCTATTATTATCATTTTTTTATCCTCAATAAAACCTAATTCCACAATTTCTTTATTATTAAAAATTAAGATGTTACATGTGAGAGAGAGAAGAGCTAATTCATCCATTTCTTCATCTCTCCCCTGCACTTCGTCTCTTCCCTCCCATTCCTAGTAGTCGCTAGCAGAAGGGGAGCCTCGTCGCAGCTGTGCAAAGCTCAGGAGCTGCTGGTTCTACCATCGCGAGCTTGATCCACTGCTGTTGATTCAATTTGTTTTCTCTTTTGCAAGCTGCGTTTGATTTTCCCTCTCCCCTGTGCAGCCATCTAAACCATCTCCTTTCTCCTTTCTTTCTGCCATGGATTTAAGGTGAAGAACTTCATATTTCTCTCATCTTTCTTGTGCTGAATCTCTATACATGTTAGGAGTGACAAGAATTTATGATTCCCTCTTCCTTGGTCAGCTATAAATTTGTCTTCTCTCTTTCTTCGGCTGGCAGCACCTCTTGTTCTCTTCGTCCTCTGTAGTTATTATGATTAAGGTGAGAACTATTGAACATTACTTCTTAATAGCCTGTACGAGAGAGAGAGAGAGAGAGAGAGAGAGTAAGTTGATGACTGAAATTATAGAAAATTTTATGCTCGCTCCGCTGCTGCTCGTACTGATAAATGTAGGAGAAGATTCAGATTTGAGTTGGGAATTTATCTTAAAGTTTAGTAATGATATCTACACACGCGTGCATGGTTATATAGGTTTAGAGCTTGGAGTTAAATTAATTTTGTTTGAATTGAATGATGCTAAAAAAAATTTGGACATGAAATTTGGAGGTTAGTGCCTATAAGAACTTTGTTAAAATACTTGTGAGAGGGAGTTGTTTGATATGCATTTCCAAAAAAATCTCATTAAATTCCTTGGAAGACATAATCAATTAGGATGCTATGATCTTGTGAATTTAACTTGGACATGTAAAAGGAGATATTTGAGTGGGTATTTCTCTATAATTTTGTTGGATCTTGTAAGAGACATGAATTGGCTTGGGTAGTACTCATTGTGAATTTAAATCAAATATTGTGAAGAAATTTATTTATGTTATTGAGAGATAAGTGAATTTTTGAAAGGTTTATGGTTATTAATTTATAAAGTGTAGTGTTGTCTTGTGATTTAATCTCAGAATCGAATTAGAACTAGAAAGAAATCTTTATAATTATAGGAGTTTTGATTAAATTGCATTATCTTATATCTTATAAGGGGTTTGGAAGAAGAAGATTTTGATAGGAACTAAAATGGGAAAAATCTTTGAAATTTGGGAACACCACAGGTGAGTGGATAACATCCCAATTAATATATTAAATTTTTTTCTTATTAATAGATTGTTTTAATAATTTATGGATATTTATAAATTTATCTTGCTTTAGCTACTTTTGTTAATTAATTGTTCTGCTTCTTGAAGTCATGACTTATACTTTTTATGTTGATGAAAATGTTTTCTTAAACTCTAGTAGTGCTTTATTTGATAAAGCCAATTATAAAAATTTATGAACAGTTTATGAAATATTAATTGTGAATTTTTATATTTAGAAAATATTAGTGCTTTTATATGATTCATGCGAGTTTAGATTTTAAAAGAGAAATGGTATTTTGAAAATGATGATTTTCTCGCATGTCTGAAAGTGAAATTAAAAGGGGACTGTATGCAGAACGTTGGTTGCTAACGGCAGTTTCGTTAGCCCTTGGCACGCCATAAGCAATTACTACCTAGTTTGGATTTCATGAGCTTGCTTTCACGTCTGTTATTCTTGGGTCTTGTACCTGCGTTTGTTTTATGGCTTTGACCACGTCTGGTTAGTTACCCTTGTGGACTATATGTCCACGTCTATTTCGTGGCTTCGACTGCATCTAGTTACTCACGCTTGTGGACTGTGTGTCCCGTTTGTTTTTGTGGCATAAGTCGCGTTTGGTGATTTATCCCCATAGATTGTATGTCCACGTTTGTTACTTGTTCTGATAAGTCCCTATATTTATGAGTTTTTTAAATTTTTATGGATCTATTTTCATTAGTTTTGATTAAGGACATGTTTACAATTATCTATTGCAATTATTTGCTTTATTAAAGTTAAATGATAATGACATTTGATAAGATACTTTAATGAATTATGATTTTATTTAAAGTTACATAGAATCCTTTTATTTTGAATTTATTTAAATCTTTTATGGAGATCATTATGATTTTAATTTTCCTTTTATTTATATTTAATTATTATTTATTATTGGGACGTTATTCACTGGAAAATATTTTTAGTCTCAGATAGTGTAGCTGACACTGAACCATCCGCCAAATATTGAGGAGTCTATTACCGACTAAAGGTGGACGAGTTAAGGATTAAGTATTCTTTTGATGTAATATTTTAAATTATGAAATTTTATTTTGTAAGCTTAATTTAGGTGCTCCACATAGTTTATAGCTAAAACCTTTATTTTGTCATATATTTTTGCTTGGTGGCTGGAAGGAGTTGAATTCCTGATAAATATGATATTTGGTGTAAAATATTGAGTGTAGAGTTTTCGAGAGATCCTCTTTAAAGAGGAGGTTTTGCCGAAATTTTTACAAAAATATTGAAACTTTTATTAATACCAAAAATGTTTATGCTGTTCTAATTCAAACTAAAACATAATTAGGTCTTAGTCATAGAAAGATTAATTGATCCAAGGCTTAAGGGATGTGCAATGTAACACTCAAATTTACAAACCGATTTTTCACAAATTATTAATTCAACAAATCATTTTTTTTCTTTTTTTTTTCATTGAACCCTTATCATACCCTTATCATGGTAGAAAATTTCTACCATGATACATCCAAGACAATATACCACAGGTCTTAAAATATCTCAAAAAGCAATTAGAACCATGAGGGACAGACATGATCCTCATAGCATGTTATTCAAATTAGGTCATGAATCAAAAGGGACAGACATAATCCTCTGGACATATAAATGCATTTAATAAAAAAGATTAGAGTTTACATGCTCCATAGACAAGATATGTCCTAAGTTGGCGCAAGATACATTGTATAATCCAAAATAAGAGGCAACGTAAAAGATGGTGTCTCATACACCATAATTACACCTCTGGTGCTTTCTCGACCGGATTCGCTCCTGTAAAAAATATTAACCACGGGGAATGAGATTTAAAAGTCCCAGTAACCAAAAATTAATATGTAATGATGCATGCGGATGTAACTAATCATGCGATTGCTAAGTGGGCACACAAAACATTTAACCGAACAATATTTTCAAACAAACCGAACAGTATTTAATTGCATGACTTTAATTGCATGACTGCACCTTATATCCTCCTTTCACCATGCTCGGACGCCAAATCACCCGGCCAAAGGTGAGTTGGACCAAGCGACACGCCACTCATTGGGTCCAATGAGGGCTTACCACCACGTGGTAATAATTAACCGAACAGAAATTCCCATTAACACCATACATTAAAATACCCTGACAAGTCATGCATCATTCAAATATCCAAACAGAATATATCCGAACAATAATATCTCATCATGATAAACAAAAATAAATTTTTAACCCACTTGGCAATGATTTCAAACAAGTATATACAGTATTTATTTTCAATAATTCATAATTTTTCCAAACAACAAAACAACACATAACCATTCACAAACACACCATCACAACACATTAATAATGGTTACCTTGTGTCTTGAATAACAAGTTCCCCTTCACAACTCCTTTTCACCACTATCTTTGTCAATATAATCTACATAATTATTTCACAATACTATATATTAATTTACATTAAAATAAATAACTCTAATTTAAATAGTTAGAAAGTCTTAGATCTATAATCCATATTAACACTAATTTAAGATTTATGCCTCATTTAACTTCCAAATTCTTTTCTAAAATTCTCGTACCCTAATAACTATTTTTTTTTATCCTCAAATCACTTCTAGTATCACAATTTCATCCTTCTATATTCTAAAATTCGTCCAAAAATAATTAAATTTAAAATTAAATTATCCTGAAGCCTCAAATCACCTTTCTATAACCTCAAAAATACCTATTCATACTTAAATAAATATTTAATAATCATAGGTTTATCCCTACATCTCAGATTCCACATAAATTCAACCATATAGATCTAGATTTTAACTCAAAAATTCTTAACATGAGTTTCAACCTCAAGAAAATATTCTATATTTTATTATATCCCTAAGAGTTTTAACCTATATTTTTAATCCATCATATCATCAGATTAACTATCCTATAGAAAAATCCTAATCAAATATTTACTCTATCCTACAAAATAATCATATCACTAGAAAGCTAATATTATTTAGAAAATAACTATAAATTAATTTTGTAATTAAATAATTTTTAAATGCTAATCTAAACAGGAAAGTTAGAACATACCTGAAGAAAAAGAAAATAATCCCCCCTTGCGAGAAAACGCCGAGCAACGTGAGAGGAAGAGAGAAAAATAATATAAAAATGGGATTGTGAGTCCCAAAATTATATTAAAAAAAACTATAGGTTTGAATTTAATTATTCAAACCTTTGGGCCAAAGTTGCAATTTCCTCTAAATTGCATCTTAGCCTCTCATGCTTCCTAATGCACACACCCCCCCCCTTTTTATACATGAAGGCACCTCTTCTCTTCCCTCATCTAACCAATGTGGGACTTAGAAACAACAACCTTCCACCCCCCTTTTTTTTTGTTCCTTCTACCTTCTCTTTTTTTTTTAACACCACATAAAAAAAATTATTTATGTATTATATCTTAACTAAATATTGCTTATGTGGTTTTAAATTTAAATTTTTAAATTCATAATTAAATACCTAACCATAATATTATTTCTAAATAACCTCAAATAATATAAATTCCTATTATTATCATTTTTTCCTCAAAACCTAAATTCCACAATTTCTTTATTATATAAAAATCAGGATGTTACAATTCTCCCCTCCTTTTAGAAATTTTGTCCTCAAAATTTAATGCTAGTAAGCTTAGAAACTATGTACCTAAGCAAATAAATGTGGATAATCTCGCCTCATACTCTCCTCGGTTTCCCAAGTAGCATCACCTAGGGCTCCACCCTTCCAAATCACCTTCACGAGTCGGATGGTCTTATTGCGTAGTTGTTTGTCCTTAAAGTCCTCAATTCGCTCCGGTTCGGATCTAAAGGTCAAATTCTCCCTCAATTCTACTTCTTCAGGTTCAATAACATGGGAGGGATCCGGGTTGTACTTCTTCAACTGTGATACGGGAACACATTATGGATACCTGCAATCTGTGGAGGTAATGCAACTCTATATGCAGCAGATCCAATTCGCTCCAAGATCTCATACGGGCCCATAAATCTAGGTGTCAATTTCTTTGCCTTAATGGATCTACCAATGCCTGTCACTGGAGAAACCTTCAAAAACATGATCTCCTACTTCAAACTCTAACGGCCGTCTCCTCTTATCAGCATAGCTCTTCTGTCGGCTCTGAGCGGTTAGCAATTTTTGCTTAATCATTGCAATCTTCTGGGTGGTCTGCTCTATAATTTCTGGACCAATGATACTCCTCTCACTTAATTCTGTCCAACACAAAGGCGATCTACACTTCCTTCCATACAAGGCCTCATAAGGCGCCATCCAAATACTAGAATGATAGCTGTTATTAAAGCAAATTCAGCTAATGGCAAATGATTATCCCAACTACCTGGTAGTTCAATGGCACAAGCTCTCAACATGTCCTCCAAAGTCTGGATCGTCCTCTCTGTTTGTCCATCTGTTTGGGGGTGGTATGCGGTGCTAAAACTCAGTCTGGTACCCATAGCCTTCTGTAGCGCACCCCAAAAGTTTGAAGTGAACCTTGGGTCACGATCTGACACAATTCTAGAGGGTATACCATGAAGTCTAACTATCTCCTTAATGTATATCTCAGCAAATTTCTCTAATGTAGAGGTAAACTTGATCGCCAAAAAGTGAGCCGATTTGGTGAGTCGGTCTACTATCACCCAATAGCATCCTTACTCGAGGGTGTTCTTGGCAGTCCAGTGATGAAATCCATGGAAATATCATCCCATTTCCACTTTGGAATATCTAACGATTGCAGCAGTGTTCCAGCTGGCTTCTGATGTTCTATCTTTATCTTCTGACACGTTAAACATCTAGAAAACAAATTCGGTTACATCTTTCTTCATTCCTGGCCACCACCAACCTCGCTTCAAATCATGGTACATTTTAGTTATGCCGGGATGAATTGTATATTTGCTCCTATGAGCCTCTTCTAAAAGGATATTCCTCAATCTTGGATCATTAGGTACACAAAACTCTACCTTTATATCTCATCACTGTGTCATCAGAGATGGTAAAATTTTGGGCTTTACCTACCACTATCTCCTTCCTTATATTCTTCAAGTAGTCATCACTCTGCTGTGAGACTCTGAGATCTTCCCAAATTTTGCTCTCAAAGTCTGCTACCTGGAGTGCGGCCATTTGATGTTCAATCACATCCACTGGAACATCATGAAAACTGTTCCACAAATGATATTCATGAACCATCAATGTGCAGCATGAATAGTCTTCCTACTTAAGGCGTCAGCTACTACGTTAGCCTTACCCGGATGGTAATGTAATTCAAAGTCATAATCCTTCAAAAATTCCATCCATCGTCGCTGCCTCATATTAAGCTCTTTTTGATCAAATAAATACTTCAGGCTCTTATGGTCACTGAAGATTTGAAACTTAGATCCATACAAGTAGTGTCTCCATATCTTCAGAGCAAACACAACTGCAGCTAACTCCAAATCATGAGTAGGGTAATTTTTCCTCGTGTGGTCCTCAACTGTCTGGAGGAATAGGCACCACTCGGTCATTTTGCATCAAAACACAATCCTAAACCCTTTAAAGAAGCATCAGTGTACAGAGTGTACGGCACCACAGGGTTAGGAATAGTCAATACTGGAGTAGTGGTTAACCTCTTTTTTCAATTCTTGGAAAGCAGCTTCACTTTGTCAGTCCAAATAAATGGGGCATCCTTTTAGTCAGCTTAGTTAAGGGCATCGCAATTTGCGAAAATCCCTTAAAGCGCGATAATAACCTGCTAACCTAGAAAACTTCGTATCTCCGTCACAGATTTTGGCTGTTCCCACTTCATCACTGCATCAATCTTGCTAGGATCCACCGCAACTCCATTTTCTGGACACAACATGGCCCAAAAACTTTACTTCTTGAGCCAAAATTCAACACTTGGCTTAATTTGACATAAAGCTTATTTTCCCTCAAAACTTGCAAACGATTCTTAATGCTCACCATGAGCCCCTCATCCTTTGAATAAATAAGAATGTCATCAATAACACACTATAAACGTATACTAAATAAGGTCGAAAGATACCTATTTATGTAATCCATGAACCAACCGCAGGAGCATTCGTAGTCCAAACGGCA
>NW_026555342.1:30596025-30650935 GCF_029017545.1 Prosopis cineraria
TGGATAGGTTGTTATTCAAAACCAAGTTAGACGGAGTATGTAAGTTCGTGCACCATTTTATTTTGTTATTCTTAATTTCAGACTATGTAGGTTTTTGAAAATTATTAAAAATCGAATTGTTTTTTAGGAAAAGAAGAGTTGTTACTGCACAAGGTTTCTCGGTTAAAACTATTTCAATTCCTATATTATAATTTAAATTTATTTTGTAAATTTATTTCTATATTTTTGTCTATTTAATCCTCTACTATAAGTTTTAATAATAAAATTAATTAATTAAATAATACATACAATTCTCGGGAGAAAATGAATTAAATGTTCAATGATATAAGGACTTGAAATGTAAGGCAAATACTAAGGACCGAAGATGTGATGATTGGGCTTGGGATATGTGGGCTTGCATTGAAGTACTCTAGTTAGAAGATTTACTTTTAAAAAATTTAAGTTTTTTATACAATATTAATATTGATATAAGATTAGAAGTAATTTTTTATAAGATGAGATTGGAAGTAATGGATAAATAGTAAACGTCGATCTTGTTATGGTATACTGGAATTATATTATTAAATTTTTTATTATTCACATGAAGTCACATCAAGCAATATACGTAGATAATACTATCACCATTTTTATTTTCTTTTCATATGTATATGTGATTTTGTGTTTGTTAAAAAATAAATATTTTTCTGGAATAAAAATAAATATTTTTCTAGCTATACAAGTGACAGAGTACATGCATATTTAAAGTGCAGTTGACAACTGAAATGTGAGAGTGAAATTAAAAACAAAAACAGAAAAGCTTGTTTTAGTATATTGGTAAAGGCCTGGATATTAGAAAAAAAAAATTTAAAACTCATCCATGTATGTAGACATATCATGAATATAATTAAAGTTATTGGTAAAAAAAAACCAAGAAAAGTTGCATACAAAAAGAAAATGCAGGGAAAATGAAAAAATAAAAGACAAGAGAAAAGCATTAAAATGTAGGTGGTCCTTTTTTCTCTATCCCTATCAAATTATATCATTTATAGTGAAAACGAATAATGTGGATTTTACAAAATCAACATTAAACATCCTAAAATCTTTGTCACCTGTAAGTAATAAAATCCTTTAAACTATAATCCTTTAAAGATGTATAGTTACTTTTGCATTTGGAAAAGTTTACACGAATACAACTGATTTAAAATTTTATTTCGCCATTGTATGTGAGTGTGCGTCGTCAAAATATGTGTGTGTAAACAAAATAATTTCATTTCAAATTTATTTCTATACAAAAGATTAGGAAAAAAACAGACATAATTACTTCAACAGCCCAACTACGTGCATATACGGATAGGGACATATATGTAATAGCACCCAAATATAATTCTTTATATCATATATGCCATTTTATCCATAATTGCTTTGGGATTAAAAATTAATTCAATTCTAATGTAAAGCTAATTGACATTTTATTTATAATCACTTTGGGAAAAACACCGACATGCAACACACAAATGTTCATACTTGTAAAGAGTTGCTGCTCAAATATAATTTTTTTCAAAATGTGCATTTTCTTATTGATTTTGGAATGCTTCCCTCTAAATAATTCTCATCAACAACCAACAATTCCTGCAAACGTGAGATGATGACACATTTTTTTTTGGGAAAAATTGCCATTTAAATGATCCCTTTAAGGTTAACCTCTCTTAAAGAAGGCATGTTCCAAAGAAATGAAGGAATTTCTTAAAAAAATGAAAAATATTTAACTTATTTAATTTGATGGTTTAGACAAACTAGCTTATATTTCAAGAATGAAAATATCTTCGCTTAGCTTAAACTGTTGGAAGCAATTAGAATAAGCATAAGGAAGAATTTCTAAAGTATGCATTTTTTTATGCATGTTTACAGTATTAATACTTTCTCGATCTAGTGTTGCATGTGTTTTACATAAAGATAAGGGGGTAGTTATATGCATTTTTACTGACACAAGATTCAAAAACAAAATTTATACTGAATGATCATATTCGTCCTTAGAAAATAAAGCTCATAATGTTAAGAAATATAATATTTTCAGAAATTGAATTTATTACTAACTAATTAAGTCCCATATAGGGTATCAACATACATAGGCGAATGAAGATTATTTTTCTAGTTAATAAAAGTATAACTTACATCTCCTAAGACACATATTTAAAGTAGGTCATGGATGTGAGATCCTTTGTAGATATTAATATGTAAATATATGTGAAATTACTTTTGGAGTTATAAAGCATATCCTAAATCTTAAGTTCTCAATTATTAAGACTTAACTCACATAAATATTTTTTCTAACTGATATAAAGTATAAAAAAGTTGTAGTGGGTTTCATTGCTATCATTGTTATCATGTCTTATGTGTCTTGGGTGTATCCTTGAAGTCATTGGCTTACTTCCTTTGAAGTGTCTCAATCCAAATGTCACATTCTTTAGAATTTAAACAAATACCTTTTTTATAGAATGATATAACACAAATCAACACAAAAATTTCAATATTAGAACTGAGTTATTCAATAATATTATTACTTTTTTTGAGTGAATTCAGTAGTATCATTAATGAAAAAGTGAGTGCCATGTTATCTCGCCTTACTTTTTAATAGTTAACTTCAATTATGAAAATCAAGGCCACATATTGTTGGCAGTTTGTGTAATTATAATGGATTTAGTAATTATCATTAAGGAAAAACAACGTTCGCATCTAACATTGGTTTAAGAACCAAAGAAAGAGATGAAAATCAAGTGAAAAGAAGCTTACACTTTCCTCCAAGTCCAAATCATGTTATTAATGTGATAATTTATACATTTCACGTACGAACTAAGTATAAATTCTTTATATCTAACGTTTGAATTTTACTATTTTTCTTTTTAGAAAATAATATACATAACAAAAATTAATATTTGACTATAAACTTTTTTAAAGATATAATAGTTAATAATAAATATTATCCAACTTAAAATTGAATGTTCGAGGTCCTCGTAAGCTTTACTCATTTAGAAAAAAAAAACCCTTCAAAATGTTTTCAATGATAGAATAGACTATTATTCCCATGCTAGCTATTATTTGAATGTACTGTAGTAAAGAAACAAATACCTATTGCTTCGTTTCATGTAGATATGTGATTTATTGAAAACAAATTGATAGACATATTTTTAAAAAAATGAAAAATGATTAAAAAATGCATAAAGATACCAAAAGAAAAGAATTTAAAATAGTCGAGACAAACCTATCCACATGATCCTTAAGGGAATATATCATGCTAAACAAATTGACTAGCTTAGAGTGAAATTAAATTAAACATAGGCATGAAAAATAATTCAAAACATACCTAACAAAGTTTTATAAGATCAATGTAATAACTCAAGTGAAGATAGTTGGAAATTGTTCGAGGAATGATTCCTAAAAGCTTGTTTCTCAAAAGTTGTAAAACATTCAAGTGGTCAAGTCTTCCTACCTCGACAAGAATGCTTCCTTCAATTAAATTAGAATTCCAATCTAATGTCTTCAACCTTGATAGATTGAATAGAGATAGTGGAATAAATCCTTCAAAATTGTTATTTCGAATATTTAAGTGCTCCAGCATAGATAAATCTCCTATCCTTGTTGGAACTTGTCCTTGAAAGTCATTGTGGCTCAAGTTCAATAGTTTCAATCTATGCAATTGAACTAACTCTCTTGATATTTTACCATAAAAATTGTTGCTACTAAGGTCAAGTTCAACTAGAAATGAGAGATTTCCCAATTGTGGATATATGGTGCCTTTAAGATCCATGCCACCAAGATTTAAGGAATGGACCCTTCCATGGCGATTATTGCAGGTGACACCAACCCAATTGCATGGAGAAGAAGAGATAGACCAAGTAGATAAGTAATCATATGGATCTGAAGTGATAAAAGATTTAAGGCCAAGAAGGGCAGATTTATTAGTAGTGATGTTTGTATCAATCAAAGCTAAGGAGGATTTGAAGCAATGGAATGAGAAGATAAGGAAAACAAAGGAAGGAAGTTTTCCCATGTTTAACATTTCAGACTTGTCAACATTGCAAGTTGTGTATGTAGGAAAACACACATCATTTTATACTTCTCCAATCCCATAAAGTGGTTTGTTATCACTTCAAAAAAACCCAAAACATACGTTAGTGATAAGAAGAAGTTGTGTCCCTTTATGATGAATATAATTGCACTTACTACAAGTTTGGTAGGCCATATGTAGAGGGCACCTCAAAAGAACGTTAATACTGGGAAGACTTATGAGAAGGCATATCTATCATCGATTTGTAGGTATGTGGTATCGGTAAATGCCATGCTTGACTTGTGAGTAATAGGCATCAAAGTCACTCTCCATTTCCATGCAAAAGGCCAACTATATTCATGAATTAATCCCCAATTCAATTATGATACCCGAATCACCTTTTAATTGGTGATGACTATAAATAATTTACTAAAAAACTAATAAAGATCTTTGCAAGTTTGTCATCATTCCATCACTGAATTTCAATATAATGCAGACCTTAAACTATCAAACTTTTGAAATTATAAATAATGATTATAAAAAAAATATATTTTAAAGGATAAAAGCAAAACTAAAAACACTCATGCACCCTCAGGAACATGTGAAGTGGTTGGTAACGAAATAGAAATATGATGGTTAACATGTCTTGTTGAATAACGAAATGAGTATTCTTTGTTTTCTTATTTCTATTCCTATAAAACGTATTCCATCCAACCAAAACGGAATAATTAATTCAATGAGTTAAGAGAGGTTATTAAGTTTTTATTTTCTTATTTTCTTATTTCTATTCAGCAAACATCAGGCATGTTTTCCCAAAGTATATAACTATATTTTATTATGACTTATAATTATTTTTCATTTTCTGGTGATAAAAAATGCAAAAATTATTTCTGTGGTCGATATATAAATAACATCTTTGATTTCAAGAGTTGTGGCCTTGTAGGCTTTTTGTTGTAAGGTTAATTAACAACTAAACAAACAGGAAACACAAATGAAATTGGCCAAAAAGCTTTAATTTTTACTACGTCATTTTTACTATATGTAACAAAACAGATTTGAATTTTACTAGAACTTCGAAAGGAATATCTTTGTCGCCTTATTTCTATTCCCAGAGAAAGTATTATTTAAAGATTTTAGAAATTATCTTGTGAAATTATTGAGATATCTATCTCATATTCAACAAATGTCTAGGAGTAAATAAAGAATATAACAAACATTTTATTATTGGGGTGGTCTGTGTTCATTTTTCTGAAGATAAAGAAATTGCTAAAATTATTTGAGATTTAATAATCATTAATTTATATTTGAAAGTATAGTACATCACGTGTTTGACTTGTCATTTGAATAAGGACAAAAATAGCTATCAAAAATTAGAAGTGGTCCTCTAAAAAGAAGTTGATGGGATGAAAGAGATAGAAAATTATGTGCTGTATAATTTTTTCCATTAGTGAGAAGAACCTTTGTCCCTTTATTGTGTGGTATAATTCAACATGGCGGAAATTCAAAAGGATGACAGGTACAAATAAGATATAATGAAGCCTTACAATCATACTCATTGCAGTCCTTTTGGTGGAAAAAATATTCATTCCAGTCACTCCCTTTCAATTCATGATTTCTTTGCTTCTTTATATAATTAGAAGAGTCATTAATTATATTAATGTCAAGAATATGATTTTCTTTTTTGGAGGGGGCAGATTGGGTTCTGGTGACACATACGAGTGCATGGATATTCAATAATATTTCAGCTTTTGGTACAAAGTCTAGTAATTCCTAGAAAAACTCTTATAAGCAAAAAAACCACCTAAACTATCATTGAAACAAAGAAAAGTTTGGTTTAAAAAAATCCTCGGATGGAAATTTTGAGTAACATTGGCCATCAAAATAACATGAAGATTAAAACACTAGTGCAAAAATTATTTTTGCGACAGTTAAAAAGCCATTTGCACGACACAAGAGGCATTGTAATGGAGACAAGTGTAGTAGAAAGAGGAGACTTTTCACGATAGTTAATCAGTGAAACTGTTGTGAAAGGGTCTGAGTTACAAAAATAGTTATGATAATAACTGTCGCGAAAAGTCCTCACTTACAATGACAGTTCTCCTATGAACTGTTGTTGCACTAGATAGTTTAAAAAAGCAGTTATGGTAGATAACTATCACCACAATTGCTTTTTTTTTTTTAATTATCTTCTATAATTCATCCCTCATTTCAAATAAACCAAACCCAGTAGTACATTTAGGCTAGAAAAAACATGTAATACAAAAAATAAAATATGTATTATATGCAAAGGACAACGTATGCATAAATTAACGGTTCAAAGGATTGAATACAATCAGCTAAACTAACAATTCAATCCTTCAGTATTCATCTACTTTAAACATATGCATAGGAAAAAGCAAAGAAAAAAGGAAGTCAAGTTACACCTATTATTTGCAAGCACAGGCTCTTTGAATCACACTTGTGTTTGCCCAGTGAGAATATCTGGATGGGAAACTTGATCCGCTAGAAGAACTATGACAAAAAAACACATAAGCTTATTATAAGAAGATTTAAAAACATGCTAGAATAATGGGTACTTTAAAAAATTTTGCAGACATTTTTAAATTAGAGTAGGAATATACATACCTTCACTTAAGCGATACTTCCTTCTGGTAATCTAATCAACCTCGTACTTGAATCATATACTATATCAGTGCCACAGCTGAATCAACAAGTTATTTTCATTTTTTTAAAAACTTAAGCTCTAAAGTTAATTATAGTATCATATGGAGTGACAATGTTTAGCCAATTAAGCAGCCACTATTTCATATATACTTAATATTAATATTGTATTATATTAGCCCTTTGACATTTGCTATAGCCCTTTGACATTTGTTCTACCAAAGTTTGCTTGTTTATTTCACATGTCAGTAGTCTCCATACCTTACTATATGTTTTCAAGAATATTCCTCTCAATATACAGCTATAATTATCAATATTGAAACATAAATTCAGCATATAATAATAAATACACAGCCCGTATGTCAACCATTTCAGAATTAAAAACACTCCCACTACTCCATTGAAGCAAATGCAGAGATGAAGTTCATGATGGTATATATGTAAAAAAAAATTTATGAAAATGAAAAAATCTAATCCCAATACCTCAATATTGACCTCAGGGCATTTGGGTTCTATGCATCTTTGACATTGGGAAAATTTTTATACATGTTTTTAGTGATAATTGTTCTATAATCTAGATATAGTTTGGAATGAACAATAATGATAATGGTTTTTTTATGTGCGTGTATTAAACGTGAATTATACACGCACGGCCTGTTGAACTTACTTGCATAGTTGTCATTGTCATCATTCACTCCATTGCCATCTAGTCAACTTAAGAAACTTGAAACCTGATAAAATTGGTGCACCAAGTTTGGGGATTGATGCATTCCCAACCACTTAATCACTCCATTCCTACATATATAGACACAGAGACACACACAAATATAAATAACTAAATGAAATTGGCAAGGTCATCCTAATATAAGTTATTATTACATATTTTGACCTACACGTGCACCAATTAAACTAGTGAAAACACGACTTTTAATAAGCTCAAATAATATAATCAACAATAAAAAAAATCATATATGTAAATATCAGAATCATAGAGAATTTATACATGGTCCTATAATTCATCATATGAACAGCATAACTATGGGCTTCCAGGACTTTGTGTGCTTCTATGTTAGACCAAGTCAAGAAAAAGAACATTTTAAGAAAAGAGAGTTATGATACTAAGAATCAATTTCAGAGCCTTTCCTATCATTCATTATTTCTTTATTTTCTTGTAGCCTCCTTTATCTTATATTTTTGTTGAGTTCATCCAAATTAATGATAGCAGAAATGAATCAATTGATTAACCAACAATTCATCATACTCTGCTGGAGGACAAATTATTATCTATATGTCAGTATCAATCATATCGCATTACTCTAGTATCGCCAAGGAGGAATGAGAGCGAGGGAAGAACAGGGAGGAACATTTGGAAATTTAATAATAATGATATAATTAGCCTATAGAATCTCTTTTGAATCTGCCATATCATACATATTTTACAGTGGAGGTCAAAAAACATGATGGTTTAAAGGGAATAAACTTTACTGGTTAAGCTATCCTCACCAAGCCACATATTTTCAGCCTTCATTGCATACATACATAATGGGCATTGTTAGTCCTTACTTTTCATAGCAGAACTCATTGGCAAAGTTTTAGCAGCAAAACTATCAATAATATATGAGAACCAAACTAAAACAAATCAAAAGCGATGAACCAGTATATCTCACACCCCATCATTATGCAAATTTGACAAGAACCAAAGCAAAAGTATGGAGTTAAAGAATCGAACCAGCATCCAAGTTCAAAAACGCAAAAAAAAAAAAAAGGAGAAGAGGACTAGTGCCGAATTTGACAAAAAAATCCATAGCACAAATTAATAGAAAATCCAGCAACTTGAATATTAATAGGAGAAATCTACCTTTTCTCCATGCTTCAGTTTCGTATTTTTCATGCAAATACATTAATGTGAAGCGTGAAGAAGAGAAGACGAAGGCAAACAAAAAATGAAACAAAGCACGATCTTTAGCCCTGGAATGGCAATAAAAACAAGAGGACGATGCTATTGTTACATAGCTGGAGGAGCAGCGATGGAGCACGATCTTCAATACTCATGCGAGCTTGGGAAGAGGCGACGAGCGACAACACACAAGCTTGCAACAATTGATATTTGCCAACTCAATCAAATGAAACCCTAACCTTTGAAGGGAACAAGGAAGTTCGGCTTGGGATAAAAATGGCCAGCCTCGAGAGAGGAATTGTTGTGATACGAGGAGGAAGAACAGCCGGATTTAATAGGGTTTTAAGAAAACAAAACAAAACTAACAAGTGGCTCTCTATGGAGATGAGATGATTCTAATAAGTAATATCACAACAGGCCCAATTGGGACCTGTCGTTTTAAATATTATGGGCATTATGTCGACAAATTTTCAAAGATCTGTCGTAATAATTAATTATAAAAAATAGAAAATTTAAAATTGTTTTATAATATCAATTCATTAGAAAAGATTATATAAATTATTTATTATTTAATATAAATTTTAATACATGTAATATAAAATCTTGATTAGAATAAATATTTTAAATGTTTTGGATATAAAATAAGAAATAATATTAAAATTGAAAAAGAATTCTAAATTTATTAATGTTAATTACAAAATAATATTTTGTCAAAAATAATGAATATAAAATATATTATTGCGAAAGTTATAAATTATAACTATGGCAATAATGACTCTCTTCTTTCATATATTTATATATTTTCCATTAAATCTATTATCACCACAGTTATTTTTATAACTGTCACGAAAACTGTATCATTGAATTTGTATTTTGTACTAGTGAAAATAGTGAAATTCCTTTTCCCCTTTTAACAAAAAGGACTCATCCATTCACCTTGAATGTGTGGCATGTAGTGTTCTTGATTATTCAAAGATTAAAATTTATCTGCTAAAAGAAGTTGATGCCAAGAAAGAAAAAGAAAATTACGTTAATCATAAGAAGAAACTTTATCCCTAAAAGGGGTCCATTATCACATCAGTGACCATATTTTCTTTATCACTATATTTTATAGGCCATAGAATAGTCCCAAATAGTACATTACAGATGAGAAGAAGCTTTGTCGCTTTTGAAATATAAATTCACATTAGGACCACATTTTCATTTTCATTGCGTTATTTCATTTATGTCAGTTTGTAGGCCATAGAGAATATCCCCAAAGGAATGCCGGTGAGAAGAAGCTTGTTTGAATACGTTGTGTACCTGCACAAATATATATCACCCATTGCAAGTCACATACAATTCATTTCATAAGAAATTATTTATAAGTATCTCCTCTTGTAAAACTGCTTCTATTTTATTTGGCTCAAAGAAAATACCACTTAATTGATGTTAAAAATACATCTAAATAATATAACTTATATATATATATATATATTGATTATGTATATTGGTAGAGCCTTGAAAAAAGAAAGGTATATTCAACAAAGATATAAGTGAAGTAAAGCATTTCATAATTAACATGAAAAGAATCAAAAGAATACGTTATGTGTAATTGTTGCTAAAAGTAGAAGAGTTGCATAATATTAATGCTATATAAGACATTCACTATGTGATCAATCTATTATTTAAACATTTATTACTATAATGAAAAGAAGTTAAGAATTTGCACTTTTACAGTATTGTTGGGACCCTTCAAAAATACTAATGGAAGGATTTTCAAAGTATGTATTCTTGTGTGCAGCAGAAAAGTATACCAATTTGTGTGAAAAATGCATGAATTGGGACTTTGTTTTTAATGTTAGAACCATGTTAATTTATAAATAAATATTTTAATTTATCAAGGATCACAACCTCTTCATTGCTCATCCAAAATATTTGCTTGCTCAATGAGATGAAGTAAAAATGTAAAATTGGGTATCAAACTTTAAGGAGTTGATTGATGACAATTAAATTTTAAGAACTAAATCGATTATCAAGACAAACTTAGGGATTAAAATTTTATTGTATAAAAATAAAACAGGTTAATAGCACAAGGCTCATTACAGTATTTTGCTCAAATTTAACTAAATGAAGCTTAATTGACTATATGAGTGGACTTTTGTCACGACTCTCAACTGTTAATATTTTCTTTTATTTTAACCAAATAAAATAAAATAAAATAAAATAAAACCTCATCCATTCACTTGTGTGGTAATCTGACAAAATTGCCCAAACAAAATGCCATTGAAGATTCTTTACTTTCTAAATCATTGAAAGCATAGGCACGTGACAGTGCTTGACATGTGAGTTGAAGAAGAACGAAAATAACTGTCAAAGACTAATAATGAAGCCTTATAGGCTTATAAGCAATCATATTCATCTCAGTCATTCCCTTCCAAAATATATGAATAACGCAAAATTCAATTCATAATTTCTTGGCTGGTTTATAATTGGCAGATTTATTAATTATTAGGCATTAATTATCATTCAAGATAATATGCCAACGATATGATTGGGGAGGCTTTGTTCTGATGACATGCTCCCCAAGCTCATCCCCTTTTCCTAATTTCTAACCATTAGATTAGGATTAAGATGATATAGATTTGATTTCTTATATAACATTTCAATTTAATTTGTTTTTACTGTATTTTTTAATCATCCATACTATATTTTAGCAATTTAAATTTTATTATTTTGGATTTTTATAATTTTATATTTTAATAATAATTTTATAGGAGATCAAATCCGAACCATCCAACTCTTGATCTAATGGTTTAAAAAGGAAAAGAAGAAAAGATGATGGAAAAGGAAGTGGAGAGAACCTTTATTCAACAAGATTTATTATTTTAGTTAATCAGGCTTTTGGTGAAGTCTAGTGATTCCTAGAAAATCTCTATAAACAATAAATAAATAAATAAATAACCGCCTGATAACCTATCATTGAAACAAACGAAAGATTGGTTAAAAAAGAAAATCTTAGAATGGAGTTTTTGAGTCAAAATAACAAAAAGATTGCAAATTTGTTAAAAATGACTTCCTTCAAAAACTTGCATAGAATGTCGATGGTCTGAAGAAGAGATGCTCGACATGTTTTAATGGTTACACTACAAATTCATAATTTGTAAATAATAATGCACTTCGCTCAAAATTTTATTACATGAACTAATATATTTAAATTGTAGGAAGCAATCATGAGACTAAAAGCTATAAACTTTGTTTGCTGTCAACGATTTACTTTGGGATTGACAGTTGATACCGAATTTAACTTGGGCAATGTTATTTTTCGAATATTAGCCTGAAACATTTGAGTAGTACAACTCGTAATTTTATTTGGCCATTTTTTTTAAGCAAAACAAACCTTTAGTTGGGCAAGGTTACTTCCCAAGTTTCATAAGAAGTTAGGCTTTATATACATTTGATTGGTTTTATGGGAAAAGAATTACATTTATCTAATATAAAAATTGAAATGGTATATCCTTCAATTACACCTATATTATCATTACCCAATAATTATTTTTATTTAAAGATAAAAATATATTTTTTGTAGACTAAATCTACAAAATATGTTTGCAACATTCAATCAGCTTGACGTTACCATGCTTCTTCAAAGTAGAGTAATCATTAAAAAAATCATGTTCAGATAAATGAAAAGATGGAATTTGAACCAAATCTTCCATCCAGATACATAAAAATTAATAAATTTAGATTTAATCTAAATCCAGATCCATCTTTTATTATAACTTTTTTTTAATTTAAATTTCCTATATATCTAGTTATTTGAAATTATAGTTACATCAACTTGTTCTCATCTATTACCTATTAAAGAATAGAGGTAAGCCTAACACTCTTAATTTTTTTCTTTTTTTTACTTTGAACTTCAACACATCCCTCTTCTTCCTTTAAAACTTTTTACACAGTCCAAACAAATTATTTTAAATTCATGGATCTGAAATCTAAAATATAAATCCAAATCAATTAATCTAAACGTCACCTAAAGTAATTCTTTTTATGTACAAAATACTTCTATCATTATAGAATAGTTTATAAAAATATATTTAAAAAAATCTGTTTATATATTCGTTACTCCTCAATTCTTATGAAGAACAAACATTAATTTCAACATGAGATTCTTTATGGCCAACAATTTCAACGTGAGGTAATTAATTGGTACACTCTCATCTCATTAGTGAAACCATTCCCTCACTAGAAGGGTTTAATATCACCCTATTTATCACCTTTATTTAAAATAATGACTTAAATTAAAACAAACAAAACAAATATTTTATAAAAGAAGAGTAAATCTTAAGAAACTTAAAATAATTATAAAGCTTACAAAACTAATTGCAAATAGTAAGTCCATGTGACTAGTTTTGATTACAAAATTCTTTTCCCATTCTAATAAAAAGTACTCACTATTCACCTCAATAGTGTAGCCATATGGTATTCTTGACTTTTTAAAGATTAAAGTTATCTCCTAACAAAAGTTAATGCAATGAAAGAGAAAGAAAACTATGCTAGTGATGAAAAGAAACTTTGTCCGTAAAAGCGATCCATTATCACATCCAGGATCATGTTTTCCTTAGGTCATGTATAGGCCATAGAGTAACCCCAAAAAGTACGTTACACATGAGAAGAATATTTGTCACTTTATCATTGGAGCACATTTTCATTTATGGCTAGTCTTGTAGGCCATGCAGAATACCCCTAAAAGAATGCCAATGAAAATGAGCATGTATGGATTTTTTTTGCCTTCGCAAACATATATGAAAAAGTCTTTATTTTTAATTTGTTTGGATGTATTATATCTTTCCATCACCCATTTGTTGGTAGATGACATGCTTAACTTGTGAGTATATACTTCAGGTCATACATTTTGTTTTGGTAGTATTATATCTTGGCTCAAAGAAAAACACTGCTTAATTGATTTTAAAGTACACCTAAATAATATAGCCTTGAAACAAGAAAGGTATATACACAATAAATTAAAGGGTTAAAGACCATTTTTTCTCCTAAACTTTTTCCTAGGGAGCATTTGGCATCCTATACTGAAGGGTGAGTCAATGTTTGAGAACTTTTTATCAATATTTAAAATGTTTAATGTCAGCCTTTTTTGTTCATAGAACTAACAATTTTAGGATTAGAGGATTTAAAAAATACTTAATCAAATTAAAGAACTAAAACAAAATCTTATGTGAAATTAAAGAACTAAATGCCTACTTCTACCTAAATGCTACATACAAATACATTGATCTTTTTTTTTTTAGAGAAAAGTGTCACATTTAAACCGAGCAATAAAATAAAATAAGTTAATAGCACACGGCTCATTACACTAATATGCTCAAATTTATACAACTCATATGGAGGAGTGTATTCATATGCCGGGATTTACCTTATCATATATTTGAATATTGTATTATTCTTTATGTTATTTTTTAATGGCATAGTCTTAGAATTTCCAAAGTCTTCATACGTATGGAGAGTTCGTATTTATATGTGATATATATCAACCCTGACTCGTTATTTCTGAGGTTTAATAATCATTAATAGATTTTTAGATCCTTTATATTGATTTAGATACATGTCATATATAACATCTTTTTTAACAGCCTCGGAGTTTAACTACTTAACTATGAAGATATCATATTTTTTTTGGCCAATATGAAGATATCATATTTATTATAGAAATTTTTTGCATTTTATAAAACTAACCAGAGTGTTCAAATGCTAAATGTTTATCTTTCTAGGCTTTTTATTTTAATAATTTTGAATCGAATGGATGGTTATGTAATTAACTCACCTAAGCTTGACTTATGAGGGGATGTGAAAGGCTCATGTATGTGAAGATTCTTTTTTTTCTTGTGTGGTCTAACATAATTGTCTAAATAAAATGAATTCGAAAATTCTTTACTTTCTAATACATTGAGAGCGTGATTGACTTGCGAGTTGAATAATAAAACAAAAATAACTATCAAACACTCAAAAGTGGTCCTCTAAAAGATGTTGATGTAATGGAAGGGACAGAAAATTAGGCCTTGTATAATTTTTCCATTAATGAGAAGAACCTTTGTCCCTTTTATTATGAGGTGTAATTCAACATGGTGGAAATTCAAAATAAATGACAGATGTAAAAAATAAGATATAATGAAGCCTCGCACACAATCATATGCATATATTCCAATCCTTTTGGCCAAAAAAATTCATTCCAGTCACTCCCTTTCAATTCATAATTTTTTTGCTAGTTTAGATAATTAGAAGAGTCATTAATTATACTAATTAACATTCAAAATAATACATCAACGACATGATTTTTTTTTTTTGGAGGTGGGCAGATTGGCTTCTGATGACACATAGGACTATAGGACCGTATGGTTATTCAATAATATTTATTATTTTAATTAATTTGGATTCTGGTATAAGGTCTAGTACTTCTTTAAAAAAAAAAAAAGGCCTAAACTATCATTGAAACAAAGAAAAGTATGGTTTGAAAAATCCTAGGACAGAAATTTCGAGTGACGTGTTGGCCATCAAAATAACAAAAACATTACAAATTTGTTAAAATGATAATTTCTAACCTCCAAAAACTTGCAAAGAAAGTCGATAGTCTGAAGAAGATCAACATTTTTTAACGGTTTGGAAAATGGACAGGTAGGGATGTTTTAATGGTTGTACTATTATAAAATAAAATGTTTATACGTTAATTACTCCTCTATTAGAAAACTCATTAATTTATTACCATATTTATCATCTTTATAAAAGTTTAAATATCACCATATTTATCACCTTTATTTAATATAATGACTTAAAACTAAAGCAATAAATGGGAACAAAATAAATAGTTCAGAAACGAAAAGTAAAGCTTAAAACATTTAAAATAATTATGAATTTTACAAAATTAATTGAGATTCTGCCTGTTTAATAAAATTGACTCATCATTCACCTCAAAAGTATATGCATATAGTGTTTTTGACTTTTCAAAGATTAAAATTTATCTCCTAAAAGAAGTTAATGTGATGAAAGAGAAAGAAAATTATGTTAGCGATGACAAGAAACTGTCCCTGAAAGTGGTCCATTATCACATCAAGGACCATACTTTCCTTATCACTATATTTTATAGGTCATAGATTAACCCCAAATAGTACGTTAAAGATGAGAAGCTTTGTTGCTTTTGAAATATAATTTCACATCTTGGACCACATATTCGATCATTTTCATTGAATTATTTCATTTATGGTCAATCTTGTAGGCCATAGAGAATACCCCAAAAGAAGGCCAGTAAGAGGAAGCTTATAAATTATATGGAAATATTGTGACTACACAAACATATATGCAAAAGTCTTCGGTCTTAATTTGATTAGATATATTATATCTTGTGTGCTTGACTTGTGAGTATACTTCAAGTCACACTTCACAAGAAACTACTTCTTAAATATCTCCTCTTGTAAAATGCTTCCAAATATTTTATTTGGCTCAAAGAAAAATACCACTTAATTGATGTTAAAAAAACATGTAATGTAAATGATATGGCTTTTTATAAACTTTATATCGCATAAGTCTCTATTTTTTTTTTAACTTCCCTACTGTAATATCTCTTCAAATACAAACAAAAATGACATTGTACATTAGATAGCAAAAGCATAAGCCCATCACCAAATCTAACATTCTTAATCCAGATGTATCTCTTAAACATATATATCAACACTCATAGTATTGTAATTTTATTTTGTTTTATTGATATATAAACGCGCACATACATATAGTTGTACAAAAAGTTAGTTATACTCCTTCAATCCTATTTATAGGACAGAGAGAGAAGAGAAATTTTGGTCCTATTTATAGGGCATTTGCTAATTCCTAATAATCTTCTTTACATTTTTGCCCTTATTAAATTTTTTTAATAAAATATCAGTAATGAGATTTAAAAATATTTACTAGAGGTAAAGGTAAAAATTTGTTAAATTTTAAGACAAAGTTAATAATGTTTAACATTTTTCTTGGTTTTAGTAAACTATGCTAGAAGTGACTTATAAATGGGACTAGAGGGAGTAACTTTTAAAATTTGTTCGATAATTCTATCATCATGTTTGCAGTCTTACCCTTTGTGTACCCAAAAAAAAAAAAAGGCTCTACTTACTATAGCCCTATAATCTCAATGATATAATATATTTAGATTAAATATTTTAAATATTTATTTATTTATTTTTATTAGTTTGTAATTGAAATATAATTCTTTTGTTTTCCCTCCCTCAATACACGATATGGACCATTCTTCTCCTTTCTCGGTGTGAATTCGAACCCATGACTAGCAGGAGAGCTGTTATCTCTAAAGCTACAGGACACTCAAACATCGACGTGATATAGACCATTCTAATTTCAACAAACATGTATGTTTACTTTACATGGAAATACAACACTCTTTGATTATAAAATCAAATTTATTCTAAGAAATGTTAGAGAATAATGTGTGTCATAGTCAAATTCTAACAAAAAAAAAATCTACATGATTGTGTAATGTTTTTCCATAACAAAGGTATAAGAATTGTCTTTACTAGGAAAATTATGTATAAAATATGAATTGCCACTATTCATGATTTCTTATTCTCTTTGGCCATATTAATGAGCTATGTAAGAAGACAAGAAATCATTCCAATTCATTGAACGTCCACATTATCAACGAAATGACTAAAGTAAAAATACAAAAATTATTTTTATTCCATTAACCTTTCAATGGGTTGCCATTTTCTTTATGCCAAGGGAAGAACATCAACTTTTTATTCCATAATAAATGTAATTGGTCTACAAACCTCCTTCCATTAATTTCCACTTCAGTTTTGTCTATTGAAAACTGTGCCCTAGGGTCAATTATTGTACTATGCATCTTATTATTTAATAAATTTCTCTTTTGTTATCATAACAATTGCGTATCCAATATAATAATTGCATCCTTGGACAAACTATAGTGATTGTCTTAAATGTCCTTAGTTAGTCATTTATGAGGGATCATAGATGAAATAAGACTAGTATGACTTTAATTAATTATAGCGATACAAATCAAAGTCATATGCACTTGAAAGAGTATAAGGTGCTGAATTGACCCGCTATGAGAAAGCTACATAATTTAAGTCATAAGCTTATCGCATGTGTAACTATATCATAAGCCCTTTGACCTGAGATCATCATGGATTTCTACATGATGACCACTCAACTTTGACCTAGTCAAAAGTCACCTTTGATCGGGTGATCATAAAGATTATAATTGAGTTTAGTGATATTCATGCAGAGGAATATGAGTGGTCAAGATGAAATTTATCCCTCACATTAAGTGAGAAATATTACTAGGGCCTTTAATGAGTAAGACTGAGAAAATATATGGCCATAATATAATAGAAAGGATTTTTTTATTGCTACTGTTAATTCACTTAGAAATCAAGAAAGTAATGGTTAGGTAAAGGAGAATGATAATTGTAATAACCCTAAAATTTTAAATTAAATAAATTTTGTCCAAAGTGGTATTTAATTTATTTATTTTAGGTTTACAATAAATTGGGAGTAGTGGTTTAGTAAACTCTATGCTAGTAGTTTACCTAAAGGGTCAAAGTCCAAATCCTACTGAAAAAGAAATGTGTTTGGTTTTATTTGTTTTAAACTATGGAAAAAATTTATTAAAGGGCCCTTGTCTTTCATGTAATAGCAGAAAAATGTTGTTCCTTCTCTTGTAATTTTCCCAATTTTCTTAATGTTCATTTTAAATTCTTCTTCCCGATCATTCGAACCGGAAAACAGAGCAATGAAAGGCGGTGAGAAAACACCCATTCTCCACCGACTTTAGATCCTCTGATTCTTCACCGTCGTCCCATCTCCATCGAGCTCCCGTCACTAGTTTTTTCTTTCGCCGTCAACCTGAATCTTGTCTTCACTGTCGCATGTCTGTTGCTAAGTACGCAATCGTTTGATTTCTTCCTCTGTCTCTATTTTTTGATTCTTCTTCGTTCTGCCATCAACGTGCTGTGCAGCTGAGTAAGTAACTTTCATTCTCCTTTCCTCCTTGGCTTTGGAACGTCGAGAGTGTGTGGGAAGCACAAGTCTTTCCTTTTTCTGGCTGGTGGTTTATGCTCTGTTTTCTTCTTGTTCGAATAGCTGGGTCGAAGGCATCGTCCTCTCCTTTGGTGTCATCCATGAGCTGGGGTGTGTCTAAAGCTATTGCATTATTGTCTGAGGTAAATCACTGGTTATAGCAACACGAATTATTCCCTTCTTCCCTGGCCAAAGAATGCGTCCATACTCTTCAAAGTTTCTGTCATAATTTTGAGGAAACTAAACTATATTTTGGTTAATGCTATGTATTATTTTGAATTGGTAGTGAGCTGAGTATTGATGATAGATTAATGTTGGAAGTTGATTAAATTGTTGAATGATTATTGTGAATAAAATTCAGATGCATACAAGAGTGTTTGTAAAAATGCCTAAAAGAATGTTACTAAATTGGCATAATGTAACTTGGAGGAATTTATGTGAGTAGTAGTTTGAGCTAATGGTCGGACTTTGAAAATACTTTTTCTTATATTAGTTGGGTTGTTAATAAGTTTGTTAATTGATAATGAAATTATTGATAGTATACTTTAGGCTATGATGTTGTTTGGGAATCAGATTTAAATGTCTATCAAGTGTTGGAAAATTACTTGATAAATGACTTTAGGATTGTTATTTTTGTCAGGAAATTAAGGGCCTCATTAGGATTAAGTGAAAAGTTAAGAAAAGTGAGCTCTAGAATCTTTGAAAACTTTTAGGTGAGTGGGTGGCGTTCTGAATATATTTTCAGAAAAGTGTTTGTAAAGATTTCTTCATTTAAATATTATCATTATAGCTTTATAAATTGTTTGCATATTTTTGTTAATCTTATTTCCATGTTAATGATCTTATTTCTCATAAGCAGTTTAATTATTTAATTCTACATTGATATAAAATTTTTATTGCAATGATTTGTGTATGGAGGAAATGATGAAGATTTTAGGCAATGGAAAATGATAGTTGAATAATATTTGAAAGTGAGAATTTTGAAACTATTTTTCTTCCTCCATACACACTTAATTTAATGAGGGGGACTGAGTTCAGAACGCTGAATGCTAACGGCAGTTCCGTTAGCCCTTGGTGCGTCATGGTATACCTGGCTAGCACGATGCTTATAGGAGGTGCTAGCCCCGTACGCAAGCCAACGCACGTGGAACGGAGGGATGATTATTCGTGAGCATTGTACTCACGCTTGATCGTAGGCCTCATGCCTGCGCTATGAGAGCCATGAAACACCCTATAGAAAGGAAAAATAATATTCAAAGAAGAACAGACATTGGGAGCACTAGCATGATGTTTGAGTTACAGAGCTGTTCGTGTGAATACTGATAGAGAGAGTAGATTTACGTTGTTAGTTTCTGAGATCCAAACCCTTGAAGAGAATGTGCACCAAGTTCAAAGAATTAAAAGATAACGCTTCTATTCACCTTGACTTAAACGAGTTCATTGGTCCATATTAGGATAGGGACTTTAAAATTTTAATATTCCGCTACGCATCCCTATCTAACATTGTGCCCCATCCAACAATGACTCATTCCTTAATTTCTTTTTTCCAATAATATTATGTATTATATATGTTATGTTAACACACACACACACACAGACACAGACACAAACACATTATAAACTATATACTTCTTCTACACTTTTTAAAAATATATAAATTTTTAGAACATTAAAATATTTTTTGTTAATTAACATTAACTTTTCATTATAAAAAAGAATTATACTTAATTTTATATATACTTATAAGTATATTTTAGTTTAAGTATATTATTCAAAAACACATAAATTAAAATAGATCATTTTAATTAATATAGAATTTTTTTCATTATTAGTTTTCATATAATATTAATTAAGATTATTCTATGTATGCCAAATATTATTATTAAATTTTCATCATATATATATATTGATTTTATTTGTTTATAAAATTTCAATATTTATCATATTCCCCCAAATCATCAATATATAGTGGTTCATAATTTTACATAATTTATTATAGAAAAAACCTGGGTATTAAATTTATGTATTGGATGTATTTTTTCAATAAAATAAGTAGAATTGGATTTTAAATTAATAATAGAAACTTTCAAATATTTTATTTGGCTCAAAGAAAAATACCACTTAATTGATGCTAAAAATACACATAAATTAAATAATATAGATTTTTATAAACTATATATTGCATAAGTCTCTCTTTTTATTAACTTCACCATAATATCTCCTTAAATACAAACAAAAATGACATTGTACATGAATGCTATTAGAGATGAGAGAGATAAAGTAGAGAAGGTTTGAAAAATGTCATATTTATAATTAAAATGAAAGGTACATTATATACATAAAGAAAATAGATAATACAATAATGATTAATAATTATATAATAATATCAAATAATATATCCTAATAATGATTGAGATATATACACAATAATGATAGAAGATATTGAGAGAATATTTTAGATAACACCCTTCTCAAACTCAAGATGGCTTAACAGAGAACAATTGGAGTTTGTCTATTAGAAACTGAAAGTGACTTGGATGAAAAAACTTTATAAGTATGTCCACAGGCTCATGGTTTGCTAAGTTTAGTGACACTATGAGTCAACTGAATTTTTCTTGTAGTCCTCACAACTCGGCTCTTTTTATACACTCTAGTGCTCATGGTATTGTTCTATTGTTATTGTATGTTGATGACATGATTATCACATACTATGATGATACTAGAGTTTAAGAGCTTAAGACATACTTGGGCCAGTGATTTGAAATGATGGATCTTGGAAGGTTAAACTATTTTATTAGGCTTGAGGTCCACCATAGGAGTGATGATATATCTCTCTCTAAAGTTAAGTATGCTATGTATTTGATATCTCGAGCTTACCTTCTGATGAGAAGGTTAAAACTACTCCTATTGAACTAAATGTTTACTATACTTCTATTGATGGCACCTTGTTGGACAATCCACCCGTTACCACTAGCTAATTAGGGGCCTTATCTATCTTGCTGTCACCCATCCTGACATTGCTTATGTAGTTCATGTTGTCAGCCAATTTATGTTTGAGCCTCGCACAACTCATTATACAGCAATTCTTTGGATCATTCGGTATATCAGACTCAGTCTGTATCATAGGCTTTGCTTCTCTACTAGCTCCTCTCTTGCATTGCAAGCTTACTTTGATGCTGATTGGGGTAGTGATCATGATGATCAACAGTCTACAATATGTTTTTGTATCTTCCTCAATTATTCCCTTATCTCTTGGAGAAGTAAGAAGCAGATATTAGCCTCTCGCTCCAGTGTTAAATTGAAATATCATGCACTAGCAAACATTACTACTGAGGTACTTTGGCTTCATTGGTTACTCACCTTAGAGCTCTTCCACATACATTTATTGTGATAATTAAGTTGCAATCAAGATTGCTTATAATAATGTGTTTCATGAGTGGACCAAACACATTGAGATTGACTATCACTTTCCTTGGTAGCTATTGTTCAAGGCATCATTTAACTTGTTCCAATTCAAACCAAGTATCAGCTAGCAAAGTTGTCTATAGGGTCTTTTGTCGCAATTGGATGTTTTCAATGGCAATGTCACTGTGAGAGCTTTTATCTCTGATTCTATTTGTGGGGCAGCAATAAAAGTTACCATTGAAAGTTGAAAATCAGCAGTGACATATATCACCATAAAAAAGAAAACTTGTCCCCACAAAAAGATAGTTACCATTGAAAGCTGAGAATTAGATCAGTGACAACTACTTTGTCACCACTAAAAAGTAATGCTAGTTTAGCTACCCACGTGGCAGCATTGTATCACCTTCCGCATGTCACCCTCCATGTGGTGCCCATATGGTGCCCCACGTCACTCTCCATGTGTCACCCACATCACCCTCCACATGTCGCCCACATGTCGCCCCATTTGTTATCATGTCATGGATTTACATTTTTCTTGTTCAAGTTGCCTTATCCAAGGTTTGAAACTAGGACCTCTTCCTTTTGTATCCAACTATTTTGCCACTAAGTTGGAATAAATCTGCAGTTTGTTATTGCATAATTAAATGTGCGTGTGTGTATATATATTATTAAACTACACAAACACACATATATATTAAATATTGTAAAATATCATTATTATTATTAAAGACTTAAATTTAATTCTTTTAATTTATTAAAATTGTGAATTATATTATTTATTCGGTCTAAAGTAAACTATAAATATAATTGATATAATATCATTTGTATTATTTATTTTAATTTTTTTTACTTCTTGGGGTTATTGTATTGTTTATTTTAATATTCACATTTATAATTATAATATAAAACTATTTAAAAATAAATAGTAAAAATATAGATGATTATACCTTAGTTCATAATTATTTATTTTTCTAGCTAGTTTTATTAAAAATTTTATTTTTACTTTTAATTAACAATAACTATTAAGTAATGTGATTGGCTTGTTTTTACTTTACATTTTACTTTTTTAATTATTTTTTATTTTCAAATTATATTTTTATAAGAAAATTATACACTATATTATCTATTTTTTCTATTTATGTCACAAGAAAGCATCAAAAAAAAAATCATATAGCATCACATACATAGATTTTTTTTTTATATTGGAAAAATTAAAAGTAGAATTTAGAATATCTTATTTTTTTTTTCATCTTCCTCTTTTCTATCATTAGCCATCAAACTAGAAACATATAAACCAGTATCAAGCTTTAAAGTTATCAGTATTAGATGTAAAATTTGAATTGAAAAATTAGATTAGATAAATATTATTCTATAAATGAATAAATTTAACTATCAAATGTTTTGTTATTATAAACAAGTAGTGGTATTGTTTAAAATACCAATTTAATCATAAAATAGTTGAAAATAGAGATTCATTACCACATTATATATCATGCCTCATATATTAGACATAACTGGCATGGGATATAGGCACAAACATACATTCCCTTAGCCTTGATTAAGAATATTTTACTCTAATATTTAAATTCAATTAAAAATAGGATGGAAAGTCATTATAACATTGTTATATAAATAAAAAATTCTTAAACTTTTTTATATAAAAAATTCGATAGGTCCTTCATTTTAGACAGGACTTCCCAAAATCTTTACAATATCAATGTACAATCCAAATAAAAAATGTAAATCTCTACTCCTCCACAATAGACATATAAATAGATAACATATTAGAATCCTATTTATAGTTAACATGGAGCATTTAATCATAATTTTAAAGTATAACACATAATTAAACATTTACATGAAAGGAAGGCATCCTCAAAAGGTTTCTTTATCAATTCAACAACGAACCCCTCAAAGATCAACAAGAGGTAGATCATTAGTTATGCTATTTGAGACTAAAAATATTTTCAGTGAATAACGTCACAACAAATAAACATTTAAGCATAAATAAAAGGAAAGTTTGAAACAATTATGTATGTTGGAGACGATGATTTTTCATAAAATTTAGTAAACTTCAGAATAAAATGGCTCTATATAACTTTAAATAAAATTTTGAATCAATAAATTATTAGATCAAATATTATTATCATGTGATTTCAAGAAAACAAATAAGCAAAATAAATGACTATACATAAATTACTAAATAAAAACTAATGAGATGTAAAATCACAAAATAATTTAATTTATGATTACAGGAACTTATCAAAAAAATTAACAAATGTGGACATATAGTCCACGAGGGTAAATAACCAAATGTGGCTCATACCATGAAGACAAATGTGGATACACAGTCCATGAGGGTAAGTAATTAAATGCAGCCAAAGCTACGAAACAAACATAGACACACAGTCCGCGAGGGTAATGCTAACCAAATAGGGCTCAAAGCCACAAAAACAAATGTGAATACAAGACCCACGAATAACAAATATGAGAACAAAGCTCACAAAAATCAAACTAGCTAGTCATTGACCATGGCATGCCAAGGGTTAATGGAACTGCTGTTAGAAACCAATGTTTTGTATAAAGTCTCGTTCAAATTTATTTCCAAACATGCGAGAAAATTATCACTATCAAAATAAAATTTTCTCTTCTCAAGATCAAACTCACTCACATAAACTATTTAAAACATCAATCATTTTAAATATAAAAATTCACAACTAATGTTTCATAAACTTTTTCACCAATTTTCATGATTGTCTTTATTGAATAAAAGAGTATTAGAATTTATAAAATCATTTTCGTCAATCTTATAAGTATATATCATAACAACTTCAAGGGCTAAAGAAGTTTAATTAACAAACAATAATCAAAGCTAGAGAAACATATATTAATAATTGTAAATTGTTGAAAATAATATTTGATAAGAGGGAATTTAAAAATATATAAATTAATTAGGACATTATTCACTCGCTAGATAAGCTCCCAAGATAATAGCTTTTCCTTATAGACCTCTCAATTATCCTTAAACTATTCTATTACCTAGACAAGAATAACAAATAAATTTCTTTAGCAATAACTATACCACACAGATCTACACCAATCATTCAGCAACCCGATTTCTTACATAAGACATGATAAAATTTGATTTGTCCCTAATCCACCAACCATGTTTAAAATCTACATTCTTATTTTTCCATCAAACCTACCATAAGCTTTTAAGCAAACTCCTTGATGATTTTCCAAGCTTTAGCATATAAAATAATTAACTGTCATATTATCATGTAATCTATGATCCCTTCATTGCACTTGGTTATCTCAATAGATTGAAAAGTCATCTCTTGCTCAAATATTTCCAACCACCCACACATGAATTTATCATGCTTCCCAATAACTCAATTCCTTATTAAAAGCCAACTTAAGCTCAAAGAAAACCAAACCTCAATTTTTTCAATCCTTTTTAATACTTTACATACTCACTTCTCTATCCAATTACACAACTCTCAAGGATTCACCTAATAATACACTGGCTCTATAATTGACAAAATCTCTTGCAATGTTCAAATTAAACTCACAAATAATTAGTATCCAAACCAAATATGTTTTATGAGAGTTATTGAATTTCATAAAATGCATAAACAAAAAAGACTTTCCCCTAACAAACATTTTATCGAACATTTTGTAGGCATTAATACTATAATTTTAATACTAAGTTTTTCTCTTCAAATCTCATCCTAACAACTCTACCATATCTATATTTGAATTAACCCAGTTTCAAATAAAATTCAAAGCCATATTATTTCATCTTACTCAGTAAACTAAAAATTTTAGCTTGCTTAAACTCTTCCTTTCTTATTCAGTCATACACAGCAACAGAGCGAGGGGAAAAGAATCACGATTGTCCCCAATTTCAACACACACAACAAAATAACAAAGAGATCATGGTCCTTAACTTTAAGCAGCACAACGAAGCAGAGAGAAAATTTCAGAGCACTTCCTCAAGCTAGATCAGCCACAGCAATATATAGGAGAAGAATAGTGATGACATGAAGCACTGAAGGAAGAAGCTGGGTGTCCAATGAGGCTCGCCTACAGCAGTGAACGCCAGCGACGCAACGTAGGGGAGTAGAAGATTTTGACACACCCCCGCAGCTGTTCGAGCGGAAGATAAGGAGTGATGGAACAGCGGAAATAGAAGAAGCTACGAGCTTAGGAAGGAGGAGAGAAAAAAGAGTGTCCGCGTATTCCCATAGCCACACCAGAACGGCAACGCACCTAAATCATGCTGCCACTCAAAAAGAGCAGAGAACCCCACTGGCCGAATAGGGAAGAAGGAAGCTCAACGGTGACTGTTGAAGCCTTTGCACGCACCAATGTCAGCTTTGGCACATGCAGAGAAGGAAGACGAAGAAGACAGAGGAATGAACAACGAGGGAAGGCTTAAGCTAAACAACATCAAGGAAGCAGAAAAAGAGTAACGCCAGCGAACTCATGGCAGAGTTGAGGCCCTTGCTGGCGAAGCCATGACGATGGAGAAGGGCGAAGGAAATGACGGAGGGTGGTGAGACGATCAGAGCTCTCTCTCACTCTCGGTGGTTCTGGAGAAATCAAAGTGAGGAGAAAATGACGCGCGCGAGCTCTATATTTCTGATGCAACCATAGGGGCAAAACGGCAAATTTGACCACAAGTTAAAGCAAAAAAATTAAACTCCCCCTTTGCTTCCAAGAGGATTCGAAGGCAGGATCTGTTAAAGGAGAACCAAGAGGAATACCACTGGGCCACTTATTCCTTTTCCAACAAATAATGCAAATACAAATTTGTTTTATCATAATGCCATTCTATCTTTATAATTATTTTCTAGGTTATTACATTATATGCATTCCAAATTATAATATCAAACATTAACATTTTGAATAAATTTATCACTTCACATAGGGGTATGCATTGGTCAATTTAGTTAGATTTGGTGTTAATTGACCAAACCAACTAGCCAAACAAGCTTAAATAGTTGGATTAAATAAAACCAAATATTACTTGATAACAAAAATTGATGTAAAATAATACGGCTTGCCTTAATTCTTTAGTCTGGCTCATTAGCATTAAATCATACATTAACTTTAACTTAAAATAATTTCATTATTTTAAAGTTATAGTTTAACCATAAAATATATTAAATAAAAACTCATTATATTGTTTTATATATTCATTATAAAATTACAATAATGTAAAAATATTAATGTCTAAAAATGTTAAATATTGGATGAAAAAAAAAAAAATTACAATGATAATATGAAAATCAGGCTTGCAACTACGATATTTAAAGTCATCGCTAAAGGTCTTAATTTTGGTAGCAACTCTAAAAACTAACTTTCGATGACAACTCTAAAAAGTCGTTGTTGATTGTGAACTTTTAACGATGACTTATACATTGCCCTTGAAACTTAAACTTTAGCAGCCACATATACTTGTCGCCGTTGAAAGTTTGACAATCAACGGTGACTATATATAGTTGCCATAGAAAGTCACCCTTTCAACGGCGACATTTTTTGTCGCCATAGATTGTTCCCTTAAAAATTCACCATTGAGAATTGCTGTTGTAAGTCATTTTTTTTAGTGCAGATCTCTAACCAAAAGATGATTTCCCCCTAAATAATTTAGGGGGTATATTTCCCTACCATTTGGTTGAGGCTGCCCATCACTCCTAAAAGATGCTTAGCGGAAAAATTGGTCTTTAACTTTTTAAAATAAATTATATGTAGAAACAGTACATTTAAAAATTAAGATTTGATTTTTTTTAATTTTGTGATGTATGTATAAATCCTTTTAAGTTAATGCCTCACATAATATCAATAATGATGAGTCAAAAATGAATTTTTATCAAATTAATTAAGAATAGTATTTATGATTATTTTATATATATGCATCATGGGAAGGAATGAAAGCACCGCAAGCGAGGTACTAGCTTGACAAGCATGAGCGCGTCAAATACCAGCAACCCCTTCCCTTCATCCTTGCGTCACAATATTCCACCCACTTTTAATTAATTAATTAATTAATTTTCATTTTTTAATAAGGTACAAATGGACTATTTATTCAATATAGCACCATGCCCCTATTTAATTAATGTATTAGTTGTTAATAAAAGTTGGATGAATTGGTTAGGATTTAAACCATAATTCACAATGTCATGGATTCAAAATTCCTTTTGGGTGATATGTAAATATCTCTGATTGAACTCTGAGGCATACCTTGATCTTAGTAAGCCCTTAGGTAGTCAAAATTCAACTACTAACCCATAGAACAAAAACTCAACTAAAAACCAGGTAGTCTCTTATACACCTTTGCAGCAATTAGCTTCTGAGCATTGCCTAAAGGTTAAAAAGGTTAATCTATTTACACGTAACCTATATAATAATAATAATAATAATAATAATAATAATTCCTCACAGCATAATATTATTATTTAATTGTTAATGCAAAAAACACTTGATCCTACAACATTGCTTGGTTTAGTTTTGTTTTCCATTCCAAAAAAACAAATATAAATAGAGTATATTTTAACGTCATGGTGGAAAAATCCTATGGTGTAAGCTCATCAAAAGGGCATATTAAAAATACTATTTGAAAATATAAATCTTAGTCCATGAGAAGTCAACACATCGAATAAATTGATGAAAGATTCATGTCAACGTACTTTGAGGTAATAAATAAATTCCACATTTACATAACTAACAAGGTTAATAGCTATGACGTTAACAAAGTGGATGGCTTCTATTTTGATTTTAAACTTTTCATGGATATGTAATTGACTCAAAGATGCTATATTATAATATGTGTACGATGATGCACAAATATGCTCCGTGATTGAAATAGTTTCAGAAACATGGTATAATAACTTGGATCCAAACAAGTCTAAGCTATTTAATTATATGTCCAAGAACTCAGATAATTAACAAACAACCCAAAGATAATAACTCTTTCGCTTACTTACTGTTATGATGAGTCTTCAGTAGCATTTGGAATAGTATAGGCTCAAAATGACATTTTTATGCTGAATGGAAGTTATTCAGATGATACAAAGTCAAAAAAGGTGAAATTCATATTAAGTTGTTATTTCCACCTCAAACCTCATTCTCCATGAGCTCGTTCCATTGCTTAGTGAGCTTACACTTAACTACTTGTTCAGAATAAAAAAAAGATGATTAAGCTTTTGCAAAGGTGCTGGAACGACAAGACATTAATATTTGTGAAAAAATGTAATATTTAAATTCTTCTACACTAATGGCTGCTGGTTTAATGAAATATTTTCCCCCTTTTGGCCAAAAGCAAAAATTATTGGACACTATAAGGACTTCTGTTTATTGAAATCTTAGAGTACTAATGTCATGCGCTTGGATGTATGGGCAGTTTGAATTTGAACTAAATCCCTATATAGGTACCAAAAAAAAAATAAATTTGGATTTAATCCAAATTCAAATCCATATGTTATTACAACTTCTTTGTAATTTAAAATTTCTCATATATTATAGTTATTTGAAATATAATTTCAAATATTCCAACTTTGTCATTTTCTTTGTGTTTTTATTATTGGTGCTTCTGTTATTCTCATATCTTCTCTTTTTTTTTCTCATCTCTTATCGATTGAAAATATGAAAGTAAACTTATCATTCTCAATCTTCCATTTTTGCTTCAAGTCTTAGTAAAATTTAACTGGAATTAGTCCATATACAAACTATACGTTAGTTTGGCACGTTCACTATGATACATATAGTATACGTTCGAAAATGAATAACCCAATAAAGAAAAATGTGTGTTTGTGTGTATAATATTATAAATAAAAATTAGAAAAAATTGAATAAAATAGAAAAATAGAAAACTATAATTAATATATTGGCGTTCCATTGTAAAATTATCTCATAGAGTTTGTCCAATCAGACAACCTAGTATTTGAAAAATTATAAAACAATTCAGTTTAAATTCTGTATAAATGTTAACTTTATACCAAAAGTAACCTACCTCTCTTATCCTATTTATAACAGAAGAGAGAAAATATTAATTTTAAGTTTTATTTATAATGCAATTCACTATTTTTATTTTTTATATATTCATCTTTACTTTGTACGTCCTTATTAAATACTAGAAAAAATTATTAAAAATAATTTTGATTTTTTTGATTAGGAATAGAAGTGAAAATTTATTAAATTTTGAGATAGAGTCAATAAAATTTTATTTAGTTTTGATAAAATATAATATACTTAAAGTAACTTATAAACTGGATTATGAAAATTTTATCTAGAACACATTTTTCTTTCGGTTGTCTTATCATGTCTTCCCTAGCCGCGGCAATATCCCTTCCCTCACGTAAATGCAACGCGTTGGAAGCACCATTACGTGATTTTGCTACTTTCATTGTTTTTAAGCCTGAAAGTGACACTCAAGTTTGACAATATGATTCGCACACGCGCATGCACACTAGGGAGCCATAAACATCCAAGGGTATTTAATTATATACTCCCTCCGTTCAAAAATATACCACATTTTTAACCAAATCTCACCCTCAATAAAGTAGTTACTTACTTTCAAACTAACTCTGTCTTTTCATATTTACCCCTATTAAACACCCTATAATAAATATAAAATTACTATCAATAGGAACACTTTTGAAAAAAAAAAAGAGGCAATGATTATACCTCAAAAGATTAAAAATGCCTTACATTTTTAAACAGAGGTAGTAGTTTATAAATTTCCTGTTAAATTATATCAAGTTTTATGGGAGAGGTTTTATGTAATTTATATTTTGAAAAATGAGAGTTGGGCCTGCAGTTTTAAGTTCTAGCTATTAGTTACTTGATACTCTTTTTATTATTATAATTTTAACTGAATTATACCTCTAATGAGTTAGTTAACTATTTTTAAAATTTCACATTCTTTTCATATATATCATTATTTAACAGGGTGTCCTAATTAAAAAAAACTCATCAATTAACTACTAATTAAGGGTATTTTTGGAAAAACATTATTAATTGTGTATTTGAAATCTTAAAATGTTTTATATTTTTTTAATGTTATACTTTAAAAGAAATACTTATAATATTAAAGGGATTGAGTTTAAGTAAAAACCAAGTAATGAGAATCAATCCTTTCATGCCATATGTCAATCATACCGATTTAGATTTTTAGTCAGGGTTAATTTCTGAGGTAATATTTTACTTGTGAATATTTAATTAAATGAAATTTAAGATGCTGCTGCAATAAAATTTTGCTGGAATATGCCCATTCATAACAAAATAATAATTGTTACAAGCTAAAATAAATATATAAATCAATCATATACATTTAAAACAAATATAACAAATTAATACAAAAACGAAAATTACAAGCGAGTCAAGAAAAAGATAAAATATCATTGAGAATGTAGACAACATATATATGTGTGGGGGATTTGTATAATACATGGAACGATAATGAGAGAAGAAAGCACGTTCACTATATAACGCAGATTCAAAATGAATAACCCAATTAATAAATAAATATATATATATATATATATATAATATTACACAGAAAATTTACCAAAAAAAAAAGAATAAAATATAAAAGTGGAAAATAATAGTTAATAAATTGGCATTCAACTACAAAATTATCTTATAGAGTTTGTCCAATAAGATTTCCTCAGTTTAAATTCTATATAAATTTTGGGATTGATGAGCATTCTGGACCCTAAACTGTTACTCGAATCACTACTACAGAAATACTTTATGGGAGCGCTTATTTTTGCCTTATGGGAGAAAGCGCTCTCATATCCAGCGCTCCTATGGGTCAAGCATATGGGAGCGCTCTAATTAAAAGCGCTCCTATATATTTTGGTAGATAGGAAAGAAAAAAAAATAAGAATGAGCACTCTCGTATAACACCATACAGGAGTGCTTATTAGGAGAGCGCTCCTGTAGAATATCATACAGGAGCACTCTCAGAAAGAGCACTATGGTATGTGCCTTACAAGAGCGCTCTTTGTGAGAGCGCTCCTGTATTGTGCCCTATAGGTGCTCTCTTTCTAAGAGTGCTAAGAGAGCGCTCTTGTATGATATTCTACGAGAGCGCTCTCCTAATGAGCACTCCTATATGTTTTTTTTTATTTTTTTATAGTTTTTTTATCATGTTCGGCTCATTGCAAATGACAACTATTCCATAACAATATAAAAAAAAAAGAATTCTACAACAGTGCAGTTAAACATTAAAAGTTATACACAATTAAAGAACTTGAAATTAAGACAAACTAAGATCAAATTTCTAACTTATCTAATCTCTAACTAATTAACTAATAAAAATTTCAGTATTTTTCTAACATTAGATGTTACCTATCACAAACAACTAATTATATATTCTAACTACTCTTCAATCACATCTTCTATTTGTTTCATAGTGAAATGCGAAGATCTTACTCCAACAAAATAATACAAGAAAAATCAACATATAGTTAATTCTCTATGTTATATGTAAGACGTGAATGTAATTTTAAAAACACTTACATTTCACGAAATGATCAACTCATATTGTGTGATTATTTCTTTCGTAAACTTTAACACATAGTAACCATACTTTCAGCTTTTTATTTGTGTAGGTACCTATTAAAACAATAAATTAAGATGTAATTATACAAATATGTTAGAAACAAAATAGAGCTAATTAACATTTTATAGATGAAGATATGATCTATAGATCAAATTTGGAGAGAATCCGACAGAGCCTTCCTTATAACTTGGACATTCCAGAATTTTTCAGAAATTCTACACTAATCGAAAATAGCATATTTAGATTAAGAGATATAAATATTAATTGAATAATCATTTTATATACATAACAAACATGTTTGAGGTCTTTCATAGATACAAGGCTGCTAATATTTGAAGAATATCCTTTTGATACTTTAACTCCATGCAAGAATTCACAGAAGGCCAATTTTTCCTTTCTAGATAGAGTATGAGCTGCTGGAGGTAGAAAAGTACATTTTTTCCCTGCTCTCTAATGCCAACTCTTCTCTTAATCCCATACTAACCAAATCCATCCTTACATTGATACCATCCTTGCTTTTTCCTAAAATGTGGAGCAATGTGCCAATAAGACTATCATAAACATTCTTTTCAATATGCATTGCATTAAGGAAATGCCTCACATCTAGGGACTTCTAGTATGACAGTTCAAAAAAGATGGACTTCTTTTTCATTCATTTGTAACGACCCTACTTGTAAATGATTTTCCAAATTCAATATTTAAATTTATAACCTTTTCAAAGAGCTGCTCACTAGTTAAAGGCAAAGGAACTCTACCCTTTGCGTTGAGTAGCCATTGAAGGCTTTTTTCAATAGTCGATAATGATGTGCTTAACAAAAATTGACAATGACTCATAAAGACGTTCTTCCTATAATGTTCCAATTGCACTGAACAAGTGTGCTTTTCACACACAGGGCATGCATCTCGCCCTTTAATACTGTATCTTGATAGGTTTTCATAGACAAGAAAGTTATTTATAGTGTCAAACAATGTAGCTCATAGGATGCATTGTTCCTCCCTGTGCCCATCATAGACCTCTACACCCGTGTCCTATAGTAGCTTCAAATCTTCAATTAACAGAGCTAGGTACACATTTATATCATTTCCTGGTTGTCGAGGCTTAGAAAATAACAACGACAACATCATAAATTTGCATTTCATACATGACCATGGAGAGAGGTTATAGGTCATCAAAATCACCGACCATGTACTATGAGTACTACTTTTCATGCCATGAGAGTTGATTTCGTCAGTAGCTAATGCAAGGCACACGTTTCTATCTTCATGTCCAAACTCGGGATACATAAGATCAAACTTTTTCCATTGAGGAGAATCTGCAGGATGTCATAGCTTTTCATCCTTAATTCTCTCATCAACAAGCCATGTTAAGTGCTTGGCATTTTCTATAATATTGTACAGGCGTCTGAATCTTGGTATAATTGGAAAATACCACAATGCTTTCACTAAACTACACCCATTTCTCTTATATCATGATGTATCGCATTTTGGACACTTATCTAAAGTTGAATACACATTTCAAAAGAGGACACAATCATTGGGAGAGGCATGCATTTCCTCATAACTTATCCCAACAGAACATAGCACCTTTTTAGCTTTGTAAGTGTTAGGTGGAAGATCATTGCACTCTAGCAACATCTCATATAAAAGTTCAAGCAAATCTGTAAAACTCTTATCACTCCATCCATTAGCCACTTTTAAGTTGTAAAATTTCAAAATAACTGATAATTTTGTGAATTTTTTATAGTTGAGATATAATAGCTTATTAGCATTACTCTTCAACCTCTCAAACATCTTAGGACAATTCTTAAGATCCTCTTCATCCATATCAATTATCTCGTCAAGATGGTCAACGTCATATATTCCACTATCATGATCAAATGAAGTGTAACTCACATTATCCCTCCAATCACTAGTATAATTCCTTGTCTCTCCATGCATGATTCAATAGGTATAAGTTGGATTAATCTCATTACATACTAAATGATCTTTCAATTCTATTGGTCTAAACTCATTTTTCCATAGCAACATTTTAAGCAAGGGCATATGACTCCATAGGGATCTTGATCATGAGAAAATGCAAAATCAATGAACTCATCCACCCCATCACAATATTCTCTAGACAATTGATAAGCCGACATCCATTTACAATCCATATCGCTAATATAGATGTAAAAATATAAAAAAAAATAAAGCTTTGGAATATTTTTTTAAAAAAATTTAGCAGAGTCCTCTCTAAAAGTGGAACATCCCAAATAATCAACTCCAATAATTCAATATATCAATTCATAAGAAAAAATTGTAGCATAATGTAACAAAAATTTATCAAACCATTGTTATTTATCTTAATTTTAACTATTAACTTAATACAATTATAGTCATAAAAAATTCATTTATATAACAACTCAATCATCTACAATTATAATCAACTTTGGGTTCAATTTTAACTAACAATAGAGTAGTCTAATATCTAAAACAAAATAACAACCAAAATCATAGAGTATTATTATCAAACATATATTATTATTAGTAATATATATATAATAACTTATTAAAATAACTATATAATTATATAATTAAAAAAAATTAAAACTAACCTCAAAATAGGGGCCGAATGAGGATAGTGAAAATCAACACAGCTACGGTGGCAAGGATAGTTGAACAAGGACAGAACGCGATATGAAACTGTGATGGAATGTGATCTGAAACAGGGAGGGAACGATCAAACTTCTCGAATGAACTAGAATTAGCGACAAGAACAAGATTGAAATTGGAATCAGTGACAATAGGTGATCTAAAACTTGAAATAGTGACTATAATGGTGGAAGAACTGCTCAGTCACATGACTAGAACAGCGAAAGAACTGCTGGTTCAACGCAACTGGAATAGCGAGAAGTACGGCTTGATGACGTGACTGGAACAGCTTGGTTGACTTGATTGGAACGCTGGGAAATATGCTCAATCAATGATAAAAGAATGGCAACAGAAATGGATGAAGCGAGAGAACGAGTTTTAAAGGATTTTGAAAGATCAAAGGTTTTGCACTTATGGCTCGCTTTTTGTAAGTTATAAAATAGATTTAACTTTTTCAATTTAAAGAAAAATTCCAGCCATTAAGAGTGCTTGTAAAAAAGTGCTTTCATAAAGAATCATATAGGAGCGCTTTCATAAAAAGTGCTCCTGTAAGTTAACTTTTAAAACCTACAGGAGTACTTTTATAGAAAGCGCTCCCGTATATGTTCATGTTTTTTTTTTTTGGGTTTTTGGTAACCTATAGAAAGCGCTCTCAGTAGGTTTCATTTTTCTATTTTTATAAACCTAACGGAGTGCTTTAACAAAAAGCACTCCTATGGGTTTTATTTTATAAATTTTTTTTTGGGAAACTTATAAGAGCGCTTATCTAAAAAGCGCTCCTATAACTTATCCTTTTTTAAAATATTATTTAATTTTGTCTCAAGCTATAAAAGAGTTTAATATAAAGCGCTCCTATATTTTTTTATATTTAATTTGTTTTCTGTTGGGAATTTATAAGAGTGCTTATTAATAAAGAGCTCCTATATGTTCTTATATTTATTAAAAGACAATTTTTTTTTGCTAAACCTATAGGAGCGCTTTAACATAAAGCACTCTTGTAGGTTTTATTATTTTAATTTGTATTATGTTTTGTTACCTAATAAGCAGTGCTCCTATATGTTTAACTTACCGAAGTGCTTTTTTAGAAAAGCGCTCCTATATGTGTTGCCCTCATGTTTCGGAGCGCTTTTTGCCATAGGCTCTATGAAATAGGTGCTTCTAAGAACATATTTTGTAGTAATGGATAGAATCATGGATCTTGAACTCTTAAAATGAGCAAAAACTTCTTTGAAATTGTAAATTCTAAGTCAAAAGGCATGCCATGTATCAAGAGCAAATTAGTTTCATGTCTACTGGGCAATAATGTTTGTCAAATGGAGTGAAAAATGAGCAAGGTAAATATCCTTTAGCAAAAGTGTGATAATAATAGAAATTATTCATACTGTTTTTCTTTTTGCAAACAACAGAGGCCTTGGGAAGACGTCACTATGACGGCGCAGTGAACCTGAAACAGGGGAGATGACGCTGGCAACCATGGAGTAATGGCCTCCATTTGAAGACGCGTCTGTAGCAGCTTGGAGGGAGCATTTTCGATGGGAAACAACATCATGTTTCCGGTGACTGAATAGCGAACACAGCGACAAGAAACAGGAGACATGATGCTATGTAACTGAGTGATAGACACTGTGAATCAAAACCTCTGGCAGAGAGTTCCAGTGATCTGACGACGCCAGTTCCTGACAATGCAATGGCAGCAACCTCCTCCGACATAATTGACAACGGTGACTCAGTCAGCACAGATGGCAACAACGATCACAGCCTGAATCATGGTGAGCGAGGATTTTGCTGTGGCAATAACTCACGGTGACCATTCAGAACTTGTTTCCAGCGAACTCAGATGACGGTGAGGTCAGTAACAAAGGAGGAGAACAACATATGTCCATTAAAAAAAAAAAAAAGATTCATATGCATAAACTAATTTGAGAGATTACAGCAATACTTAAAGGCATAAAATTCTTTGCAAAGGATAATGGAATCAGTTAACAATTCTCAAATTCAATAATAAAAGAAAAGGAGAACTGATGGAATACATGAACATTGAGCATGCAAGATTAAAAGCAATTATATTCAAGTACTCACATAGATACTTGGGAGAATTACAGTTAGGTCCAACATAAGGGAATTAATTACTATAAAGTCCATTGATAACTGAACTAAACTGCATTGACAACATCCCTAGATGCTTTAAATTTAATATTCACAACCAAGGCTCTGATGCCACATGTTATTTCATAAGCAATTAGTACAGAACTTTTCTGTACTAATTGCTCTCTAAATAATAAATTGATAATATTTTCTAAAATACTTTATCCACAAAGTTGTGATAGATAGAATATACAAATTAATTTCATCATAATATACTTTCAAACGTAAGGCTTACGTGATAAACTTTTATGCTTATATATATAAAACACATAAATAAACTTGGTGTTTAAAGGGAAACATTTGCAATTTGCCTCATTTGATAAAGTGTCTTAAATCCAATTGCAAGAAACTCAAATAGATATGTCATTCCATTGTATGAGACACCAATAATACAACTTTATAAAAATATAGTAGGCAGATAATATGTTTCAAAATTTCATGCTATGAAACGTAATAAAGTTCATTTCTACTTCAAAACTTATGCAAATACTTATAGTGCTTTAGTTTTATCAAAGTAAGCCCTCAACTTTGTGATCACATAGTTTCATGGAGAGTATAACTTGACACAAAATTTTTCATTCATAAAATAACTCGCCTCAAACCTTTTTTTTTTTTTAATAATTTTCTAATGTCAATAACTGTGTTTGTCAAACGCATATTACTCATCAAGAGGGAATTTCTATCATGTTCATGGCATTTATTTTAAAAAGAAATGAGCAGAAAGTTTGTTACCAAAAAACCAAAATTCATCTTCCCCTCGTTTGGCCAATAGAGTTAGATTGAAAATTCATATATGCAGAATCAGACACACTAAATATGTTCATTTGCAAACGTGGAAGCAAAATGCTGTGCATCGAATTAGATTGAAATTCACAGATGAAGCAAATCAAGAAATTAAAATTACATTCTACACGAGTTCCATAGATATGGAAGATTGGGTGACTAAAGAAAAGCAATTAAACATTAAACACATGTACTAATGTCCAAGAAAGCAAATCCATGTAACCAATTGAGTCATATAACTCGGTCGCATGCAGATCAAAACTTCTAAAAGGCACGGGTTTTGCAATTTGTGCAGTACACAATGAAAATGAGTTATGTTATATGATCATAAAATGAGTTAGCATTAATTAAAAATTTTTATTGGACCCAGCCACTACAGGTTTTAATAAGGTTAATGGCTCACACTTTAGTCACTAATCAGACTCTACAGATCTCATGTCTAGCCCATCAACTATATGATCACATAACATAATTGGACTTTAATATTCTAGGAACTACCTGTTAACCTGTTTTACAAAACCAATAAAAAAATTAATGTAAGCCCACACATAAGTTTCCAAAATAATTTTGACATTGCACATATTTGGTGGATACTATTCTAGCTTATATGAAGAAGAAGGAATGACAAGATTTTCAACCAGATTGATCCTAACCCAACCAATGTGATTATCAAAGCTAGATGCGCTGTGACTAAATTCTGGGAGGCTAATGTGCAGGTAGAAGATATATCTACCGTGTTTCACAAGTGGCATGCATATGCACCTCCCATAGGTAGACTCAAAATAAATTGTGATGGCAGCAATTGGAATTATTTGCAGGGATCACTCAGGGACAGGTGTTTTCAATTATGGGCATTCGTGTATAAAATCAAATCCATTTCTGCTTTGATGACTGAAACCTTGTCACTTATATATAAAAGCCTTGTCTTATTCATCATTTATATATCTTAATTATATTATTTCTTCCATCAAATTTAAAGTTTGAGCTTCAATATTGTACTACAAATGAATTTTCCCTCTTGATTACTTTTCTTACGAAAATACATATCCCTCTTATTAATTCATTTGTTTAATATGAGCCTTTTTGTCTTTCCAATTTCCACACGCAAATTCTTCCTCTACTTTCATTAAGCTAGACGGATCTGAGAGGATAAGGGAGGGGGGAGGGGGAATACGTCTCTCGAAGATTCCTAAATGCCCTCTTCTTTTTTGTCTCAATTTACTCAATAAATATCTTCCTCCATTCAGCGGCGAACCTACATATACTTGAAGGGGGACAATTTGTGATACGATATACATATGGACTGGATTTAAATTTGTCTTCACTGATATGTTGATTTTGAACCCACTGATACAAAAAGAATCAAAAGGGAAGAGGAAGAAAGAGGGAGAGAAATATGACAATCACCTGGTCTCGGTGATAGATTGGGGTGTAAGAGATAATATGACGTTAATTGGATCTAGGACTTTAGATTTAAGATATTGGAAGGAGTGAAGTTGATGCTAAGATCTTAAAATTTGTAACAATATGTAGTAAGAGAGGATTGATATTTTAGAATAATTTAAGTATTTTGAGTGATTATTTTTTTATTGAGGTTTTTATTTCAAACTATTTAATTCTGGAACCATTTACTTCATTTTTTTAATTTTTTTTCTAGATTTTTACTAAAATAATTTATATAATTTTAAATAATTTTGACCTTTATATATTCAATTTATTGTTTAATTTTTGAGTTGATATATGTTGTATAGGTCTTATTATAATTTAAACCAGTAGCTGGAGTTTGAATATTAACTCTTACATATGCACGAAACTTAGTTCAGATGATTCAATTCACATACAGAATAGAAGGGAAAAAATAAATTTTGTTATCAGTGGAGTTTATATCATTCGTGTCTCACCAAAAATAATTATGGCCCATGATCCCGGGCCATAGATATGCCACTGCAACTCCATTGCTACCATTGAATGAGTATCTGTCCTAATATTTCTGTGAACAGGGGGAAAGTGCTGTGGTTATGAGTTATCACCAAAAAATTGGAGGGAATTCGGACTCCCTCTCATTGCTATTTTCAACATGTTTTCATAGAAGATAATGCGTTCTTCTTTTCTCAAGTTTTAATGGATTGGGAATTTAAGGGTTGCAAGCAGGTAGTGGTGTGTATATATATAAATTAATATTACAAGGAGAATAGGTAAATAAAGATGACAATTAAATCTGAAAATAAGGTAATTAGATTTTTGGAGTGAAGATACATGTAGCCAAAAATAAGATGATAGGTGTAACACGTAACCTTTCCAACCCAAAAATAACCTTAGCCAAGTAGCATGGCGACCCAAAAAAAAAAACAAAATCTAAAAACTAAGAAGATAAATAACTAGAATAGAAATTTTAGAATACTTACACGATGTTAAAAAATATAAAATTACTCTTAAAATATCTGATATGATCAATTTTATCTTCCACAGGCGCAACGCTCTCTCACTCATTCTGTGCCCCATTGAATGAAAACGTGAAAGTGTGTCCATATGTTTATATGTTTCTTTTGGTTTATCGAATGGGATGGTAGTGGCCTTGGGCCCACACCCCAAACCTGTTTTGTTTTCTTTTACTCTTGCTCGAGCCAGTAATTCCGGCCGGCTAGACTTACTCAATTTGAACTAGGTTTATTCAAATCGAGTTTAAAGTATTCTACCCTCTTTAAAAAACTCATATAACTAAGTTTGGCCATAATTTTTTTTAGCCAAGTTCAGGCTAGCTCATCACGTTTGGCCAAAATCACCCACTCCATATACATATAAAATTGAAAATTTTAGCTGTTGCGCTTACTTAAGTTGGGCTCAATTCGGGTCAGGTTTATTCAGATCAAGCTTAAAGTATCCTATCCTCTTAAAACAACTCATATAACCAAACCTGGGCCTTACTTTTTTCAAGTGAGTTTGGGCTAACCTATTGGGCTTGACCCAAATTACCAACTCTAAATCTTGCACTCACATGGTATGTTATATCATAAATATAAATATATATATATATATATATATTTTAATCCTTAATCTACTTTATATATATCTATGCATGTAATTATTTTGTTATTGTTGCTGCTGCTGCTGTTGCTATTGTTGTTAGTTCTATACTTTATCTTTTTTTTTGAGGAAATTCTCTTTCTTAAATTATTTTATTTAATTGCTAAATTACTAATTGTCCATAAACGCTCAATAATTTCCTATGCCTTAAAAATATTCTCATATATCTCAAAATTTCCTTTAATTAATTTATTACTTAGAGATTAAAATCTAGAGTGTCACAATAGGAACTACTATCAAGTCTTTGAGACCAAACCTGAAGACCAAATCACAATGGCCACTTTCACTTCTCTTGAGACGATTCTTCAGATGATGATACCAACACTTGGCTTAACTTGTTCATGTAGTTGCTAGGCCTTAGTGGGGAGCAGGATCTTGTCTTCTTTAATGTGATTCCATCTAATGATCACAACTAAAAAGAGTTTATATGTAACAACTATTTCAAAAACTATTATCTAGACGAAACAGGATTTGGATTAAAAAACTATATAATGGTTAATTCAAATAATCACTATATAGTTTTTTGTGTCCATATCGTGGTTACGATGAATCATCGTTATATAGTCTTTTATTTTTAAATTTACTTGGAGACCAAATAACAATTACTTTAAAAAATTGTTATACAGAAATTTTTTTAAAAAAAATTAATATAAAAAACTATGAAATGATTGTTCATAAACAACCGCTATACAGCCCCGTTTAAAAAACTGATCAAGTGCCACCATTATTACAAGTCATTACTTCACGGAAACATTCAAAACCTCTATTTTCTCTTCAAAACTCATCCCCTCCTCACTGAGAGTTTATTTGTGCCTAAACTCCACCTTTCTTCAAAACTCGTTACTAGGTTGAATAATTTGTTATGCTTTATGTACCGTATTTATTATAAAAAAAAAAAGACGGCATTATGATGCCCAGGAAAAACTTAAATTATGTCATTATGCTGCAATTTTTTTAAATTATTTTTTTGCCTTTATATATAACAATTAGAAGTTGTGGTGAAATTGTTTTGTCTTTGTACAAATTTGGAAGCATATATTGCTCCATCTCGTGAACTAAGATCATCATGTGTTCAATTTTTTGGCATACTGAACTAAATGTGGTTGTCCTGTTTTGTGGTTTAAATTTATATTTTATTATCATGCATGTTTTATTGGCCTTTTTTTTTTTTTTTTACTTGGGGTCTGTCGTTAGGTGAATTCCCTTGTCTTCTTCTTCTTCTGATACACGGGATGCCCTAGTCTTCACCTACAAGAGATTTATGATATCTGAATGTTGTATTGCTTTTTTCTTTTTTTACATTCAATGTTGCAATATGTTAGCAACATTCATAAAACAGGTAAAAAAAATGGGCTTGTTTTTTGTTCTATTTTATGTATTTATGTTCTCAAAACAATTATGTAGAATATTTTTTTAGAACAAGTTTTGGAGCAAGAAATGAAAAAAAAATCTGTTTGAATTGTTATTTTGAAAAACATATCTAAATTAGTGAAATAAAAGGTGAAAAAATAATTTATTTTATCAACATAATTGAAAACATGATATTTTCTATCTTTTCTCTGGGTTTGCAGAACAAAAAGTGACGAGCCATCTAAAAGATATTCTGGTTTTAAAGTTCTGTATAACAACTTTTAACTTTTTTTTTTGGTTTTTCAGAACAAAAAACTGTTCTGGAAATAGGTAGCAAAACAGGCCCAATTATTCCTGGGTTCAAATGTTTTTATTGATGTACATAACGACAATATTAATATGCAAAAATGTTAGGCTAGTGCTTTTATTTTTCATTGGAAGTAACTTTTTTTTTTTTTTTGCTATATCCCCATAGTTGCTTGGTAGAGGAAGGGGGACCAACAGGTGCCATAGCTTTCCAAGTTCTGAAATTTTTCTTTGTATTATATACAAGTTGTATATTTCCAACCCCTTAAAATTTATAAAATCTTTATAGTATATATATATATATAAATCTTGGCTCCCATTATTGTTAAATCCTGACTCCATCCTGTACTGATTTAACGGGATGAAGGTCAAAAATGCCTTGTGTCTTGCACTTCATCTTCATCAACCCTTCCTCAGTCATCCTTCTCTCTCTTACATGCAAGAAAACCCTACCACATAATAAGCAAATTAATCATTAGCACCTATGGCAAGAGCTAAAGCCAAAGGCAAGTTCGCGAAGATGCCTATTATGGCACAGCCAATGAGAGATGATATTGCAGTGGCGACGATGAAGTCCTTTCGGGTTTTTTGGAGGCAAGTGGCGTAACCCAAGTTGACTAGAGGGAACCTGAGCCACCATTGATTGTGTAAGTCCGCCCAAGAGATTGGTGGTCCTAGTGGCAAACAAGGTCAAGCATTTCTACTATGCAAATCCAGAAGGTCCACCACAACAGGAATTTTAAAGTGATAGAGCATGGGTGTGCACACAAACGTATAAATGAGATAAATGTGCTTTACTTTTTTTTTTTTTCTTCCAATGAGCTAAATGTGCTCCTTCTCATCTAGCTCATGTAAATGAGATAAGTGATTTTTCTCTTAATTTAAGATATTGGTGGTCCGTGAGGCAAACAAGGTTAAGCTTTTCTACTATACAAATCCAGAGGGTCAACCACACTAGGAATTTTAAAGTGACAGAGAATGGGTGTGCATACAAACGTGTAAATGAGCTAAATGTGCTTTAATTGTTTTTCCCCCCCTTAAGTGAGCTAAATGAGAAGGAATGAGGACTTACAACTATTAAGAGAGCAGCTGTAAATGAGCTCGAGCAGAGTGAGGTGGAGAGGAAATGAAACACGAACTAGATGAGAAGGAAGTTGCGAAGCGTGAGCTATGAACTCGAGTGAAGTAAGCTGTGAACGCAGACGAGAAAGCTCTCGGAGAAAGACAATAACTGGTCCATGAGCAGCGAAACACCAAAAAGGAAGAGGAGAACACTGTGAGCCAGTGAGAGAGAGCGCTGAGAAGCGATGAGCTATGAGCAAGAGAACTCTGATCTTGTGAGAGAGAATGCTGAGAAATCACAAGTTGAAGGTAATATGTAGCGTCTGGCATCAAAGGAGACTAGACCCCACAATTGCTTGGACACATTTATGGAGTTTATTGTCTATCTTGACGAGACTCCATAATGTCCTCTTTCTTTTTTACTTTTAAAATACTGTCACAAGTCTCAAAAGCTAACACAACACTCACAGCAGGGAAAAGGCTGCAGAAGAGAGAGGGAATCACACAACACAATTCATATTAATTTAAAATATATTTTTGAATAAATATTTTTATCTGAATTATAAAAAAGTTTATTTCATCAAATAAATTTTATTAATATTTGATCAAATTTAATAAAAAATTGTTAATAATATTGTATTTTAATTGAATAATTTTATTTACAGAAAATATTATATTTTTAAAGTCATTTTTACATGTTTTAATATTATTCCTAATTTTAAAATTCAAATAGCGTCCGGCCGAAATAAGGACCAGATGCCATTTGAATTTGAAATTAGGAATAATATTAAACATGTAAAAATGACTTTAAAAATATAATTCGAGGTCTTTTATTATGGAGTTTGGTATTTAGGTGGATTAGACTCCATAATTTTTATTTCAATTAGAATTAATCTTAAAATAAATATAAAAAAATTTTAAACTACTAAATTTAATTAATTATATTTAAATTAATATAATTATAAAATTATTTGAATTATATGTTAATTATTTAAAATTTTTTAAGTAATATATTTTATTTTAAAAATTATTTTATATAGATTGGATTTCTAAAAATTATATTTTCATATATTTGATATAAAATTTAATTTTTAGGTCAACTAGAATTAATCTTACTATAAATATGCAATAATTTTAAGAAAAATATATTATAATAATATAATTTTATTCAAATAATTATATTTAATAAAAATATTTTATAATATATTATATATTATTTTAAAAAATATGTGAATATAAATATCATTTAAAGTTTTTAAAAAAACATCATTTTCTTGAATTATGGAGTCTAGTCCGAATTCGAACCAGAATCCATAATTTCATATGAATGTAATCCATTATAATTAATTTCTATAATTATAAAATTATTTGAATTATATATTAATATTTAAAATGGTTTAAGTCACATATTTTATTTTAAAAATTATTTTATAAAAATAGGATTTCTTAAAATCATATTTTCATATATTTAATTTATAAAATTTTATTTATAGAGTCTTCAAAATATTTTTACCTGAATTATAAAAAATTTATTTCATCAAATATATTTAATCAATATTTGATCTAATTTAATAAAAAAAATTTATTAATATTTTATTTTTATTGAATAATTTTATGTACAGAAAATATTGTATTTTTAAAATTATTTTCCATGTTTCAACAGTATTCCTGAAGAATAAATTGGCGTCTGGCCCAAATGAGGACCAGACTTATGGCGTGCATTTTTATCATGGAGTCTGATCCATAGGTGGACCAGACTGCATAATTGTATAAGTATGAAATTTTTATTTCAATTACAATTAATACTAAAATAAATATACAATAATTTTTAAAAATTATATGATATAATATTATGCTTTTCTTCAAAGAATTATATTTTATAAAAAATATTTTATAATATATTTAAATAATATTTAAAAATTTAAAAAAATAATATTTTTTATAATATATTTTATTTTAAAATATTTTATAAATTGGTTTTCAGAAAATTATGTTTTCATATATTTAATTTAAAATATTTCATTTATGGAGTCTTTAAACTAGACATTTCAATGAAATTAAAATTTTAATTTAGTAATATAATCATAATTTATTTATAACAAAAATGGTAAACTTTGGTAATAATTTTTACTAATCAACTTTAATTATATTATAACCTAATATTATTTATTAGAAGTTATTTTATTCATGTTTTTTAAATAATATAAAACGAAAATTGATATGCGGGAGAGCTGATTATATTTTGGAAGGAGTAGAGTTTTGGAAAATAATTAAGGTAGCTTGTTTTGGAGTGAAAGTGTGATTTGAAAGCACATGCTTTATGGCTTCTGATCCATTTCTAACGAGAAGCCATGAAACATGAATTAAAAAAAGTACACACATTATAGCTTTTGGTCCATTTTACACCAGAAACCATAATTCATGGCTACAACCCAAAAAAAAAAAAAAAGGAACAAGAACATGCATTATGGCTTCTGGTCCATGTTACACCAAAAGCCATAATAACTATCATCTATTATTACTATTGTTATTTACACAAAAGAAGCCATAATTATGTAGTTAAAATACTATTTTGCACGAGCTAAGTTTGCGGAAAATACGAAGTAATCGTATCAACAACTTCAATTCCCAAATTAGAAAGATGGATGTTTCTAAGTATGTCCACCATCTTCCCAAAAGAAAGAACATGAAAGGAAGCAAAGGTGATTTTTTTTATTATGATTTATTTTTTGCAAAATTATTTAACTATTTTGGTGAAGAAATCAATGGTTCCAATAAAGCTTGCAATTCGGGCAAATTTTCATTACTCACTATAGGTAAATGAGAGGATTTTTTTTTTTTCATATCTGTTATCTAAATTATTAATTAAATGTAGCAATCCAAAAATGTAAAATTAGAGACTTGGCAAAAAAATTCCAATGTTGGTGTTGATCATTGCATGGGAGAAAAAAGGTCAAATGCTAATTTTATAATGATAAATTATCATACAGAAAATTAATTTTTCTCCATCCATATGCTATAGTTATTTACATTAATTTCATCTAAAAGATAAGCATGTGCTGGTACATAGTGAGCTGTGTTGCTAAAAAAAAAAAAATTGTCTCTGATTCTCTAATCTCATAAAAATCATCCTTGTTTGTCAAAGTGTCTTCATTATTGGACATTAATGAGAGTCTGTTCTCATTCTTTTCAGACTCATCCACAATTTATCAAACCTCCAATAATAGAAAAGTGCTATGCCCAACCCAACCAAAGTTGCTAGCTGTAAAAATCAGGTACTTGTCCTTGTTATGCATAGCTAGGTATACATTTTCTTTTTTGCTTAATTGTCATAATAATGATGAAGAAATTGAAGTTTACATCAATATGCAAAGAAGGAAAGAGTAAAATTATATATATGGTTTTGTAGGTGGCTATGATTTATGTTTTGATTATATTGTGATGTGGAGGATTTCATGGGACTATATCAAATGCAAAATTGCTGTGTTGCTTTAGAGTATTCGATTTTGGGTTAAGGGGAAAGTATGTGCATGCAAGAGTGGAGTTACGACTTTTAGTTTTGCGAGCAGGGATTACAAAGAATATATATATGATAACTATATATAAAAAAAAAACACACACACACACACACGCACACACACATACACACAACATACTATATATATTTTGAATTCTTGCAGGAAGAGGAGCCAACATTTAGTATCCGATAGTGTTTCGAACATAATTGCCCTCAGTAATAATTGAAAATAAAATATAATATATGTATATTTTTATTTACATTTTTTGTGCATTTCTCATGCAATTTCTATGCAATTTTTATACAATCTCTGTGCAATCTTTATTTTACTTTTTGTATAAATTCAATTTTTAGTACCAGACAAAGTAAATAAATTTGATTAAATCAACAATTTGTCTACACTTGGGAACCACGAATAATCCTTAATGAAGTAAGGGAAATAGAAAATCAACTTTTATATAGCTAGTAGCTGAACAAATATTAGTAGAGATTCATTAGGGAGGAAACTTGTGTATGAATATGTTAAAAATCTACAATTTTCAAACAAGTGTGGACACTACATTGAGGATTATCCATTAAAAATGACAGCATTTTCAAAAGCAAAGTACATAAAAAATATGTTAAAAGATGTTAATCAAAAGGAAAACATGAGAACCATGTTGTTGGAAAAATAAAAAAGAACTTAATATATCATAATTTCCATATTAGAATGTGTAAAATTCCAACATTTTCAAGACTCAAATTTATTTTAAAATTAAAATTATGAATAATTTAATAAAGGTCCAGAGTTTGAATTTTACTAAGTAAAAGTTAGGTTTTATTTTATTTTTAACTATGAAAAAAATTACTAAAGCTGACCTAGGCTTTGTGCTATAATAAAAATATATTGGGCCCTTCCTTGTAACTTTTCTCGATGTGTTTTGTTCAGAATAACGCAAAAAACAAAGGACAAAGAAGCAAGAAATTCACAAGAGGAAAAAAAAACAAGGAGAAGAGTGACGGTGGAGAAGAGAAAGAAAGAGAGGGAAGCTAGAGCTCAAACTTGGGAGGCTTTACAGAGGTTGCGAGCTTGGATACACGTTAGTTAAGTTCCCTACTTCAATCCTCTTTCTTTCCTCTTAGTTTTCTTGAGTTTTTAGGTTTGGGAGCTTTTGAATTTTGATCTCAAAGGCTTTATTCTTGTAAGCTTTGGTTTTCTTGAGTCCTAGAGATATTATTTTGAATTTCTATATGGTGCTCTAATGTTTTGAGTGGGCAATTGGATGAAAGAAGGGAGTTTTGGGCAAAAATTAAACCTTAAGGGATTGGTTTTTGCTCGTTAATGGTTTGAGCCTAGCTATAGAAATTAAACCTTAAGGGATATTTGTTCAACTTCCACTAGTCCTCTTATTTGAATGCATGTTTTGAGAAGATGGAATCTCGTGATTTGAAAACAAATAAAGGGCTAATACTCTAATATTATATTCTTGATCGTATGATGTGGAATGGTAAAGCACGAGTTAAGATGAAACTTGATAGTCTAAACCCGGGGACTTTATAAATAGTAGGTACATCTAAAACAAGCACAACATCAGTTGTGAAAAAAGATCAGTAGAAATATATGTTAAAATAAGAGGTAAAGAAGATGAGAATGATGAAATTGGTTAGAGATGAAAACTTAATATTTTCCCAAAAGACAACATGTCAAGAAATATGAATACGGTGAGAGAGAGGATCCCAACAATGGTAACCCTTATGCTTAGAATCATAATCAAGAAAACAATAGACACGAGAATGAACTTGAAGTTTGTTTATCTCATGAAATGGAAGAAGAACAAAATAGACACAAGCAAAGACTTTTAAAAGACTATAATAGGGAGGATAACTATAGAGACGCTCAAAAGGAGAAATGTTATTGGTGATAAGAAACAGGAGTGGATTGATGCAAAAGACAGAGGTTAAAGTTACTTCACCCCAAAATTATTCAAGAAAAGAAGAGGAAATGAGCAATGCTTTAACAGAATCAAGAATATGACGGTGTTTGCGCTAGCATGACTATTTTATTGAGAAGTATAAGGACAAAAACATTGAGAAATAGTACCCAGAGAATCAAGAAAGTGAGTAATCTATAATCACAATATTCCAAAGTATTATCATGACAAACTTTTTTGATAACTTTAGAATATTAGTGTGAATCATAGTAGAAAATTTGATATAAAGTTTAGGTAACTCAAATCGATGTTTCATCATATAAATCTAAGTAAAATGAGAAAAGTCAACAACAAAAATCACAAAATATCAGGATCCTCCTATAGAGGGAGTAGGTACAGGACCTTAAACATCAGAATAAATCAAATTAAATGGAGAAGTAGCAATAGAATCATTTTTTTAAAAGACAAAGTAGGTTGTTTGGCAGTTTGACAAGAAATGCATTACAAAGAATGACTATGGACATGACGTAAAAGCCCACTAGAAATTAAATGATGTAATTTACTCAAAGAAGGATGAGCAAGATGATGATGCCATAAGTCAGGAAAAAAATCAGAAGAAAAGGATGTGAAGGCAACACACAATATAGGAATAGTGATCTTAGGTAGGTGTATTGAGGTGAGCTTGAACATGCAACCAACTTTGCTCTCAATCCCAATAACCTGTCCTGTCTGAGAATCCATCACAACACAACCACATTTATTAAATAACACATCATAACTCATAGCAACGAGTTGTCTAATAGAAAGAAGGTTGAAGTTGATAGGAAGAACAAAATATGTATCATGAATGGATAGGGATGGCAAGGGACAATACCAATATGACTATTAGGCATTTGAGAATTATCAACAATGTGTATAGGATAGGCATTAAATTAGGTGTCATAGAGAAGAAATTTTCCTAACCTATCATATGGTTGTAATAAGTAAAGTCAAAATGCCAAGTGGATTTACTGGTGAGAGTAGATAAGACAATAGATGGGCTAAAGGAATTGGAGATGAGCATGCACAATAAAGTTTCAAATTCAATCAGAAAGGATCCCAAAGTAGGCTGAGCAAGATTATATTTTTCCAATCAAAGATGGTGATTGCAACTATTTAACGTAACTAATATAGATTGAGCAACCTCTAACTTTTTCATTTTTTAAGGCAAAAAAAGGCTTACAAAAAATAATGAAGGATTAAAAACACTCAAACTAAAGATCGTAGTGGGAATGGCATAACACTTACACTAGAAAATTAATCAATGATCTGACTGTTGAAAATGACGCATTGGATGTTTTGCACCTATTGACCAAATTTCAACACGATTCAATAGTTAATGAATCTACAAATGCTAATTTATCGGAACTACCCTTTAGATATGCAAAAATAAATTTAAGGTGGATCTAAACTCGTGACAAAGGAAGGAAGTAGTACAAGGAAGGCTAATGCTGTTAAAAAAACTAATTTATCATGGAAAAAATATTACATAACTTTGGTACCATAAAAGCTATCAAAGACGAGAGAGATAAACTAGAGAAAGATTGAAAAATGTCATATCAATTACTATTGTGATGAGTACTATATATGCAAGGAGAAAGAGATAACCTAATAAAGACTATTTACAATAATATCCTATCAAATAACATCTCTTAAATAATGACAAAAATAAAAATAGCAATATATTTCTAAAATATTCTAGATAACATAAGAGTTATATTTTTTTCAATCCCCCCTAAGTTAGCATATTATAGAAACCTTGAGACACTCAATGAAATTCTCATTTTAATTAGTCTTTTACATATGTGTAATCTAATTGTTTTAGTAGCTTGAAAATATAGTTGTCATATGATCTACTTATTTTCAACAAAATAATGCTATAGTTGCTCTTAAAGCATTGATGTCACTTAATTTTTCTTTCATTTTATATTTGGTGAAAGAAATTATGAGAATTATTACTAAAAAACTTTTTAAACAAAAACTCTAAGATATATTATGTTATGACCCTAAATTTAAATTAAAAAATCCTAATTTCTTTCTTATATAAATTAGTTTTACGACAAATGGAGAGTGGTGATTAAGTGAAACTTAAGCTAATAGCTTACCTAAAAGTCTAGAGATTAAATTATTTGAGTGATAGGCTAATTTCATTTAGTTTAAAATTATGGCTTTTATGTTATTAGAGGAAAATAATGTGCCCTCTCTTATAATTTTCACAATTTTCTAATGTTCAGATTTTTTATTACTATTTGTCATTTAGATGCATAGATAGCGGAAAAAAATATGAATCCTTCAACTCAATCTATGTTTTCATTGCTATCTCCCTTTGTTTCTCTTCGTGTTTTCTGGTGATCTCTCGCTTCTGTGCCTTCGGCCATCATCTTCCTTTTCTCTCTTCCTCTATATTTGGTTGAATCATCTGGTGATTGAGAGAAGATTCAAACTCAAGACCCTTGTTTATTCTCCATCTTTTTCGTTCTCCTCCTTGCTATTTTGTTCGTCGCCAGTACCCAAGTTTGTTGTGGATTCACCGCTGACGAGGTCAAAGTCACGGTCACTATGCTTCTCTTTCTCCTCTATTCGTGTGCACTATGGGGTACTGTCATCGAAGCCTCTCCTTCATCATCTTCCTTTGTTTCAAGTGTTAAAATCCATCTTCCTTCTCTGTCCTTGCTGTGGTATGGAGTGCACACAGACCTTCTTCTTTCTCCTTCATGCTCATGTGATTGCAACTTTCTCTTCTTTTTTGCTTCTGTCATCATGGATTGAGGTGAGGATATCTAAATCTCGTCCTCTCTGTTGATCTTGTGCGTGAATAAGAGAGGTAACAGGATATAAACAAGTTGAAGATCAAGTTTTAGGAGCATGATTTCTAATATGTTATTTATTATAGTTGTTTGATTCAAGCTTGGGAGGATGGAAGTGAGTTTAAATCTTCATCAAGCTTTTAACTAATTAATTCTTGGCAGGGGGTTGAACATGACAAGCATAATTGATTTGATTTTCTTTAAGTTTATTATTGATTTGGGTTGAAGGAATAGAATTGGATAGGGGGAAGCTTTGAGAATTAGTGTCTGTGAGGTATTTAATAAAATGTCTAAATGTGAGCTTTGACATGTTATGGCAAGACATGTGTGGTGAATATATTGTTGTTAATTAAACAATTATTGTTATAAGAGAACTTTTGGAAAGGAAATTTAAGCGAAAGAGGCTTGATAGTTTGTGATGTTATGTTAAGCATTGCAAAAGGCATAAACTAGATGGGAAGGTTTGTTTTTGCTCTTGTTGGGTTATTGTTAAGTTAATAATTTGATAAGAAAATAATTAGCTATATATGTATAGTTGTGATTAGTTATAATTAATTTAAATGTCCCTAATTGTTTCAGGAATTAATTGATAAGTGAAAACTATAGGAGGAAAAAAACTTATAAGGATTAAAAGAATCTTGTTAATTAATGATGGTTAGCATATTAAGTACTTATTTATTTATATTAAGAGAAGAATAAAACAAATGATTTAGACTTTTGATTGACCTGGTAGGAAAATTAATGGTACCCTTGAAATTAAGTGAGAAGTTGAAGTGAATCAAACTTTAAAATCCTTGAAAAATTTTCAAGTGAGTGGGTAGATTCCAAATAAATTTTTGATAATGTTTTGTTGTAAAAATTTCTTTACTTGAATTTTAATATCATTCTCTTGTAAATTGTATTAATATCCTTTTCAATTTAATTTCTATAATAATTATTTTTAATGATCATGTTTTTGATTTTATCAATATTTATGTTATTGCAGCTTAATTATTTAATTTCATGTTTAATTTAAAAATGAATCTGAGTAGTGAAATTAATAGTAGAATAGCATGGTTGGAGATGAAAACTTTGAATTGTTTTCTTGCTCTATACACACTTGATTTTTATTAAGGGGATTGAGTTCAGAACGTTGGCTGTTAATGGCAGTTCTGTTAGCCTTTGGTGCACCATAGTACATCTAGTTAGTAGAATGCTTATAGGAGGTGCTAGCCCTGTGAGTAAGCCAATGCACGTGGAACGAAGGGGTGGATATTCGTAAGTATTATATCTCATTTTGTTTGTTCGTGGGCTTTATGCTTGTGTTTGTTTGTAGCTTTAGCCATGCTTAATTGGTTACTTACTCTTGTGGACTATGTGTCCACGTTTGATTGGTTATTTACCTTCATGGACTATGTGTCCACGCTTGTTATTCGTCCTTATAAAGCCCTCCTAAATTAAATTAAATTTTATTATTTTAGATTGGTTCTCCAGAAGCATTTTATTGGATTGTACTACTATTGAAAATTTTTATATTTTAGGAGCAGTACAAATTTTAATACATTTATGTGATTCTATTATCATTGTTAAATTTCATGGTTATGTTATTAAGAAAATTTTTTATTTATTGTTAATTAAGTATATGTTCAATTATTTCATCAAATTGTTTTCCAATTAAGTTTATTAATCATTATCTTCATAAATTCTTTATATTTATTTATAATTTTGATTGGAATACTACTCACCAGAAATTCTTGATCTCAACTACTGTAACTAACCTTACACCTCCTATGGGTCACTGAGGGGTCATATTGTTTTTGGAAAGAGAAAGTGAATTGTGAATATCCCTTTTTAGGGACATTATGTATTGTATTGTATAATTGCAAGTTAGTGCTCCATGTATCCATAGTTAGATCCTAGTTTTACATTTCTAATATGTAATCTAGTGGTATGAAGCTAGTTTTCTTTGCTGGATTGGCTGACAAGTTGTGTATTGTAGAAATTTTAAGAAGTTCAAATTATAATAGAAATTCTATCAAAATTTCTACAAAATTTTAAGACTAGGTATTTTCTTTTTAGATTATATGTCTATATTTTGGCTTAAACTTGGATTAATTTAGGCTTGTGGAATGTGAGTTATCTCAAATTCCATGCCAATCATATCCTTAGTATTAGGGTGTGACTATTAAATAAATGCTATGTGTTTGATATCTATAATAAAATTACTTATCTAAAAGTTAATTTGTTATAGTTAAGATATGTTCTTCGAAAAAAAAACACTTACTTTTTTTTGTGTAATAACTAAGCAATTGAAAATTTAATATATGAATAATTTTTATTATGATATACTTAGATATCATCGACATAAAGAATTTGTAACAATTGGAGCATTATTACCGTCTTGATGTGTTTATTTACTATAATTATCAATTAAAATAATTAAATAATAATTCAGTAAACAAGTAATAGAGCTTTTTAAATTGAACAAAATTTTAGATCCAAATGATGAATTTAAATTATTCAATACCTATGGGGAAGATGAAATCTTTGCCAATTTATGATGCTTTTATATGTAGAAGGAAATTTTAAAATTTTATATTATGACACAATAATATATTCTTATGCTATGAAAAATTAATAGAGATATA
>NW_026555342.1:31251035-31467463 GCF_029017545.1 Prosopis cineraria
GAAAGAGTTGAGGATGGTATAGTTGGAAGATGAATATCTTCTTGGGATTTGAGAGGAAATGAGTTAAATCTATCTAAACATTTCAGTTTAATGATGATGGATTCATGGTATACTAGGACAATATCTATATAAAGATTTGGCTTAATTTGATTGATTGTATATGTTCGTTGTTGACTCTATTATGCTTATGCATAATGATTCTGTTGTATAATGTTTACAGTTGAGTATTTTAAAATGTTTTATATTGGGATCCCAAAACTTTAAAACTAAATGATTTCAAATTGATTAGTAGATTGCATGGAAGATTGAATAGTAATGCCATTGAGGGCATTACAAATGCTATATGCTTGACATCTACAATAAAAATCACTTATGCAAAAGTCAACAGGTTATGGTTAATATGTTCTTCTAAAAAATTACTTCTTTTAATAACCAAACTATTAAAATTTATTATATGAATGTTTTTTTACTCTAATATAATTTGATCTTATCAACAAAAATATTTTGTGACAATTGAGTATCATTACTATATATGTTGATACATTTATTTACAATGATTATTAATTGAAAGAATTAATTATTAAATTCAATAAGCAAAGTAATATAAATTATTACATCAAACATAACTTTATATTCAAATGACGAATTTAAATTATTTAATATTCATAGGAAAAATAAAATTTTCACCAATTTAATGATAACTAATGATTTATTTTAGAAATGATAACTAATAATTTTTATACCATATAAAAAATTAATGAGTAAAACTTAAAAAAATGAATACACACACACATTGTTATATATGTGTAAAATTAAATATAAATATATATGTTGAAATATTTATATTATGTTAGTGTGTGTGTGTGTGTGTATTTAATTTCCTTCAATTATTATGTATACTTTATCATCTCGACCCCTTAAAAATTTTCTGGCTCCGCCCTTGCTTCGGCTTTACTTTTATATGCTTAAATTATACTTTTTGACATAACATAAAAGGTACTCCCTCCATTAAAAAATGTAAGACATTTTTTTGATGAGTTGGATGTTAAAAAATGTAGAGCATTTTTAGTCTTTCGAGGTATAATCATTGCCTTTTTTTCAAAATTTCCCTATAGTGACTTTATATTTGTATAAGGTGTTAAAGGAGTAAATATAAAAAAAGGGTTATTTTAAAAATAGGTAACCACTTTATTGGGGGTAAGATTCAATTAAAATCCTTATATTTTTAAATAGAGGGAGTAGTACTTTGTACATCCTGAAAATTTTAAGATTCAAATTTATTTTAAAAATAAATATCTATAATTAAATTAAAATTAAGAATAATTTGATAGAGGTCAAGAGTTCTAATTTTACTAAGTAAAAATTTAGTTTTATATTATTTTTTAATGATGGAAAAAATTACCAAAATTGACCGGCGCTTTTACATATAATAAAGAAATGTTGGGCTCTTCCTTGTAATTTTCCCCAAAGTGTTGGGATTAGTGTTTTAAGAGCAATTTCACGTGAAAATGAAAATGAAATAAAGAAAGCAAAGAAATAAAGGGCAAGAAAATGGGAGAGGTGAGAGAAAGAAGCGAGGAGGAGAGAGGGAGTTAGGCTCGAATCTTGGAGGCTTTGTTGTCATTGCAAGCTTGGCTACATGATAGGCAAACTCTCTACTTTAATCCTCTTCCTTCCCTCTTACTTTTCTTGAGCTTTTGGAAGAGGAAAATCTTGATTTTTATCTCAAAAGCTTTGTTCTTGTAAGCTTTGATTTTTTGGGTCCTATAGAGGTTTTTTTTGAGTTTCTATATGATGTTCTAATATTTTGAGTGGGAAATTGGATGAAAAGAGATTTTTTTTGGCAGAAATTCAAACCCTAAGAGATTGAATTTCACTCTTCAATAGTTTAAGCCTATTGATTTAGTTATAATTGTGCTATTTGAATTCAATAAGGTTTTAATTAAGCTTTGGTTTTCATTATAAGGGCTAATTATGAAATTTGATAACACTAAGTGAAGGTTTTAATTGATTAAAATTTATATGATTTGGAAATTGGCCTAGTAGTGGCTAATAAATGGTTTTTGGTGGTTAAATGATACTATATAAATGGTTGGTTTAATATATGGACCATTAAGATTGATTATGGCTCATTGATTCAAGTTGTGTTGTATGAGTTATAGTTTTCATTAATGCTATTTGCCATGAAAAGTGATATAGATCACTTATATATTGTAGGAATTATTGGTAGAACTTAACTGGAGGATAAAGAATAAGCCAAGTTTCATTTTATACAAGGAAAATCCTTTTGGTATAAAAGGGTTGAGGTAACAGAAAAATTTATATTTCTTATTGCTTTGCTTACCTATTTTTGAATAAATATTACTAGTTATCATGTATTACATGTTTTAAAAGATTAAATGTGCTTTATAAAGGCTTATGGGATACTATTTTGATAATAGTGCAAATATGTTTTCTATTTGTTTAACAACAATGTTCTTATGGAAATGAAATTATTTGCATGTATTGTAATCATAAAGAATAGAAGTTACACTTAAAGAAGTGTAACTAGGTTAGGTACTTTAGATAGGCTAAGGAACCATTTAAGGGAGAATTATAAATGTTGTACTACCTTAGAGTATTGAAGTCAGGAAAGGTAGACAAGAGTAAAAGGTATGATCTTGGTGGGAGTTCACCAACAAGAAGGTGTGGACTTATGATATTCTATGGCACACTGCTAGTACTTAGTGTTGCTTTACGTATTGTGGACTCAGTGTACTAAAGTGGCTAGTGTATTGAGTGTTTGACACCTCTCAGTGGGGGAGGGAATTTGACATATAAAGTCTGAGATTGAGTGCCTAGGCTAAGGTAGCCCTCACATAAAGAGTAAGTTGGGTTAACTCTAGGAGGGAGTTAGCTTCAACTATTTAGGATTCACGTCGAAGGGGTGTAGGCGATTCGGTTGATTAGATCATGCCTTAGATTATGTTTTGTGCCTATGAAGGTACATATGGGTATAAGGTTTACCTGTGAGTTAAAAAGTTCTAGAGGGCATTCTGTTGGTCAAGAAAGGCTATACCAGCCTATATCATGCATACATACATTTTAAATGGCTAAATTGTTGAATCTATTATTCATTTATTTGATTATGGCTTACTTTGTAATAATTAATATAGATTTCTCTATGATTGAGACTATGGTTGTCTCACCCCTTTCGTTACAATATTCACAGATCCAGGCGAAAGATCTAGTGGTGGACAGGAAAAAGAGCCAAGCTAGGGTTTGCTTGTGATTTTTAAAGAACAACATTCCCTTTTCTTTTGAGCATGTATTTTATAATGTATTTAGAATTAGGGTGTCAGTAAGATGTGACTATACATATATGTGAATATGTGTGGATTATGTGCTTGTGTATGAATTTTTACCGCTTATAGACTTGTGTTTAGGAAACTTAGTTATGGTGTGTGGTTTTGATGGATTCATTTGATAGACCAAGTTTTCACTATAAGCAAATGTTTATTTTGGTGTATGTATATAAATATGTGTCATTCTATACACAATTGCAAAGTGGTTGCATTGCGAATTTTATGCAAAGGGCACACATATACCTTGGATAGAGAGAGTGGATGCGTGGGCTTCACAGAGATCTCTAAGCCAAGTGAAAATATTTAGCATATGCATTTATATAAATACATGGTGTTTGGATTGATTATTTACCACTCTTATATGATTTGTGCATTTTGGGAGTTTAGGGTCCATTTTGGGAAATGGCACCTGAGTGGTTAAAATTTGATGTATGAGGATTTTCTATCATTTGAATGTTTTTTAGGTACTTTTAGTCCTATTTGATGTGTCCAAAGTGTTCCCACAAGTTTTTGACCTTTAGGATAAGATTTGGACGATTTTGAAAATGATTTTTATCAAAAAACTATACTTTTGCATCCGAGTATCCAAATCTCAATGTGATCATTGGATTTCTTTAAAATTTAGATCACAACCAAAACATTTTATAAGCTTCATGTGGGTTTTGGAATCATGTCGATTGGACATTAGATAGAGAAATTGCGCACTCCGAAATTTGGTTTGGAGGTGCTATCATGATAGCATTTGTTGATGTTGGGACACGTATAAATTTTAATCTTTTTGTTGGATCTTTTTGAAATTTTGTACAAGTAGTACTCTTTGAAAGTGACAATTGAGCTCTAGAATCACTTGACTAGAAATTGGATGATGAAATGGTACACTCTGAAAGTTAGTTCAGAGATGCTGTCATGACAGTAAAAATGTCTAAACTTGTAACATGTTCAAATTTTAATCTAACCATTGGATATTTTTAAAATTTGGAACACTATTAATGCACACTAGAAGTGACATGTGAGATTTGAAATCACTTCAATCGAAGACAAGACGATGAATTGGCGACTCTCAGAAGTTTGCCCAAGAGGGTTGTCATGATAGTAGATTAATGCTATAACGACAGCAATTAAATGCCCCTATTTGCCTAGTTTGCTTCCATGCACTATACCATAATTCTTCAAAATTTTCTAAAAAAATTAATTTAAATAGTGTGCTTTCTAAATTGATTTTAGGATCAACTCCTTAACCATACTTAGTTTGTTTGACTTGGTTGATTTTTGGATAAAACTCGGGGCAAGTGTTACAGTAGTTGATATACTAGAGTTCATGCTTCAAGAATTTTGTATATAAATATTGTTCTTTAAAATATAACAAAATTTTTACTAATAGATTTCATCATCATAAATTTATCAAGAAATTATCTAAGTATTATACTCATCTAATTCATTATTACTCTTATACTCTTGCTTTAATATCCTTTCTCTTATTTTACTCACTTTCTCTTCCTCCACCATCTACTACCAAAGACCATTTTAATTCACTTAGCATTGATATATTTGTAACCAATATAGTTAGTTAAAGAACAATAAAACTAAATCTCTCTTCACTTAGTTTAGCATGTTACAAACACATAATTGATTCTAAACTTTAGTGTAATGCCCTAACTGACATTACCATGCACTCCACTACAATCAATTCAAATCAAATCAATTTCATTTACTTTGAAAACATTAAAAGCCTTGGAATCCCAATAAAAATTTTCTAGACAATCATTTCATAACACATTCGAATTATAAAAACTTAACACACAATGAAAGTAATATCTATGTATGCATTAAAGACTAAGAATACATGTGAAAAACAAGAAAACAAAGTGAAATTTAGCACCGTGCGCCGTAACTTGTGCCATATGCACCGCGGCATGTGGCACAAAGATCATAGCTGTTTTGCTTTGTGTCGTGCACTATGGCATGCAGGTACATGTGCTGTGGTACATACACCAAAATTTAAAATTCAGATGAAATTCAGATACGTGCCATTTTCACATACAATGTCCGATTGAGACAGTTCAAGTGCCCATACGAAGCTTGTTTTGAAATCTAACTAATGACACTAGTTTCATCTCAATCTAATTTTTCTATCAAAAATTAGATACCCAAGTGCATTTTGACCGTCTTATGCCAAAATGTTATCACTTAAGTATCTCAATTCAAAACCAAATGTCATTAGCTACTTTTTGGGTCTTGACCACATCTAAATATATATTACATAGCTGATTGACCATACACATGCATAATATAATACACATACACATATTTGGCCTATAAACTGCTCATTTCACACTTTTAGGCCAAAACACATTTTTGTTTCTTTAATCTTATACAAGGCCAAATCATCACACATACTCTTCACACATCTCATATTCACACATCTATACATTCTTCCACTAGCCCATCCAATCATTTTACCATTCACACATATACAATAGCTAGGTGATAGGAAATTAGTCACTTATCCTCAAAATTATACTAAAGCTAACCCTAATGTAATATAGGGCCAACCCTAGGTCATCTCCTAAGGAATGGTTTTAAGTCTAACTGAAAGTTATCTAGTGAAATAAATCAACAAAGTTTGTAGGAATTTAGTTACCTAGCTAATTACCTAATGTGCAAGTAATTAAAATGCTAGTGAAAGTGAGTGAAATGAACTTCCCTTTTCACAATAATGGAACCCTAGAGATTAGTTGATTTTGGACTCATTATCTTCTCATGATTAGGCTAAGTTTAGCTTCCCTTTCCTCTTGACTAAAGCTGTCATGACTTAAGAAAATTATCCTAAGCCAATTAACCTAATTAGCTAACCTCCCTAGGTCTTAGATTAAAGTCCCTAGTTTAATTAACCAATTGGTGAAGACATTAGCCAAGTGATTCACTCAAAATCCTCTCTCAACAGCTATGGTCAAACACATAAATTGAGCAACCACAAGATTATGTCAAGCTACTCAACAACACAAGCATTAACACCACAAGATTATGCAATATTAACACAAGAAATTCACTAATTGAAAAACACAAGATTATGTGCCAAACAAAGAGTGGCAAAATTCAGTCATGGCTGTCCAAGGAAGAAATTAAATGAAACAATCCTTTCTCTTTACATCAACATCAAATTCAAATTAGAATTTATAAGCTAAGATGATTAAACCCTAGATTAAGGAATCTAACCATCTAGTAAAAAGAGAAGAGGATAGGAAACAAAAGAACTTAGCCAATTTGAAGCTCAAGACTTATCCTCCATCTTTATCTCTCTAGGATTCCACAAAGAAACTTAGCCGATCTTCATCTTCAAGAACCCTAGTGATTGCTTGTGAAGGCCAAACTCCATAGCTCTTGAATGATGGAAATGAGCTTCAATCCTTGTGAAAATGGAAGGGATGGAACGAAAATGAAGAGAGGAGAAGAATGGTATGAGTTTTGTGGAGGTTTGGTGGCTGAAAATGGAGGTTAGGGTGCTAGAAAATGAAGAACAAAAGAGAGAAAATGAAGAACACTATGAACAAGAGAGAGAGAATGTGGAAGATGAATGAGATATGTGTTGGATCCCATTTAGGGCTTAAAATGGCATGTTCTTTGGTGTCTCCCATCAGCTGAAGCTTAATTAAAATAAGGAAAAAGAAATTAAAATGTAAATAGGAGCCTTGTCACACTTGCAAGGTGGCAACTTCCTATTGGTTTGTAGATGATTCCAATGTGTGCCTAATTTCCCATGTGTCATCCATATCATTTTAGCTGATCTAACCCCTCAAAATAATCATAATTCACGTGCAAACCATCAGCCATTGACCTCAAGGAGTGTTGACCTCAATTGCCCAATTGATGCACAAGTCACATGCCACCTATGTCACATAAATCACATAATTCAATTAAGTAGTATATGATATAATAAAATCTAATTCATGTCCAGAATTAAATTCATAATTAGAAGGGAGAATTTATTAAATTAACCAAGTTTCAGGCTGCACAAAATTATATAAAAATTTTCACACAAAGGCAAACCAAAAACTAGGACAAACTAAGACACTTAAGAAAGTGTTGACTTTTTATTTAATTACTCCCAAACTAAAATAATTTTAAAAATATAATTTCACCATTCATCAACTGGACATAAAATGCACTTTGTCAATTTTTCGTGTACATTTTCTCAAAAGTTCATTTTTTTGGACCAAAATGCCCCTAGTGCACTGAACCTAGAAACTTAGGCAAAGTTCCAAATCTAATGCAATGTGTGCACTTGAAGGTGATAAATCATTAATAAAATGGTCTTAATTGACAAATAAAAGTGGGTAACAAATGTGTTCTATCACTAAGAAACTCAAAATTATCAAACATACTATAATACAACTTTATGCATATGTACTGAATCCTATGGTAACTTATACGTATTTACAACTACTAACAACAAATTCATTACACCATATTTTTACAAAGGCTTAGTGAGTAATCTCAACTCAACTAATGTCTTTTCCCTTTGAACCACTCGTACCAGAGCCTAAAAAATGTAAATAACTACGGGTGAGATAAAAATCTCAGTAACTAATATAGCTCATTTAATTCCTATTAACACAAATAACCATGTGAAGTAACAAAAATCATATTATAGCATATATATGTAGCATATCATAGCTAAACTATCACTTTCACATATAAATCATGTTTCAAACACTTTTATATCCTACCATGATCATCTATCCACCAATCTTCCAAAACTCCCCGACATGAAATCATAGGCTTTTCTAGATCAACCACTTACTGACCCAAGCACACTTTTGGTGGTAGAAACACTCTGCTAAAGATAATCTAACCCACCTACGAACTATGGTTTTCCCTTTTCACACACTTATGATAGAGGCGTCGTTGACTCCTAACCGAACTCTAACAAGTACTAGGGAGTTGCTAGACTGCTCGGATGTCCTATGTTAACAGTCTCATAATATGCTATACTGCATGTCCCATGGTACCAGCATGTATAATATTACACCAGATGTCTCATGGTACCAACCTGACCATATGAATTTTTCACTTACATATCTCCACACACACACATCCCCACATATTCTGGGTGAACTCCTACCCTTTATAATCATGCTTTTTCACAATTATCACTGCTTATCCACATTTTCACAACATATACTATCACAACATATATATATATATATATCATTTAAATTCAAATAACCTTTTAAATCTCATTTCATAAACCATTGTACATGCTAAAATCATTTCAATAACAAATCATGCACAAAACTCTTAAAATAATAAATTCATAAATTTGTATTTACTTCTACATAGTTATAATAGATAATAAACATAATAAACTATATGGTTACCTTAACTCTTCTATTTACTAGAAAAGGTTATCCATGTTCCAACAACCCTATTCAAGCTCCTTTTTCATAATTCATGCGTCATACACTAGAATCTATACAAAATTGTCAACCTAGAGTCAATTTCACTATTGAAAAAAGTGCCAATTATTGAAATTACACACCTAATGGCTATCAAATCTATAATTCACACTCGATTACATGCATTATCATTGATTACCCTTCAGTACAAACTTTAATATTTCTAGCCAAATTTTCTCTCACTACTCTCTTTAAATTGGGGCAAATCTTCGACCCAAACCAGTCACAAGGTACTAGTTTAGTTCCGAAGAACATTTCTATTACTATAGGGTAAGAAGTCAACTCCTTAAAACTCCTGAATTCAATTTCTCACTAGTTAAAACTACAAAAAAAAGGGGTATAATCGAAGGTTAAGGCAGTACGTGACTTACCCGATAAGTAACAAGTCAAAAATATCATCCTTGCTCTTGATTATGCTTGCCCTAACACATCCCTTGCTCTTCTCCCACACTTCTCCCTTTTGTTTCATGAACTGGACATGTCCCTATTAATTAAAGTTCTATATCATACGCTACGGCACATATTTCCTCGCCACTGTGTGTGGTACAATGAGGAAAATCCTCACTATTCTCACATGTTTTACTTCAAGATTCTGCTCTTCTGCTCATATTTGTTCATATAACATTTCAAAAGGTCGAAATAACACTTCATTATTTAAAACTCTAATCTCACATTAAATCACTAATTCATTCCTAATTAATTATTAACATAGGATTAGAAATTTGGGATGTTACATTTAAAGGATCATAACTTGAGCTAGGAATATCCTATTGAAGCAAATTAAGAATTTTTTAGAAGATATATTGATTTACTATCTACTATCAAAATTTAATAAAACATAAGATCACCTACACAATATGTAGAACTACTTCATAATAGCTTTTTTGATGGAATTCAAAAATTCATAAAATATTATATAGAGCTCCTAAAATTACTATATTTGGGAGAAATAAAATTGCATATGTCTCTTATATGCATGCCAAATTTTAGCTCAAACTCTAACCTTTTAGACCTTCAAATGTAGTCATACTTTCCACTACTCGTTTGGTTATGTTTTGAAGGCTCAATTGCTCAAACTTTCACTCTTTTGGAATTCTTCATCTTAAACATATTTCTAGTCACTCATATAACATGTAAATCTAATTTGATGCTTAGGATTTGCCTTATGACTCAAATGACCACTTAACTTGCATTGCTTAAGATTGGCTTTGTGACTCAAATGACCACTTGACTTGCATTAACACACCTTAAGTCATACATAATTCAAATCAAATCATATGAACTCCAATGTTCTACTTTAAACCATAATTTAAGTTCCTCATCACATGAGTCCCAAAATTCTCAATCATACATGACCTATTTAAGCCAAAACAAACTCATTTAAACCCCCATCATAATTCAAGTTTGCTTTTTATACTTTGTTTTTGGCCTAACGGCTGATATTTCGATATGAATCTCTCATTAAAATAATGGCTCAATTGATCTCTATAATTCTTACTCACACTTTTTTAATAATAATTTCATCAAATAAACCTTATTGACACTCATGTAAGGTCATCAAGAAATCCTTTACCTTCAATCGATGGTAAAAGATTCAAATACTTAATCTATCAAAGATATTTCACTGGCAGGAGTTGCTACCATGATATTCAAGCATATAAGAACACTTAGAATTAAAATCAAATAATGCATGAATCTTGTGAGAACAAAATATAATAATACTTATGACTACTATACCATATGATTAAGTTTCTTATTGAGCCAATATAAGTACTTGCATATGAAATATGACCATGATTTCTAAATCTCTTTCTTGAAGTATCTTTTCTTATGGTTTAGATATTGCTCTCATAATTCAAGCCAATAAGCATAGATCTTGGAAGAGAAAAACTTAACCCAAGATTCAAACTACTTGATTTAATTAGGACAATATATATCTATTAATACTAATAGCAACCATGTGTAATCTTTTTGTATTATATTGCCTAGAGTGTAATAAATGCATAAGAACATTTGCTAAGGATGAATCCATTACTCTAACAACTAGTTATATTAAGTGAGACTAAGTTTAGGGTTAGTAACAACCCTAAAGAAATTCTATCACCCTATGACCTCACGCCTCTTTTCTTCTTAGGGAAGTATGTTATTTTGTTTCTCATTCAATCTTGTACATATTACCTATGAATATTGTATTTCATCTAGGCATTTTTAAATAATAATAATAATAATAAATTGAACGAAAAATGAAATTTTAATAAGCATGGATAAAATAAAAAGATAAAAAAATTTAAATAGGGATTGATTTTATTTTAGCCTAAATAATCTTCTGTTAGTTATAGTTTTATTCCTTTAGTTAGTTAAAATGATTAATATGAAAATTAAAACATTTAGAAAAATATATTCCTTTGTTTTCAATCTTAAGAAATAAGAAAATTTAGGATTAAGAACGAGTCTTCTATTCTAGATAATCTTTATTTTTAAAATTAAAATTTTAAAATGGTAGTTAAAAAATCTAACAAAATCTTAAAAATTAGTTTTAAAAACTTTCCTTTTAAATTTTTAAAAGTGGAAAAATCTAGGTTTGAGATAAGATCCTTCATTTTATATACTCTTATTTTATATTGAAAATATGATGTAAAAAATAAATATAATTAAAAAGTAAAAAAATGGCAATAATATTAAAAGAAAATAATAAAACTAAGATGTTAATGCATTTAACCCTTCAGTTCAAGAATGACTATGAATGCAATTGCAAGTATGGTGAAGAGGAAGAACACCCTTGAAAATGCCAATTTGTCATGAAAATTCTAGAAATGGGACACCCTTTACCTACTTTTGTAGATTCAAAGAGAGATTTGATAACAAATAGCAAATAGTAGAGATTAGCTGTTCAGCTCTATAGATGAAATGCATCATATGATGAAGGAGAAGGTCAAATTAAGTCAAATGTCATAGGTTTTGTGATCTAGGCACACTGTTCTTCATCTACATAAAAAGTGAAGTAAGGTGAAAAGGGCATTTCAAAGAAAGGGGTTTGGGAAAAGGAAAAGGCGAGAGTAATTTGAGAGAGAAAGCAAGGATTGATATACTAAAGGAAAGGAAGGAAGAGCATCAAAACATTATCAAGCATGGTATGATTTCTTTTGTTTTTTTTATTGTTATATACCTCCTTTGCTTTTCTATTCCCTTATATGACTTAAGAACTTGAGTATGGGTTTTCTTTTGGTTTAGTGAAAGGTAATATCAAATTAGTATTTAAGAATATGGAAGGAAAAGAAGATTTTTAGATTTATAATATGTGCTTGGTAGTCTGCCTTCATGCCTGGAAAATTTCCCCTTTACAACTAATCATATATAGATTTTGTTGTATCTGCTATTCTTAGGAGATGTCATATCAAATACACTAAAGGAGTAGTATTAAAACCTAAAGAATTCAAAGATACTACTCTCTTCAAGATGAAGTACAAGCTAGAAGGAAATAATTTTGTTCCACGAGAAGAAGACGAAGTGGCTAATCCTGCTGTAGCAAAAAAGAAGAGCAAATTAAAGAAGAAAGTATATGCTGGAACATTTGAAGCAGTTGGTGCTTCAACTTCTCAACCCTTACCTCAGATGCTTACTCCACCTAGTGATATGTCAAATGCCTTCTTGTACAAGATTCTCAATGGCATTAAAGGTAAGTATGATCAAGCAGTGGTGCATCTCAAGAATGATATCAAAGGCCTTAGTGACGTGATGCTATACTTAAATGGAAAATTGGATAGAATCATGGATCACCTTGGTATTTCTGAGGCACAGGGAGGAAATATCAAGTAAGAAGATGAGGCTGGTCCATCAAAGTTTAGAGAAGGTTTGATTCACACTGTTGACTCATCCTCAACATCCAAAACCTATTCTGACCAACCTCATTCACCTTTCCATATGCCTTCCTCATTGACCCTTCCTCTCAAGAGTAAGAAAACCTTATCTCTCAAAGAGACCAAGGTTCCTCCATCCACCTTCATCTAGAAAATCAGCCTTAGGATTTAGCTCAACACATTGATTCTTAGACTAAATCCCAAAGCTATCAAGACACTTCTAAGCCTATCTATCCCTTTGATGGCATGCCAATCCCTCACATTCCCTCTCCACCAAAATCCTCTAACATAGCCAAAATTATTGAAACTCCATCTTTTGAGGAATTATATAAAGAAGTCAGTGATATAAGTTGTAAAGTCCTAACTTAATATGGGCTTTACCATCCCCAATCACACAATCAACAAATACTAACATAATAATATCAGAGTAATAGCCCTTTATTTGTTTTCAAAATGTGAGATCCTAACTTCTTAAAGCATATATTCAAATAAGAGGGTTAGTAGAAGCGTAAACACAATCATACGACTCAAACCTATCTAGTTACATATAACATATACTTGCTTGAATGGCATTTAGGCCTGTCATGTACCCTCCACTGGGCACCCTCGGTGAGATGCAACATCATATATATATATATACAAGCAAGGTTTTACAATACAATTCATATACATACTTACTCATGCATCCTAATTGGCAACTCAAATTCTATATACAACTTTATACATTCATTTATACATATGGTATTCATACCACTACCAAAGGAAGCTACTCTTTCCTCACTTCCTTTCTCGGCCTTCTCATGCTCTCTTCACTTGTATGCAAAAGTAACAGAGTGAGACATACATCTCAATAACTTAAAGGTAACCCCAATTACCAATTAGTAAGAAAAATCATAAACAATAGATAAAGTAGCATGTAAATCAATAAAAGCAATATCACATGCATATATAGGAATTCATTCTCATCAATCTCATCATACTCATGCTAATGTATTCCTAGTTTTACTTAGTAGAGTAATCTCTGTGCTCAGACTAAGACTTTCTGTCATATGGAACAGGGCCCACTATACTACTCTCAAACCAGGTAATCCTCTTCACATATGAGTGGTCTCCTAGGTCCGTTATGGTAGAGTTAAACTCCACACTCTAGATCATCAGGACTTCCTAGCTTTATACAGAGTAGGACCATAACTCCCTACCCTAGTCTAGGATAACCTCATGGATCATTCTATATCCTAGGTCCATTATGGTAAAGTCAAGCTCTATGCTCTGGATCATCAGGATTCTTCTCTTAAGTCCATAATAGTAGAGTTAAGCTCTACGCTCTAGATCATTAGGACTTCCTGGACCTCCTCATGGTAGGGCCGCGTTCCCTTACTATAATGCAGGGTATTCTCACGGATGTGATGCATGGCAATACACATGCCACCTTAAATTCATTTCAATTACTACTCACACACCCGTATGTATATACTTTCATAAGGTTGCTATTCTATCAGTTCATAATATAATGCACATAGTTATATAAAAATATTTGTAAATAATTTCATAAACAAACAAGTAAAAGGGTTACTTCAATTTCCTTTAACCCTTGCTACTAAAGGTTACCAAACACACTAAGCTCTTAGGGGCATAGATTCTCTCGAGCAATGCCACAGTTGCTCGATCCACACAATACAGTACCCCTCGGTCAATTTTCAACATTTAACACAAGCATTGATTTGGTTAAACTAAATCCCTTAACACACACAGTGGTCTAATTAACGCCTTTTGAATTCATTAATCCATTCCTATTATCATTAGCCCTATAAGCTATTCAAATGACCATAACAACCTCTTAACTCACTTATTCACCCAATTTCTCAATTTCAACCTTTAGGCTATTTTGAGCTTAAATCCTCAAGAGTTAACCATTCAACTCCATACTAGTCATAAAATTTTAGTTTCGTATTCAATATCCCATTTTAACCTTTTCTTTTAGATTACAATACCTCAAAACTTCATGATTTGATTTCTCAACTGATGAAATTCAATAAAATGGGGTAGAAATGAAGTTTGGGTTTGCACGATACTTACCCAGCAAGTTACTAATCGAAGCATACTTCAAACCTTGAGATATGGCTTACCTTAGTAGAGATGGACTCCTCCTCCTCTCTAAACACTTTCTAGCACTTTTTCTTCTGATTTCACGAGCTGTTCATGTTAGCTTTAAGTATTCCCCAGACAATGTGCCATAGCGCACGCAGCTTCCGCTATAGTGTGTGGCACAATAAGGCCAATCTCACTTGTGCTCATGTGTTAAGCCTCAAATTGTCTTTCTACCCTTCAATCTTATCAATACAACATCCAATCAACATAAATTATCAACTCAACATCCAAACCATGATTAATCCATTAATTATTAATTTACCCCTAATTAGCAACTAGTTCCTGGGATTGAAATTCAGGATGTTATAATTCTCCCATCCTTTAAAGGAATTTTGGCCTTAAAATTCAAACACAAGCATAACTCACCTTATAAGAATAAGTGAGGGTATTGCACCCTTATGTTCTCCTCCATCTCCTATGTCGTGCTACTAAGAGCCATTCCTTATCAAAACACCTTAACGAATCAGATAGTCTTGTTCCGCAATTATTTCTCTTTGACATCTACTATCTGTTCTGGTTTAGTTCAATAGGTGAGATTCTCTTGAAGTTCTACTTCTTCTGGCTCAATCACATGTGACGGATCTTGTTGATACTTTTTTAGCTATGACAATGAAGCACATCATGTTTTCTCAAAAAAGGTAGAGGTAAAGCATATGCTACAAGGCCTACTCTACTTAGAATCTAGTACGTTCTTATATCTCAAGGCGACAACTTCTTAGCTCGTATAGTAAAACTTTAAGAACAATATGATCTCCCCTTTCAAATTCTAACAATTGATGCTGCTTATTATCATAACTCTTCTAACAGCTCTAGGCAGTGAGAAGTTTCTACCGAATAACCCTAATCTTCTTAGTGGTCTAATCCACAACATCTTCTTAGTGGCACAGAGAACAACAGCACATTACCCTGCATCACTACACATGAATTTGTTTTTCAACCATTTTTGAATTCTTTCACTCCTTTGAGGTATCTCATACTTTATAACTTGTTTTACTCTAATATAAGAGTTTACAATTATTTCAAACTCATATTGATTTAGAAAACTTAGGATCCTTGAATTCAAATTAAAACTTGGTAATCACCTTTTTGTATCAATCCTTTGATTACCATGAGTATTGGTTAATGGTAGTTAGTGGAGAGAGAATTTTATAACTTGGTATTAGTTTCTCTAGTTTTGAGAATTGGTCTGTGATTTGTGTAAATTGTGATTGAGATTTGTTGTGCATTGCATAAAAAGAATTGTCAATATCTATTACACCTATTGATTTCCCTTATCGAGCTAATGCAAACTCCCTTTTTCCTTTTTGGGATTGTTTTCATCCTTAAGAGGGCAAAATATGGTGCAAACAAGAGCCACAAATATTGAAAATACACTAGAGAATATACAAAGATCAAAACAAGGACCGGTGAACTAAGAGCACAACCAAGACCTTAACAAGGTAATAAAGATAATGCCCTATATGAACTAAGGCGTATGATGATGGACATCTAGAGAAGAATGGATGGTTATGATGAGATCCTTAGGAGGAAACCTGGGGAGAGTAGTAAGACTGTAGAAAGGGTTGGGGTTGACTAACAGAAAGCCTGAAATGATGTGTATGCTGAGATGCATTGGTATAGGATTGACCAAGATTTTTGCTGTCATATGACATCTTAAAAGACGAACTTCCATTATATGCCATTTCTACACTTGACGTCTGATTGGAATGATTTAAGCGCCCACACAAAGCTTACAACATATGCTAGCAAATAGGATAAGTTTTGACTCGATCTAATGGTCTGATCTAAAATTAAATATCTAGGTGTACAAGGTCACTTTTCCTTCAAAAACTTGTACCCTGAGTGATCAATTCTCATTTCTTGTCCCATTAAACCACTTCGAGCCTTGAACCAAGTCTAAAAGGACCATATATATCTGATTGGCACCTCATACCACATATATCACATCATGTACTCAAATTGACCTCTTAATGCCATATTACACACTTGTGGACTTATATGAGGAACACAACAATCACATATACAGAACTAGACTTGTTCTACTTTCAACCTTTTGACTCTTACATATAGAGCTTTGCCTCACTATATGGTCAGGAATCACAATATACTTGACTCTTTCAAATGAGGCTCTACCTCACCATTTGTGTCAAGTCCTCACACATATACATAATTCACATTCAATACATAATCATCATCTCAATTCACATATAAACAAGTAGAACAAGTTACATATAACATATACTTGCTTGAATGGACCCACATACCCTCCACTGGGCACCCTCGATGAGATGCAACATCATATACATATACAAGTAATATTTCACAATACAATTCATATACACACTTACTCATGCATCCTAGTTAGTAACTCAAACTCTATATACAACTTTATACATTCATTTATATACATGGTAGTCATACTACTATTAAAGGAAGCTACTCTTTCCTTACTTTCTTTCCCGACCTTTTCATGCTCTCTTTACTTGTGTGAAAAAGTAACAGAGTGAGACATACATTTCTGTAACTTAGAGGTAACCCCAATTACCTATTAGTAAGCAAAATCACAAACAATAGATAAAGTAGCATGTGAATCACTAAAAGTAATATCATATACATATGCAGAAATTCATTCTCATCAATCTCGTCATGCTCATGTTAATGCATTCCTAGTTTCACCTAACAGAGTAATTTTTGTGCTTAGACTAGAACTTCCTATCACATGGAATAGGGCCCACTATTGTTGGATAAGGAGGCACAGCAAAAGATTAAAATTTTAAAGTCCATATCCTGATATGGACCAAACAAACTCATTTAAGTCAAGGTAGACAGAATAATTACCTTTTAATTCTTCGAACTTGGCGCATGTTCTCTTCAAGAGTCTGGATCTCAGGAGGTGACAATATAGATTTGCTCGCTTTACTGGTATCCATACAAATAGCTCTCTAACTCGAATAACATGCTAGTACTCCTAATGTCCGTTCTTCTTTGAACGTTAGTTTTCTTTCTATTGGGTATTTTGTGGCTCTCAAAGTGTTTTTGCCATTAGAACTTTTCTAACTCTATCCTTTTTCATAAAGGACATCCTTATCTATATATAGTACATGGATCATGGTTTTTGTCTTCTACTTAAAAGCCCACAAAAATTTAATTAAATTTATCTAATAAATTTAATTCATGATATCATATCTAATTCAAGTTTATCTTATAAATTTAAATTATAAAATTGATATAATATTCTCTCAAATCATGTTAGTTATTAAATTTAATTTATCATATAAAATTAAATTTAAAACTAACACAACATAATATAATATAATATATATCACATATATATATTATATTATATATAAATATGAATATATATATATACATATATATTTCAAATATATATATAAATTATATTTCAAATTTTATATTATATATATATATATAAATATTTATCAAATAAATATTCAAATATATATATATATATATAAAATTTATTCACCCTATATTATATTCATTGAATCTAAATATATTCTAGATTCAATGAACTTGGACATTATAGCTCGAGTTGGGCTATTCTTGTGTGCGACCTTGTAGGTCTATATGAAAGTGACAGTAGGCTAATTACGCTATTAGCCTATAAGTTACAAGTGGCCTTTAGCAAGACATTGCAACTACTCAATTCACATTTAGATCAATCATTCGATGTAACCTATCATGCAACCATATCACATCCCATTTGTCATGCGATATTTTAGTCAAGTGTGAGACATAGAATTGTCATTCTCCTTTACTTGACTGTTACTTTTTCGATCTCTAAGTGGACTGACTGTAATAAGAGAAAAAACCCTTTCCATTGTATTATGCCCATATATTTTCTCAATCTTACTCATCGAGGGGCTTAGTAATATCTCTCAATTAATGTGAAGGACAAATTCCATCTTGATCACTCATATTCCTCTATATGAATATCACTAAACTCAATCATAGCCTTTGTGATCACTCGGTTAAAGCTGACTTTTGACTAGGTCAAATTTCATTGGTCATCATGTATGAATCCATGATGATCTCAAGTTAAAGGGCTTAGTGATATAGTTACCTATGAGATAAGCTTATGACTTGTACTATTTACCTTTCTCATAACGGGTCAGTCTAGTACCTTGTACTCTTTCAAGTGCCTATGACTTTGATTTATATCTCTATAATTAAACAAAATCATACTAGTCTTGTTTCATCTATGATCCCTCATAGATGACTGAGCAGGGACATTTAGGACAATTATTATAGTTTGTTCAAGGATACAGTTATCATATTGAACATGCAATTGACATGATAACAAAAGAGAAATTCATAAAATAACAATGTAAATAGTATAATGATTAGTCTTAAGGCACAATTTCCAACATACCATGCCACTCTCAGACAAGGTAATCCTCTTTGCATATAGGTGGTCTCCTAAGTTCATCAAGGCAGAGTTAAACTCTACGCTTTAAATCATCAGAACTTCTTAGCCTTATACAGAGTAGGACCATGACCCCCCATCCCAGTCTAAGGTAACTTTATGGATCATTCCATATCCTAAGTCCATCATGGTAGAGTCAAGCTCTACACTCTAGATCATTAAGATTCTTCTCTTAGGTCTATCATAGCGGAGTCAAGCTCTATGCCCTGGACTATCACGACTTCCTGGACCTCCTCATGGTAGGGCCATGTCCCCTTATCATAATCTAGGGTTTTCTCACGGATGTGATGAATGGCAATACATATGCCACCTTAAACTCATTTCAATCAATACTCACATAGCTACATACACATACTTTCACAATACTACTACTTTATCAGTTTATAACACAATGCACATAGTTTTATAAAATTACTAGTAAATAGTTTCACAAACAAACAAGTAAAAGGGTTACTCTTGTTACCTTTAGTCCTTACTACTAAGCGTTACCAAACACACTAAGCTCCTAGGGGCATAAATTCTCTCGAGCAATGCCAAAGTTGCTCAACCTACACAACACAATGCCCCCTCAGTCAATTTTCAACAGTTAACACAGGCATTGATTCGGCTAAACCAAAACCCTTAACACAGACAATGGTCTAATTAACGCCTTATGAATTCATTAATCCACTACCTATAGTCTTAAGCCCTATATGCTATTCAAATGACAATTACAACCTCCTAACTCACTTATTCACCCAATTTCTCAATTTTAACCTAACTTTTAAGCTATTTTGACCTTGAATCCTCAAAACATAACCATTCACTAGCTCATGGCTTGTTCTTTTGGTGATTTATAACCTATCACCTTAGTTGTGCATAAAACAAAAGTACATGATGCTATACATATTGATTTCAGGACCAAAACAACATGGAAATGACATTAATATTTACGTAAGATTTTTGATTGAATACTTAAAAGAATTATGGGAGGTAGGTATGGATATGTTTGATGCAAATCAGAAGGAAAATTTTAAGTTACGTGCTATGATTTTTGCACTGTAAGTGACTTTCCTACATATAAAAATTTGTTTGGGTACAATATCAAGAGTCATAAAGTATGTTCAATTTGTGAAGAAGGCATATGCTGCTATCAACTTTAACATGGAAGGAAGATGGCCTAACTTGGCCATGGAGATTTCTTAAATGAGATCAGGCTTATCATAAATTAAAGAAATCTTTTCACATTAAGAGCACCTTCATGCTTTGGATGCTTTATTTAGGGAGTAAGTCTATGAATGGGTGAAAGATATCAATGTTATCCTTGGTAAGACTTAAAAGAATACACGTGCTAAAAATATATAAAAAAATAGTCTACCTTCTTTGACCTTCTATATTGGTGCCATCTTGATTTTAGGCACGTGGAGAAAATTGTGTGTGATAATATTATTGAAAAACTTCTAAACAAGCCAGGCAAGACTAAGGATGGTGTGAATACAAGGTTAGATTTAAAAGAAATGTAACAAGCCTAGTATCTTGTTTAAAGATTGGATTGATATGCCAAAACATTTGAAGGAATAGATTTGGGAAAGCATTTAGGCATATCATTATAAAATTATAAATATTTATGATTATTGTGTAAAATACTAACTATTATTAATTGCAGCTCACTGACAAATTTCCAAATGATTAAGGATGTCAAAGATAGCTATTAAAATATTGTGGAGAATGTTAGAGAGGTTTCAAGAATGACCTTGTAAGGAAATTTATTCATGTCAAGTTGAAAGAAGGTCAGCCTCATCCAAATCCTCGAGACGTACTAGTTTTTAGATGAACAAACTTGGCAAGAATTATACAAGATTTAGACTTTTGAAAAAGCTATAGTAACATTTAATCCTTTAATTTTTTGTATTCAATTATTCATATTTTTTGTTATGATTTTTATTTTATTTGTTATAGGGGGTTCTTAATGAACGACAAGCTCAAGGATCCTTTACTTCAAAGGGTAGAAATGACATCTTGATAGCTGCTATAGGCAAACTAGAGTATTCGAGGCATGTTAAAGGTATTGGATTTAGTGTAGGAATCAGAGATTACTTTGAAGCACCTGCATACCTTGGCAGCTTGGGTGTTTGTTACTAGAAAGGAGCTAAAACTTGTAATGATGAATATAAGACAACAAGCAATAAAGGATGTTGAAGCTTTATTTGAATCCTGCTTGAATGCCTAACTAGCAAAATGAAAGAGGAGATAATGACCTTTATGACCTCACAATAAGAGACAACTACCGATTCACCTCATACACAATCTCTTGGATTTCATAGCATGAATGGCAGTGATGTTCTTGGACGTGTGTTAAAGCATCTTTTAGCATAAAATACTAGTAAACTATGTGAGCTGTATCTAGATGACCTTATTAGATGCTTGGTTACTTTTGGCAGTGTTCACACTTTAAGGCAAACTGCCCACCACAAGCAAATGCAAGAAGATTAAGTAAGAGTAATTGTAGAAGATGTAGAAGTACTAGACGTGCTTGTCCCATTCCCTACTAACTTGGCAAGACTATGTCTAAAGTTGTAGGTACTTTTATCTTGTGGCTTAAGAGACTTGTGAGTATGGTTCCAGTTGTGGTATGTTTCATTAAATATTTCATGTAATTTATTGAATATATCTTTCTTATCATGTTTTCTTTATTAACTATCCCTTACCTTTTTAGCTTCCTTGGCTGGAACTTCCATAGCCCTCGTTGCAACCACAGCCACTACAATTGACTCTTCTTCAACAAATAATTTTACTAGCCTATGATAAATCATTTAAAGAAAAGATTTTCATAAAGGAAAAGGAAGTTGTGGTGTGTAGAGAATCTAGTGATGATTGAATAGGAAGATTTGAATAGTATTTTTGTCTAAAAGTTATCTTAGTAAAGTGTCAATTAATTTATTTATGATGTAAGTATGTTTTACTTGAATATAATTAACTTATCAATTTAGTAAACTAGCATGATTGCATTATCACAGGTACCTCCATCATTTATACATCACATCAGGCAAAAGGTATTAATTTCATATTCCTTTGCCCACATCATATGACAAAGAAAGGTAATACTTTAAAAATAAGGTCCCAATACCTCAAGCAAAGAATATGTGAAGTCAAAAGGGACATTTTTATAGCTCCATACATGCACTTATAAGGACTAGTATATGATTAGTAGTTTTTTTTTATTAAATGTGGATTTATTCTAACTCACTCTATTTTGCAAGGACCACTGGTAGTTGATTGTTCTTTCATTAAAGAGTAATATAGGCTACTTCTTATGCTCCCTCCATTACAAAACAAATAAGGACATGAAGAAGATGATAGACTTGTAAGAGTACTTGTATAAAAACTATTCAATTTCATTTTTTATGGATGTATTAGTTACTAATCTTGTGATCTTGATCATAGGGCAATAAAAACATACCAAACAATGATCTTGGAAAAGCATGCATATGAACTCAAAGATCTTATGTGGATTGAGCTAAAGGTAAGTGAAACTAACACTTTATTAACTTATTTAATTATTAAGATTTATTGTTGATTTCTTATATATATGTTTCCATACAAAGTTATAGGCAACCATAGAAGACTAGTTTGTACTATGTATATGTGATGAGGCACATGCTCAGTATCATTACATTGGGAATGACTGAATTTACTAATGAGGTAAATATATTTTTGGAGTTAATTTTATTATTTCAATTAGTTAGTTAATATTTTAATTATAATTTTATACTTTAATTTAGATATTTGACACTGCTAATCCATTCTTCAAGGAAGAGGTTGATGACATCACACGGTGGACAAAATATTTTATAGATGGTATGTGAGGTTTAGGTAATTTTTTAGAAAATTGTATAGACCATTTGAGTTTTATGTAATTTCTATAAAATTTTATGTTAAATTTTGGATTGTTTATATGTAATAGAACAAGTTGGCTAGTGATAAATTATATAAAACATTTTCATTTGTAGGAATTGGAAAAATAAATAGAAACATATATTTTTTTTAAAAAAAAACAAGCTTTTAACAATGATTATAACTATAACCTCTGTTGAAAGCAAACTTTTAATAGCATTTATAGTAATATCTGTTATTAAAAGTGTGACTTTTAACAGTGATTGGTTACAGTAACTGTTGTTGAAAGTCACACTTCTTTTTTTTAAAAATTTAAACAATTGGAAACTTTCAACAATAGAATTGGAATTACTGTTGAAAGTTTTTTACAACAGTTCAACAATGACTATTGAAAGTCACAAACTTTTAACATCGCATAAAATAATAATGGTTCTATAACTACTGTTGACACTATTTTTTACCCACTATTAAAAAAAGCCTATCTTGTAATGGTTTTATTTCATGTCAATTTTATATTCATTTTATATTTCTAAGCATGTTCGAAGTTTTTCTTTTTTTTTTGGTTGTCCCTAATGAATGATGCAATGAAATTGTCTTCATGGGCATGGTTTATGTAATGACCTGAAAATTTAAATTAAATGATTTTTTCCCTATTAATATTTAATTTAATTTAATTTATAATACATGAGGAGTATTGGCTAGGTGTAATTTATACTTGTTACTTATATAGAGGTCTAGAGTTCAAATCTTACTTAAGCCAAAGGTTAGTTTTGTTTTCCTTTATATGGAAAATTACTAAAGTGCCCTTTGCTTCTTGTTATAAAAAAATTATTAAAAAACAAAGAAACAAATGGGGTATTATTTTGTAATTTTCTCAACAAGCTTTGGTCTTATTTTATAGTTTTTCCCATGGTCTTTATTTAAATTCCTCCTCTTCTTTATCGGTCATTATGCAAAACATAGTGAGAGAGAAATAGCTCATATGTTCTCTATTTTTCCTCTATTTCCTGTCACTAGTTTCATCTTCGTTGTCATGCATTCGTCTCCCTACCATCGGTAAGTCATTTGTTCCTTTTTTCTTCTACCCTTCGTCCCTTTCTGTCAAGTTGAGAAGCTGAATCTCTTCCCTATTTCTTCTTTGATTTGGGACCAACGAAGGTAGGGGTGCATGTTCATCCTTTTAATTTTTCATCCTTCTCAATTGTAGAAAGTTTCTCATGTGTATATGGTAGCTCGATTCCTTCTTTTGCCAGTAAAAAAAATTATTGGTCTTCCTCCTTCTTGTTTGGGTAGCAAGCCGAAGATCTTTTCTTCTCTCTTTGCAACGTCGATCACAAGTTAATTCATGGTGGTGGCCATTGCTATTCATTTGTGGTGAGTGCCTAATTTTCTCCTCCCTCTTTGAGTTATATAGCATCACTGAATCATCCTTTCTCTCCTTTAGTTGATTCATATAGTCCCTATTTTTCATTATTGCTGTTGTGTTTTTAGGAAGGATTAAGGTGTTGCTTTGGTTAGTGCTAGAAGTTATTTAAATAAGAGGTTGAGCTGAAAATTAATTATGGCATTAAATCTTGAAAGTTATTAAAATTTCTTGCATGCTTGGCTTATGACTTAGTTAATGGAGAATGCCCTCAAGGTATTTGTAAAAATGTTTGTGACAACAATTAAGGGAATGAATCTTATTAAATTTCTATTTTTATTTTGGAACATCTACAAATGTAATACCTATTGGAAATCTCAAGCTTTTGGTAGTTAATTTTAATCTTTTACTAAATATGATTCAAAGATTTGATAGAAATTTATTTGGAATGTTTTGCATTATTGATGATGTTTGAGTAGAATGGAGAAGTTTGACTCAAGAATTAAGTAACAAATAGAAAATAGTACTAATCAAATTTGGGCTTGTAATATTTGAATCAATTCTAAAGATGGTTGCTTAAAGAATATAACAGAATGTAAGTTGTTCAATTTCCATATTTTTAGTTTTGAAGGAACATGCATAAGTAGTGATTTGAGTCATTAAATTGAAATCCTAAAATATCTAAGGTAAATGATAGGTAAATGACGGTTGTGGTATTTCATTAAGTTTTAAGAAGGTATGAAAGAGATGAAAATATTTTCTTTTGTTTTAGTTAGATTGTTAATAAGGTAGTTAATTGATAATGAATTTATTGATTGTATATTTTAGGTTGTGATGTTGTTTGAGAATCGAATTTGAATGTTCACCAAGTGTTGGAAAATAACTTGATAAATGATTTTAGAATTATAATTTATTTGTCAGGAAATTAAGAGCATCACCAGAATTAAAGAAAAAAGTTAAGAGATGCAATCTTTATAATTTTGGAAAACTTTTAGGTGAGTGCCTCATATCCCAAATCACTTCTTACAAAATGTTTATAAAATTTTTTAATTTAAATTTTTACATTATTCCTTTATAAGTTGTATAAATATTATTGTCAATTTTAATTTTAGGATTCATACAATTCTTTTTACTTACCTAACTTTTGTACTAACTAGTTATTATGGAATCTGCTTTATATGCATTAAGAATTATGCTATTGTTAAAAAAAATTATTTGGATCAGATACATTATTAACAAAATATTTATTTTAAATATTTTTGTTGTTTAAATTTTTATGACTTATATTACCATTATTAAAAATGGTGATTTGTCCATAGAGAAAATTGAAAAGTAAATTTGATAGTTAAATATTATATTTTAAAAAGAATAGTTTTCAATGAATATTTCAACCCATACACGCTTGATTTTAATTAGGGGGATTGAGTTAAAAAGTTGGATGCTAACGGCAGTTCCATTGTTCTTGGCGTGCCATGGTACACTTTGCTAGTAAGGTGTTTGTAGAAGGTGATGGATCCCATGGCACGGGTGACATAGCATTAATGGCAACGAAGCCTGAGGATGGTAATCATGAACATGGTGACATAGAAGGAGCCCAATACTTCCAATCCAACGTACCTAAAGACCCATTACAACATATTGGAGGTCCAATGACAAGAGCTCGAACTAAAGCCATGAAGCAAGCCTTGTTCAGTCTTGTGCAAGAAGTTCAAGAGCTTGGAGAGCATTGGGGCACTCCTCTCAAGCCCAAAGGAGAGCATCTATACGTGTATACTGTATTTAAGATCCAAACTCATGAAGAGTCAAGCCCAAGAGGCAGACCTTAGCCCAATGCAAGGAAGACTACAAGTTGAGCCTCTTGCAAGCAAGGAGGCATGAAACCCTAGTAAAGAAGTCAAGGGTGGCGTGATTTTAAATCCTTTATGATTCCTTGATTGTCTCCTAAATTATTTCCTATTTTAATGGTCCTTTGATTTGATTTTCTATTTTGAGGTTAGAATTAATTATAATATTAATTTCTAAATTTTGTAATCCCATAATTTTAGGATCACATCTCCTAAATTATGTGGCTGAATATTTTATCATTATTTTATATTATTTCTCCTTTTAGTATTAGGAAATTAGTGTTTTAATTTTAGGAAATATTTTTCTATGAGCCTATATAAATTAGGCATGCTCCCTATTGTAAACGACACAGAAGTTGAATGAAATTATTCATTTTAGAGTTTATAACTCTTGTGAGCCTTAGTGCTTTATGGTGGTATCCCGTGTGAGAAACAGACGTGATCAAGAGCGTGATCAACTCTTGTGGTGTCTTCGAAGGTTGAGGTTCCTAGAGGCAGGTGCTCTAGAGGATCTTCTCCTTGATCATTATCCTATTGTTTACTTCATACCTTTCTTTATTTCCGTCATAAATTTCGTCCCTTTCTTTTTGTTCTTGTGTTTTTGTTGTTTCAGGGTTCTGTCCCTAAACTAGCACGATTCTGCTTCCGCGTCCCTATCAGATTGGCATCAGAGCTTTGGTTGCTAGTTTTAGTTTAAATTCTTGTCCTTCCTTCTTTTTTTTCATCTTGAGTTATTTCTTTTTGTGATCATCGCTTATCTACCCCATCTACTTCTATCTTTTGGTTTTTCTCTTCTTCATCTTTGTGACTTTTATCTTATGTGAGTTTTCATTTTATTAGCCTTCTCAAAAAAAAAAGAAAAAAAAAGACCTAGAAATTCGTGCAAAAAAAAGGCAAAAAAAAAAGTGTTAGTGTGTTGAGAAAAAAAAAGAGAAAAAAAATCCGAAAATTCAAAAAAAAATTACAAAAAAATATATTGCTATGAGTTATGACTGTAGAAAAAGGCTATTCTTGAACTCCAAGTCACCAAAAGGTTGCCTAAAGAGAAAAGGCAACTTGGGTATAAGAAAGTCTTATACGTTGATCACTTTCTTATTTTTAATTTTTGGTAGCACTTTTCAAATTCTCTACTCTCTTATTTGCTATTTGTGCTACTCTCTTATTTTATTTAGTTTTTTATTTTTGTCTTTGAGTATTTGACTCTTTGACTTTTATTTCTTTCTTTCTTATTTTTGTTGTCACGTGTGGTTTTTCCTTTAACAAGCTTAATTTTATTTGAAAATTTTGCTTTCCTATTTGTTTCAAAATTGCAAAAAAAAAAAATCCTCTTTTCACCTTGTGCTTGTTTTCTAGTTTCCTTAATTTAGAAGATATTCACTTGATTATTCCTTAGTTTCTTGATTTGTGTTGGTTTCACCATTGGATTCTATCCACAAGCTTAGTGAGTGGTAAAAGACAAGTGTGTTTTTCATCATTAAAAAAAAGCCATTACTTTTTTTTTGTGAAACATGAGTGACTTTATCTTGAGAGTAAACACGTGAGTTTATGTGTGTGAGGGCCTATTTTTATCTTATATAGTTTCTAGTGCTTCTGTGAACATGAGTAACAAGGATGAATCCTCTAGTATTGATATGAACTCTGTTTTAGAACTTATCAAAACACAGTTGCAGCAGTTTTGCTTGGAACTTGATCATAGGTTCCATAAAGAGGATAAAGATGAGCCGGAGACTTCCTCTTCTAAAGGAAAGAAGCATAAGATCCCCAGCGATGATGAGGAGTATGAAGAACCCCCTTCTTCTAAGGGAAAGAAATCCTCAAAGCGTGGTGTTGACTTACCGGACCAAAAAGTAAAGTATCCTTCATTCAAGGGTAGCAACAATCCAGAAAAATACTTGATTGGGAAATGAAGATGGACCAAATCTTATGACTCGTGATTTGTCTGAGTCAAGGAAGGTAAAAACTGCTTCTTTGAATTTCACTGACTATGCTGTTTATTGGTGGCAAGATTTATAGTACAAAAGAAGCCAACTTGGGAAAAAGCCCATTAAAACGTGGGAGAAGCTTAAAAGGTACTTGAGAAAGGCTTATGTCCCTAGCTACTACTATACAGAGCTGAATAGAAAATTGAGAATGTTTTCTCAAGGATCTATGACAGTGGAGGAGTATGTGCACGAGTTGAATATCTTGAAGTTTCGTGCAAACATTCAAGAAAATGAACGTGAAGCAATGTCAAGAATTATGGATGGCTTGAGGCCAGAGTTGAGAGATAAGCTTGACTTATACACTTTTGTGGACAAGGAAGAGCTCATACACAAGGCTATAAAGTTGGAGCAGAGAAATAAGAACAAACGTTCCAAGTCCTCTTGGAAAGACTCCAAGACAACTTCTAAATGGAAGGATTCCAAAGCCAAAGATACATCCCAAGCCAAGGAAGAAATAAAGACCAAGTATGAGGGTAAAACTTCTAACCCTAAACCTTCTTCTTATTCATCTAACACTTCTCCTATTAAGTATTTCAAATGTCATGGTGTGGGCCACATGGCGATAGATTGTAGCAATAAAAGGGTTATGATCTTGAGAGATGATGGTGGCTATGATAGTGTGCATGAAAGTGATAAAGATGATGCTGATAATGTTGATGATGATTCTACCTCCCATGAATCAAATGATGAGCTTGAATGCAATGGTGTAGTTGACTCTATCTTGGTGGCAAGAAGAGCTCTCAATATTCAACCAAAGGAGGATGATGAACATGAGCAACGCGAGCATATTTTTCACACTAGATGCTTCATCAAAGAGAAAGTGTGTAGCATGGTAATTGATGGTGGTAGTTGCACTAACGTCGCTAGCACTTTACTTGTAGATAAATTATCTTTACCTTTAATTCCACACCCTAAGCCCTACAAATTGCAATGGTTGAATGATTCTGCTGAAATTAGGGTTTCTAAGCAAGTGTTGATTACTTTCTCTGTTGGAGTTTATACTTGTGATGTATTATGTGATGTAGCCCCTATGCTTGCTGGACACTTGTTATTAGGTAGGCCTTGGCAGTTTGATAGTAAGGCTACTCATGATGGTTTTAAAAATTGTTACAAGGTGCCTTTTAAAGGCAAGACTGTTGTATTAAATCCTCTTAGGCCCATCCAAGCCTATGAAGATCAACTAAAGATTACTCAAGATTACAAGCAAAGGAGAGATCTCCTTGATTGTGGCATGAGTGAGAGAGAAAAGAAAGAGAGTATTACTTTACTTGAAAATCAATCAAAAGAGAGGAAAAAGAGTGGTGAGAAGGTGAGAAAAGAAAAAAATAGAATGGTAGGAGTGAAGGAAAATAGTGAAAAAAAAATATTATTGTGTGGGAAAAGTAAGATTCAAAAGGCTTTGATGAGTGAGCAAGCCCTTATTGTAATTCTCAAGAATATTTATTTTTCTACTAACACTTTTGACCCCACTTTGCCTTCTAGTGTTGTCTCTTTGTTGCAGGATTATAGAGATCTATTCCCTGATGAAATTCCTGATGGACTTCCTCCCTTAAGAGGAATTGAGCATAGGATAGATTTCTTGCCTGGAGCTGCTATTCTAAACAAGCCTGCTTATAGGGCTAACCCTGAAGAGACTAAGGAGATCCAGCGCCAAGTAGAGGAATTGATGATGAAAGGCTTTGTGCGTGAGAGCCTTAGCCCTTGTGCTGTCCCTTTTATCTTGGTGCCAAAAAAAGACGAATCTTGGAGGATGTGTGTTGATTGTAGAGCAATCAATAAAATCACTGTAAAGTATCGTTACCCTATCCCTAGACTTGATGATATGCTTGATGAATTGCATGGTGCTTCTATCTTTTCTAAAATTGATCTTAGAAGTGGTTATCATCAAATTCGTATGAAAGAGGGTGATGAATGGAAAACTGCCTTTAAAACTAAATTTGGATTATACGAATGGTTAGTTATGCCTTTTGGTTTGACTAATGCTCCTAGCACTTTTATGGCATTAATGAATCATGTTTTTAGGAAGTTTATAGGCAAGTTTGTTGTGGTTTACTTTGATGATATTCTGATTTATAGTAAATCTTTGACTGATCATATGAATCATCTTAAAAGTGTGTTTGACATCTTGAAGGAATATAAGTTATATACTAATTTTCAAAAGTGTTTCTTTTGCATGGACTCTGTTATCTTTTTGGGATTTGTTGTTGGATCACAGGGAATTCGTGTAGATGAGGAGAAAGTTAAGGCTATTCGTGAATGGCCAACCCCTAAGAATGCAAGTGAAGTGAGAAGCTTCCATGGCTTAGCAAGCTTCTATAGGAGATTTGTTAGGGATTTCTCTAGCATTGCTGCCCCTCTTAATGAACTTGTTAAGAAGAATGCAACCTTTAAATGGAGTAAAACACAAGAAAGGGCCTTCCAAACCCTAAAGGATAAATTGACTAATGCCCCTTTACTTGTTTTGCCTAATTTCTCTAAAGCATTTGAAATTCAATGTGATGCTTCTGGTATTGGTATAGGTGCTGTTTTAATGCAAGATTCTAAACCCATAGCTTACTTCAGTGAAAAGCTTCACGGCGCAGCTTTGAATTATTCCACCTATGACAAAGAGCTTTATGCTCTAAAGAGGGCCTTAGAAACATGGCAACATTATTTGTGGCCCAAGGAATTCATCATTCATTCTGATCATGAAAGTTTAAAGTTTCTCAAGTCTCAAGGTAAGTTAAATAAGAAATATGCTCGCTGGATGGAATTTATTGAAACCTTTCCTTATGTGATTAAGCATAAGCAAGGTAAAGAAAATATCGTTGTTGATGCCTTATCTCGAAGGTATACATTACTTTCCTATTTGCATGCTCAATTACTTAGTTTTGAGATTCTAAAAGATCTTTATAAAACTGATCCTGATTTTGAAAATATTTGGAAATCTTGTGAAAATCATGGATCTGGTGATTTCTTTAAATTTGATGGATTTCTTTTTAAGAAAAATAAATTATGCATTCCTATTTGTTCTATGCATGAGTTACTTACTAAGGAAGCACATAGTGGTGGTTTGATGGGACACTTTGGTGTAGATAAAACTTTGGCTATTTTGTCTGATCATTTCTTTTGGCCTCACATGCGGAAAGATGTCATATCTGTTTGTGATAAATGCATTAAATGTAGACAGGCAAAATCTAAGATCCAACCTCATGGACTTTACTCTCCTTTACCCGTCCCCTCTCACACTTAGGAACATATCTCTATGGATTTTGTAATTGGATTGCCTAAATCTTCTACAGGCAAAGATTCCATATTTGTTGTTGTTGATAGGTTCTCTAAGATGGCACACTTTATTGCTTGTGCTAAGACTAATGATGCTGTTAACATTGCTGACTTATTCTTTAAAGAGATTGTTCGTTTGCATGGTTTACCTAAGACTATTGTGAGTGACAGAGATGTGAAGTTTCTTAGTCATTTCTGGCGTACCTTATGGCATAAATTAGGGACTAAGTTACTTTTTTTCACTACTGCTCATCCACAAACTGATGGTCAAACTGAGGTAGTTAACAGAACTATGACTACACTATTAAGAGCAATAATTCAGAAGAATTTGAAGAATTGGGTGAATTGTTTACCTCATATTGAATTTACTTACAACAGGGCTGTTCATTCTTCTACTTCTTATTCTCCATTTGAAATTGTTTATGGTTTCAATCCATTATCTCCTATTGATATTTTACCTTTGCCTTTCTCTGAGCATGCTAACACTGATGGCAAGAAAAAAGCTAAGTTTGTGCAGGACTTACATGCTAAGGTTAAAGCAAACATAGAGCGAAAGAATGAGCAATATGCCAAGCAAGCTAATAAAGGCAGGAGACGTGTGATCTTTGAGCCTGGAGATTGGGTTTGGTTACATTTAAGGAAAGAGAGATTTCCTAATCAAAGGAAGTCCAAACTTCAAGCTCGAGGAGATGGACCTTTTCAAGTTTTGAAAAGAATTAATGATAATGCTTACAAGATTGATTTGCCTAGCTATTATGGCAATGTTAGTGCCACATTTAATGTTTTGATTTATCTTTATATGATTCTGCAGATCCGAGGACGAATCCTTTCCAACTGGGAGGGAATGATGGACCCCATGGCACGGGTGACATAGCATTAATGGCAACAAAGCCTGAGGATGGTAATCATGAACATGGTGACATAGAAGGAGCCCAATACTTCCAATCCAACGTACCTAAAGACCCATTACAACATATTGGAGGTCCAATGACAAGAGCTCGAACTAAAGCCATGAAGCAAGCCTTGTTCAGTCTTGTGCAAGAAGTTCAAGAGCTTGGAGAGCATTGGGGCACTCCTCTCAAGCCCAAAGGAGAGCATCTATACGTGTATACTGTATTTAAGATCCAAACTCATGAAGAGTCAAGCCCAAGAGGCAGACCTTAGCCCAATGCAAGGAAGACTACAAGTTGAGCCTCTTGCAAGCAAGGAGGCATGAAACCCTAGTAAAGAAGTCAAGGGTGGCGTGATTTTAAATCCTTTATGATCCCTTGATTGTCTCCTAAATTATTTCCTATTTTAATGGTCCTTTGATTTGATTTTCTATTTTGAGGTTAGAATTAATTATAATATTAATTTCTAAATTTTGTAATCCCATAATTTTAGGATCACATCTCCTAAATTATGTGGCTGAATATTTTATCATTATTTTATATTATTTCTCCTTTTAGTATTAGGAAATTAGGGTTTTAATTTTAGGAAATATTTTTCTATGAGCCTATATAAATTAGGCATGCTCCCTATTGTAAACGACACAGAAGTTGAATGAAATTATTCATTTTAGAGTTTATAACTCTTGTGAGCCTTAGTGCTTTATGGTGGTATCCCATGTGAGAAACAGACGTGATCAAGAGCGTGATCAACTCTTGTGGTGTCTTCGAAGGTTGAGGTTCCTAGAGGCAGGTGCTCTAGAGGATCTTCTCCTTGATCATTATCCTATTGTTTACTTCATACCTTTCTTTATTTCGTCATAAATTTCGTCCCTTTCTTTTTGTTATTGTGTTTTTGTTGTTTCAGGGTTCTGTCCCTAAACTAGCACGATTCTGCTTCCGCGTCCCTATCAGAAGGTGCTAGCCTCGTGCATAGGCCAATGCACATGGAATGGAAAGATGGATATTCATGAACATTATACTCACACCTGTTTCATGGGTTTCGTGCCTATACTTGTTTCATGATTTCTAGCCACGCTTGATTATTTCGTGGCTTTAAGCTGTGCTTGTTAGTTGCTTACTCTTGTGGACTATATGTCTATGCTTGTTAGTTATTTATCCTCGTGGACTGTGTGGTTACACTTGTTAATCGATCTGATAAAATCCCACAAAATGTGAATTTTTTAGAAATTTATTATTTTTAAAATCATTATATTAAAAAACTGTTGTTTGATCATATATGATTTTATATGGTAAATTTTCCCCTAGATTAGTTTTAAAAATTTATTGTTTTATATTAGTTATTCATAAGCATTTTTTTAGTATATCGTTATTTCAATTCCTTTTATATATTTTTATGAGTTGTACAATTCTTGATAACCTATAAAACTCTAAAATTATTGGTTTATTTCATGATTATATTTTTGAGCAACTTGGTCATTTATTATTAATAAAATATGAGTTTTAATATTTGATTGATTTATTGTAAACTAAATTTTATTAATTATTACTTTTGTATGTTTTATTTATAATTTTCATTGAGATGCTATTCATCGAAAAATTTCTTTGACCTCAAATAATGTAGTTAACCCTGCACCTCCTACTAATTATTAAGGGACTCTATTGCTTTTGGGATAGTGAAAGCATGCTTCAATCATTTATTTTAATGTAAATAGTCATTATGTTATACAGTGATAATTAATGCTCCACACAAACCGTAGTTAGGTTATGGTCCTATTTTGTTATTATGTAATCTGTTGGTGTGGAGTTAAGCTCCTTTTCTAGATTGGTTGACAGGTTTATTGACCATAGAAATTTCAAGATGTCCTAATTATAGGGAAGATTCTGTAGAAATTTCTACAAAATATTTTAGACTTTATGAACTTTATAAATTATATATTGCTTATTTTTAGTTAATTAAGGCTTATGGAATATGGACCTATTTCATATTCTGTGCTGGTCACACATTAGGACCAGGATGTCACAATTTAATTGTGTTAGGTTGCTTGCAATGAGAAAATATATGCTCAAATGTGAGGATTCAAAGCTTTTGGCTTTCTTTGTTTTTTTAGATTTCGTTGTGGGCTTATGGTGATAACTTTCTTTTGGCCACAACTCGTTTAACTTGAGATCTATGAAAGAGTGGATGAATGAAAGGGAATCCTTTGGCTATTTTGCCTAGGGTCAAGACCTTTTTCCTTTTCATTAATTTTTTTTCCTAACCATTCCTATACATATATTTAGTTTCAATTTGATTTTGATTGATATTTTTGTTTTAATTAATATTTGATTTTACTATATTTTAATAGTCATTTATTTATTTATTTATTTTAAGTTTTGTCATGAGTGACATTAAGTCTTCATGAGCACTAGGTTTTGTAATTAATGGATCATGAGAGATATTAAATCCCTATGAGTACTGGTATTGAGTAGATTGTGGGATTGCATTTTGAGAATACTTTTGGTTGCACATTTGTCACAATGTTATTTTCACTAAAAATGAGAAGTGAGTAGACAAATTATTTTTTTTCTCTTTCTATGAATGCACTATGTTGCCATAGATATTTAAGTACTAATCAGTAGGTCATGAGTAATAATAAATTACAGCTGATGCTGATGTTGATGAGTTTTGCTTCATTTAAAAATCACTATCATGATTTATTTCCTTAAAAAAATGGTTCACTTTAGAACTCATTTACTTTAAAAAAATAATAAATAATAGTAATATTTTTTAAAAAATATAATAAAGTCTCCTATAAATATAATAAAATCTATTTTAAAAAGGTTTTCTAAGATTTTTCTTTAAAATTTTGATGGCGACTCTTATAAATTAGCTTTTGCTCTAAAGGGGAAATCTTTAGTTTGGCTCACCATCCACATCACATTTTTGGGTGTGACACTAACTATTATGAAAAAAGAAGCAAGTTGATTGATTTATAGGTCCAAATATAAATTGAGATAATTGCTACGCAAATGTTTTGCTTTCTTTTTTTTCCTAAGCATATGTTGTATTTCTATATTAAAATTGAAGAGGAATCCTTCTATACTTGAGAATAAGCCTCCATTAAAAATCTTAGAGTTCTACCACTTCACTCATATGTCCTTATGGCACTTGTGATTTTAGGTGTCCTTCTCTCTAAAATGAAAACTAAAAAATTGTTAAGCTCAACAAAATTTATAACATAGAAGAACACAAACTTCAAAAATAAGGATATATCACTAGGTTGAGTTCAATCTCTATGAGAAAGTCTCTTACTCCATATCCTTCTACTTGATTCTCAGCACCTAGAATGCATTTATCACTATGCAAAGAGACAAATAAAATGTTTTGCTCAAGATACAAAACTATATATTGAGGGAAGTCAATAACAAGGAAAGAAATGAGTTTAAGGACCCTCTATTTGATTACACCACGGTTCATACTGATAATTGAGACCTCAATAAAGAATCCTTACTCTATATAACTATAGAGAACCTAAGATCTAATACCATTTTATCAAGCCTAAAAAAATAAAGGGTGATTGGCACAGGGTATGAACAATATGTATATTCCTTAAGCCTTAATTTGAGAAACTTTTTTATTTCTAAAACATAATTATATTTATATTGAAATTATGATATCTTTAATAATATATATTATAACAAAATTTCAATACTTTTTTTTTGAAATTTCGATAGAACCTTTCCTATGAATAGGATCTCTCAAAAATTCTATAATACAATGTTTCAAGCAAAATATTGTATCAATCAATAGCTTAGCCCCTTCTAGCCAATAGACAAGATATATAACAAAATAAGGACCCTAGCTATAGCTTATATGGAGAATCTAGAATTTAATTTACAAAATATAATTTCATAATTTAAATTTTACATCAAAAGTAGCTTAATCTACAACTCCTCCACTTCCTAGCTAGTGATAAACCCCTTAACAATCAGTAGGAGATATAGTGTCAGCTAATGAATCACAAACTAAAACATTATCTAGTAAATAACATTTCAAAAATATAATTTTAAAAATGTAAAATAGTAAACTCAAACAATTATCTAAAATAATTAAAAAGAGGATAATTCAATATAATAAAATCACTAAATCTAGAAAATCTTAACCATAATCATAAAATCAGAGTGATTGAAATTTCTTTATTCAATTATGCTTGAGGAGAACAAACTATTTATATATCAATAAAAGTAGAATGTTTACTAACTAAAACCATTAAAATTTTAAATACACAAGTTGATTAAAAATTTAGAATTTTGAGGACTTACCATAATAGGAAATAAATGTAGACACAGTTCACAAGGATAAATAATCAAACGTGACTTATGCCACAAAAATAAATATGCACACATAATCCCTAAGAGTAATTGTAACCAAACAAAAATCAAATGTAGGTGCAAGACCCATGAATATCAAACTTGAGAACAAAGCTCATAAAAATAAACTAACTAGACATTAACCAAGGTGAGCCAAGGGTTAATGAAACCACTATTAACAATATTAGTTTGTTTAAAGTCCTCTCAAAATCACTTTTCAAACATGTAATGTAAAGTCCCTTAACTCATCCGGACTTTACCATCACATTCACAGACATCACAATACCATACAATATAATATCAAAATTAGAGCCCTTAATCTGTTTTCAAAATATGGGATCCAGATTTCATAGAAAATATATTTAAATAATAGGGCTAACAAAAGTGTAACTCACGCCCAACAAACAACAAAAATACACCACTATTTAACTTAAATAAGGCTATGCACCATAATGTGTGGTATAGAGCAATGGTTCCCCTTTCTATGCCATACGTTGTGGCTCACATGACAAAATTTGGCTGTCAAATGACTATTCTTAGAATTAAACTTTCACTATGTGCCAATTCTACACTCGATATCCGATTGGAGTGATTTAAGTGTCCACATGAAGCTTTTAACATATTCTATCTAATGAGATAAATTTGGACACAATCTAACAGTATGATCTAAAATTGAATACCTAAGTGCAAAAAAATTACTATTTTTTTAAAATTTAGCACCCTAAGTGTTCAATTCTCACATCTTGTCTCATTAGACCACTTTAGACCTTGGACCAAGTTTAAAAGGACTATATATACCTGATTGACACATTATAACACATATATCACATCCAATACTCATTTTGACTGCTTAATGCCACATTTTACACTTGTGGACTTATATGAGGCACAAACATACAATCATATACACACATACACTTATTTCACTTTCAAGCATCCAACTTCCACATATGGTGTAAAGTCCTAACTCAATTTAGGTTTTAACATTTCACATCACATAATCAATAAATCAAAATCAAAGTAATAACCCTTTATTTGTTTTTAAATCACAAGATCCTGACTTTTTAAGATATATATTCAAATAAGAGGGTTAATAGAAGCATAAACACATTTAAAAGACTTTAAAAGCCATAAATTCTCAACCTTGAAAAAGACCATGTGCTATGGCGTGCAACGCGTGTCGCGACATTTGGCATAAAGCCACATGCTCTATTTCTGACTGCGCCATATGCCGCGATGTGCCTATCCAAAATTTCTGCTGTCATTTATCAACAAAAATGACAAACTTTTGATGTTCGCCATTTATTTACCAATTTTCTCTATTTTTACCCTAATAATTTAGGTTAATTATGCCCACATCCTAAAGGTTCAACTATTAAACTTCATACTAATTGCAAAATCTTAGTTTTGCACCCAAAAGACCTTTTTAAACCTTTCCTTAGATTTAAATTCCTTAAAACTTCCTAATTCAATTTCTCTATTGACTAAAGTTAAAGAAATTTAGGTAGAAATATAGTACAAAGCTGTACAATACTTAATCGACAAGTCACTAGCTGAAGCAAACTTCTAATCATCGGATAATGGTTGCCCTAGTAGAGACAAGCCCTTCTCTCTCTCCCACATAGAATTTTCTTCTTTTCTCTTCTATTTTCACGAGCTGAAAATGTTAGCTTTAAGCAAAATCTGTGCTATGTACTGCGTGTAACCTTTCCCAATATTCACTTGATATTAGGAAGGGTTAATTAATCGCCACTATACAAATACCAAAATATAATCAAACCTTAATCAAATACTTTGTTTGAAAAGCTTGGGCCCAAGACTCGTTTTTGCAAAATTATCAAAATCATAATATATCAGAGCAATATGCAGCAGAAATAACTCATATGTTCATACCAAATATTACATGTATTTAAAATAAAGAAACAAGGTTTGATTTTAGGCCATACGCCGAGGTAGGCAACACTTGTGCCATGGCATGTAGCATAGAGCCACATGCCCTGCCTTCCTTTGTGTCATGCTCCATGGCGTGATACACCATATGTTGCAACGCACAAGTCTGAATTTATTGCTACCATTTGACAGCAAAAATGATCAACTTCCGACATGCACCATTTTCACATACAACATCTGATCAGAGTGATTCAAGTACTCACATGAAGCTTAACTCATAAGCTAACTAATGAGATAGGTACGGACATAATGTAATGGTCCGATCAAAATTTGAACACTTAAGTACAAAAATTCACTTTTGCTAAAAAATTTATTGCACCCAAGTGCTCAAATCATTCCTATTGTCTTATTAGACCATTCTAAGCCTTGAACTAAGTCTAAAAGGACCTATTATACCTAATTGACCATAATATATCATATATATATACACATATGCCACAATTTGGCTGCTCAACGACCAATTTTCACAAAACATAAATTTTCATAACTTGGCTCAAAACTTCCTTTTAGACATTTTTCACCACATTTCACTATAAATCTCCACTTTACACATTCACAATATACTCATAACTAAATCTTAGCCCCAGTTCATCATTTCATCATACATTTCCACATATGGGCTAAGATTTACAAAATCACCATAAAATTTTCACAAATCACAACTAAAATATGCATGCTAATCCATATGGCAACTTGTATACACAATATTCACAACAAATTTTTGTTCATTATACAAACTCAAGAATCTCCCTGATCACAGCACCATTATGCAAGTTCAAACTCTTTTTCCTTGTCCGACTCACTGCTTGGTCCTATAAAAATGTAACCATAGGGGTAAGATAATAATCTCAGTAACATAACAGCTTACAACTATCAACTATCACATGCAACTATATGAAAGCATAGCATAATATACCATTAAATATAACATATACATATGTTTCATTCTAAATCACAACCACATATTTCAATTCGCCTCTTTTATCACTATAATCGCTTTTCATTACTTTTTCACATATAGTATGATCACTAATGACCAAACCTTAAAATCACCCTAACTTGAAATTATAGGCTCATCTTAGACCAATATATACTCTCATTGGCCTTGCGCTCACCTTCAATGGTAGAATCACCTAGCCAAAGGTGTTCTATCTCACTTTTGGACTATGTTTTCCCCCAATACACACAATGGGGTGTCGTTGACTCCAACACTGCATCACATCGATACTAAGGAGTCATAATCTCCAACACCACACCTTGATAAGTACTAAGGAGATAATCTCCAAGACCACACCTTATCAGGCACTAAGGAGAACAATGTCATATGGTCTTATCACTACACTTCACACGAGTGAACTCCCATGCTTCTGATAATGCTTTTAAAACCATTCATAGGTTCTTAATCACCACCAATCTCATATATACATATATATACATTTTTACATGAAATTATATAATTTCATTTACTTGTTTAACTAAGTTCCTTTTCATGTAATAAATATACAATGCTATAAAACATGCTTAGTTTAAAATGATTTCATACACTACATAGCATACTCACACACAGTTACATTAATTAGTCAAACAGAGGAGGTTATTTGATTACCTCAACCTTTTTGCTATTAGAAAGGTTACCCGTGGATTTCAATTACCACTATAGCTCTTCACAAGCTTCCTTTCTTAACTTGCAAGCAAAATACGCCAATCTACATGAAATTGGCATTATTAGTTAATTGGTTCAAATTGACCAAAAGCACTTAATTACTACTTATGGCTACATATAGCTATCCATTGATTTTCATTTAATCATTCTAAGTCTATTATTGCTCAATTACCATTTATATCACCTCAAACTATCCCATTCTACTTTCTCATCACTTCCACCCTAAATTTTCATGGAATTAGATCCAAAATTGAGCTTACCGGTTCAAAGTTCTATCGTTCAACTCTAAATCAATCATAAAGCTTTAATTTAACTCTTGAAAACCGTTTTATTACTATTAGGTAAGAATCAAACTCATTAAATTTTTTGATTCAATTTCTCTATAATTCATATTTAGATAAATTTGAGTAGAATGAAAGATAAGGGTTATACGTAGCTGACTCGATAAGTTACTAATCAAAAGTGCTTTCCAATGCTTTGAAAAGGCTTGCCCTAGCTAACCTTGTCTTCTTCTCTTCTCCTTTCGTGTGTTTCTAATTTTCCTTTTCTAAAATCATCCCAATTTCACAACCTAAGGGGTCATTTTTTGGTCTATATATTGTGGCGCATGGCACAATGAGGAAAGTCCTCATCACGGACACTTGATTTAGCCTGAAATGCAATCGTTCCATCCATACCTGCTCATTCAACATCCAAAGGACATAAATCAACAACTAATCATACAAATCTCCAATCCCTTACTAACTACCACTTTACGTCTAATCAATAGCTAATCAGCGGATTAGAAAAACTAGGATGTTACATTGTGGTGTATGCAACACATGTTGCAGTGCATCGCACAGTGAAGCTATTCTCATAAGTGCTCACCCTTTTCATCCCAACTTACTGTTCCACCATTCAATCCTATTAACATAATAGCCAACCAACACAAAATATCAACTCAACATCCAAACTATTATTCATTTACTAATTACTAATTTACTCCTAATAAGCACCTAGTTTCATTGGATTGAAATTCAAGATGTTAGAAAATAGTCATTTTTGAATACAAATTTCATTATTAACACCAAGCTCACATAAATCATCTTAAGTTTCAATTCAATACTTGTCAAAATAAAATTTTATAAATAATGTTCATTCTTGCATTTGTTGAGTAGCCAAAATTTTCTAGAATTAAATAAGTAAGAATGCCTTCATCAATCTTGAAAGTATATCTCTTAAGAAAAATACTAAAACAAATCATAATTTAATTATCCCTTAACATTATTCTATAATCTCTAAAAATGAGATAATTTAATTACAAGGCAACTAATATTTATCATAGTTGTTAATAAGAATAATAAATGTAATAATTTCAATGAAAGACTTTTATTGATAAATTAATTGGGGTGACATTCACTTACTTGAAGTTTTCACAAAGTACAAGGTTCTTCTCTTACCATATTGATTGATTTTCTCTCTGTCCAAACTTCCTATAGAATATATTAGGGTCTTAATAAACTTCTAATAATGCTTAAAAACTCCCTTACAATATAAATATATATATTATAATATATATATATATATATATATAATGACTATAAATTTAAAACCTTAGAAGCAAGATTTATACAAAAGTTTCTTCATGGACATCATTAATTTTCCAATCCACTCAAAAGAGCTTTGTAACATTCAAACTTCTTATCATATAATTTATCAAGAACCATCCATTTTCAAGAATTCACATAGTTACAACATATTTTCACAATTAAATTTCCTTCGTGACCTTCAAGTTAATTCATAGACCAATAACACCCATACCAATACACTTCTTATAGGAACCAATGAAATTTTAGAAAAATGCAAAATCAAGCAAAACTCTTCTAACAGGTCTTTTATCGAACACATTATGGGCATTAATCATCAAGCTACTGGCAACCTTTTCCTTCTCAATTTCACTTCCTTAAATTTTACAATATCAATATTGTAATCAATAATCCAATCAATTTCAATTAAAACTCAAACACACTATCATCATCTTCTTTTTACAAATTTCAATTTAAATCAAGCTTCACCTTTATATACAATCATATATAGTCACATACAGTAGCGATAGAGGAGAAAAAATTTGCAACTTCAATCAATAACTTACACACACACTTGTACTAGATCATCAAGAAGGAGAGTTCAAGGCCTCTCACATTAATCATCAATAACAATAGAAAAGGGAAAGAACAAGAAGTTAACAGAACAAGGGAGAAGAGCTATTCTAAATAAAAATAGAAGAGATGGTGATAGGAGAAATTCTTCTAAATAAAAAAAACCTTTATTAATGAATCTTTATTTTACCTTTAACAAATTGTTTTTGGATAAAACTTTTAATATCAATGAAATTAATTAAATATAGGTGGAATTTTAAAAGTGAAATAATAAGGGGTAATTCTAAATAAATTTTATAAATGAATCATTATTTTTCTCAAAATATTTTATATTATGGAACATCAAATTACTTTGAAAAAAATCTTACAAAATGGACTAGGGAAAGGTAATATAAATGCATATATGCCATTTTTTATAAATTAATTTTTAATTTTTGAAACTTATTAAACAAGTAAAAGGGAAAATCATTCTCAAGTCTCATATCTCTAATTTTTAACCTCTGTGCTATGGCATATGGCATAGAGAGCAGATGCCATAGCATTTCTCCTCCTATGTGTGCATAAAAATGTTGGTTTTCACTTTAATGAAAATGCTTTGAATGTAAATTGGTATCCCTTGATTTCATATATATTTTACTCTAATTTTGACTTATGAAAGTTATATTATAGTGGCTTTTTTAACTTAAAAACTTAGGATCTCATTTCTACCATTTTTAACACTTTTAGAAATTAATGATTTTCTAATGATTTGGTAATACGTTCAGGTTAGTCCCTTAATTATCATTAGAATTTATGGTTAAATATTGGATAGTAAGGGCAACCTTATAATGGCAACTTGGTGAAGGATCAAGGAGAATTATACACTTCCTTAGACCATGCTACCCTTAAAATCCTAGTGAGGTGTCTTTTTCCAGCATTGGTTTCTTGAAATCCTAAATATTTGACTCCATTTTATAAAAAGACATTTATGCATGAGGGAGTTGATGGTTTAATCAATCAAAAGAGCTCGAGGACGTAGCCCTTTTAAGCATGTAGTACCCTATCAATTTTTTAACTCAATCCCCAACTATCAACTCCCCATAACTCTAATGCTCATACTACCTCAGGGATGTCGTCATCTCTTCTGCAACCTAGCACTTTGTCATCACAGCCATCTCACTCTACTTGTAAAAGTAGTACTTAACCAATCATCCACCAGGTAGTTTTATGCTATTAAGGCTAGCATAACTTACTTGGGTTCTCATATGGCTATCATTAGGCATCTCTATCACCTCTTCTAATATTTGCTACTCTCATAACTATTGTTCTAACCATACTCCTTCCTAAACATTTTGGTAGACTGGTTTAAGCCTTGATGCTCTATTTTATTATCTAGGAATCTTTAGATGACACATCTAATGCAATTAAGCTCATGGGTTTTATGGGTCTTAACAAGGAGCTAGAAGCTAAAGTCATAAATACTCCTTACCTTTCTACTTATAGCTGTTAGAAATTATACCCTAGGGCCAATTATTATACTATAAATTGTTATTTAATGAATTTCTCTTTTGTTATCATATTAATTGCATATTCACTATGATAACTGTATCCTTGAATAAGTTGTAGTGATTGTCCTAAATGTCCCTAGTTTGTTATCTATAAGGGATCATAGATGAAATAAGACTAGTATAACTTTAATTTATTATAGAGATATGAATTAAAGTCATAGACACTTGAAAGGTACAAGTTGCTAGACCGACCTATTATGAGAAGTTGTATGGTACAAGTCATAAGCTTATCTTATATGTAACTATGTCATTAAGCCATTTAACTTAAGATCATTATGGATTCCTATATGATGACCACTGAACTTTGACCTAGTTAAAAGTCACCTTTAACTAGGTGATCATAAAGGCCATGATTGAGTTTAGTGATATTCATGAAGAGAAATATGAGAATCAAGGTGAAATTTGTCCTTCACATTAATTGAGAGATATTACTGGGTTTCTCGATGAGTAAGACTAAGAAAATTTAGGGCCATACTATAATTAAAAGGGTTTTTTTATTACTATATTTAGTCCACTCAAAGATCGAAAAAGTAATGGTTAGGTAAAAAAGAATGACAACTTCATGTGTCACATTTGATTGAAATATTGTGTGATAAAAGGGATGTGATATGATTATATGATAAGTTACATAGATCATCAATCCTATATAAATTAAGTAGTCATAATGTTTTACTAGAGGCCATTTGTGACTTTTGAGCTAGTAGTATTATTGGCCTACTACTAACTTCATATGGACCTACAGGGTTACACTTAAGAACTACCTAACTCAAGCTACAATATTCGAGTTCATTGAATCTAGAATGTATCTAGATTAATGAATAAAATACTTTATCTAGAGTGAACGAATTTTATGTGTGTGTGTGTGTGTGTTTTTAAATAATTATTTGATAAATATTTGTATATATATGTGTATATGAAATATAGAATTCAAAAAATAATATATATATATATATATATATGTATATGTATATATTTTCAAAATATATATATATATTCGTGTGTGTGTGTTGGTATATATGATATATATGTTATGTTATATTAAATGATATTATATTATTGTGTTAGTTTTAAATTCAATTTTAAATGATAAATTAAATTTCATAACCAACATTATATAAGAAGATATCATATCAGTTCTACAATTTGAATTTTTGAGATAAATTCATATTAGAAATGATATCATAGATTTAATTTATGAGATAAATTAAATTTAATTTTATTGGCAAAAAAACCCTAATCTATGTAATTTAGATAAGGAGATGAGTTTCTTTAGAGAGTCTCTTGATGAAGAAACTCTGAGAGCTGTGAAAATATCCTAGAGAATAAAGGAACGCTTGATTGACAAACAGTTAGACGTTAGAAGCGCTAGCGCGCTGTTCGTATTAGAAAGCTGTTCGTAAAGGGATTTGATCTATGTTGTTAGCTCTTAAGGTCCGAAATACTTGAAGAAAACACATGAGAAATTTGACACCTAAAAGGTAATTCTTCCATCCACCTTGATTTAAATGAATTTGTTAGGTTCGCGATCGCGATTAGAGATTTAAATTTTAATTTTTCATTATGCCTCCAATCCAGCAATAGCATCCACTTAATAGTGGATCACGTCAGAGACCTACTCTGGCTAAATCTACCCACCTTCACCGATTAGGACATGGATTACCTTCAAAAGCATATCATTGTCCTTTGTTTTTTAATTGTCTAGTTACCATAGCCTTCAGCAGCTCAAGGCCAATACCCTTAAGTGCTCCTAGAATTATGAATCGATGACCTATAAGATGGCCAGAAGAAACTTAAGGAGTGCCACATTACTTTACTAGTCAAGATAGAGACAGGTAAGGTAGCTGCTCATGATAACTTTAATGAGAAAGCGAAGCATGCCAAAGAGATTGAAGACCTTGAATAAGAGGAGGCCCAATTGCATATGTGCCTAACTCAAGTATGTGAAGCACATGCCCATAATAGAGTTTTATATAATGCCGCAATGCTTCACTAGAATAAGCTGAGTACTGCTATGGCTAATGCAACATAATGTTTTAAATATTTTAAAGAATCTATGGTAGCCTAATCTGGGGAAGCTCTTATATGGCATGATGAGTTGGCATAGGTAAGGGCATAATAGAATGCCTTGATGGAGCTCTAGGCTACTTTATCTAATATGAACTTTGATGACATTCTACCTCCCCCTTAATTGGGCTGCTTATTCATTGAGTTTATTGTTCAATTAGAAGGCCAATAACTCTTTATGTTTGTGTTTTTAGTTAGGGCCTATGCATTAAGTTCATATAGCTTTTAATTAATTTCTTGACCATAAGCCTAAGCTCTTTTAGATATTTTTATAGAGCTTCAACTATTTTCCAGTATAGCTAGGAAGTAGTTCTCTAAATATTTGCATTTATCACTCTTTTGTATGGTTCACCTTCAAGGCTATATAGCCAATATGTGTTAGATCTTTAGACTTTGCAATCTTAAATGGCCCTTCCTAATTGGGCAATGTAATGTCAACCTTGACATTATCAAAATATGACACTCAACACCGTTATGATAGTCAGGATTAAGATAATTCCTTATATAGATTATCATAACACAAGGGTTTAAGAAAAATTAGTTTAAAAGTTAGGATCCCAAGAAACTCTTTTTGAAATGGTTTGAGCTCAAATGATAGTTAAAAATACATAAAAAGAAGTAGCTGAAGTATAGAGACAACTAACATCACTTTCAAGCATCAAAGAGGGAAATTTGGACATTGTCCAAAATGCTTTGTCCGTTGCAGCATATGTGTCATCCATCACAGTGGATGGCACAAAAAGGGAAGTACTTTTGGCTAACTTTTAGAGTGTGCTATTTTGCCACTCGATGTTTGATTTGAGTGATTCAAGTATCCGCATATAGCCTTTTGAGCTATCCATCTATTGGTACTAGTTTCACAATCAAACATTTTACCCTTTAAGAGTTGGATGCCCAATCACAAAATTATCCTTTTTCCTCTCAAAACTAACCACAAGGTGTTCAAAACCATTAACCAAGTGCCAATAATGCTAAGTGTAATGCCTTTTACTAACATTACCATGCACTCCACTATAATTAATCCTAATCAAATCAATTTCATTTACTTTGAAAACTTTAAAAATATTAGGATCCTAATAAAAGATTTCCAAAAATTATTTTATAAATCACTCGAGTTATAACACCCGACACACAGACACATACACAGCAAAAGCATTTAGTCTTGGTACATCAAAGATCGAGAAAACATGTGCAAATCTGGAAAATAAAGTGAAATTTTGCATTGTGTGTCACAGCATGTGGTACAGAGACCACAGCTATTTGCTCTGTGCCATGCACCACAGCATGCTGATACATGTGCCATGGTGCACACACCTGAATCTGCTGTCATTTTGTAAATTTCTGATGTGAAGTTCAAATGTGTGCCATTTCTACATCAAATGTCTGATTGGGGTGATTCAAGTGCTTATATGAAGCTTGTTTTAAAATCTAACTAATGACATTAGTTTCATCTCAATCCAATATTTCTATTACAAATTAGACACCCAAGTGTATTTTGATCATTTTCTGCCAAAATCTTACCACTTAAGGTCTTAATTCAACATCAAATGTCATTAGTTGCTTTTTAGGCCTTGACCACGTCTAAATGAATAATACACATCTGATTGACCATACACATGCATAATATGACACACATACACATATTTGGCTTTTAAATTTCCTATTTCATACTTTTGGGCTAAATTTCATTTTCATTTCTCTAATTTCATACATGGCCAAAACATCGCACATACTCTTCAAACATCTCATATTCACACACTAATACATTTATCCACTAGCCTATCCAGTCATTTCATCATTCACACATATACAAAGGGCTAGGGAGCTTAAAATCACAAACATACCACAAATACAACTTTAGGCTCATGTATTGAATCCTATGGCAACTTATACACATTCTTAGCTAACAATCTACAAAACATTACACCAATTCTTACAAAGACTTAGGGAAGAGATTTCAACTCAGCCTATATCCTTCCCCTTCAACCCACCAATACCAGAATCTGAAAATATGAGTGAGATAAACATCTCAGTAATCGATATAGTTCATTAAATGTCTATTTTCACAAATAACCATACCAAAGTAATAAAACTAATGTAATAACATATATATATATATCAAAATAAGAAAAGTGGCATCTTCTTAAAAGAATTCCATACAAATACATACTAGCATGATCATCTAGCCACTAAACCTCCAGTGCTCCTCGATATAAAACCATAGGCTCTCCTAGATTAATCACTTGTTAACCCGAGTACACTTTCAGTGGTAAAAACACTCAACCAAAGGTAATCTAACCCACATACAGACTATGGTTCCCTCTTCACACACTTGTGATAGAGGCATCGTTGGCTCCTAACTGTGCCCTAACGAGCACTAACGAGTTGCAAGATTGCTCGGATATTCTATGGTAATAGTCTCATAGTATGTTGTACCGGATTACCTATGGTAACAGCTCGTATAATACTACATCGAATGTCCCATGGTACCAACCTGACTATATGGATTTTTCACTCACATATCTCTACACACATATCCCCATATATATTGGATGAACTCCCATATCTTATGATCATGCTTTTTTCACAAATGCCACTAGTCATCCATATTTTTACAACATATACTTTCATATCATATATATATATATATATATATCTATTGAAATCTATGACTTTTTAAATTTCATTTCATAGACCAATATTCATGCTAAAGCCATTTTCAATATTAAATCATGCACAAAACTCTTAAAACAGCTAATTCATCAATTTGTATTTACTTCTACACATTTATAATAGTTAATAAACACAATAAACTATATAGTTACCTCAACCCTTTTGTTTACTAGAAAGGGTTACCTGTGTTCCAACAACCCTATTCAAGCTCTTTTTTTGTAATTCGTGCATCACACACTAGAATCTACACAAAAGTGGCAACCCAAAGTCAATTTTATTATTGACAAAAGTGCCAATTATCATAATGACACACCTAATCACTATCAAATCCATAATTCACACTCAATTACACACATTACCACTAATTACCCCTATTATAAGCTTTAAACTTTCTAGCCAAATTTCTCTTACTAGTCTCTCTTTGGATTGGGGCAAATCTTGCCTATAGCTTCAAAGCTTTATCGTTTTGATCCAAATCAGTCACAAAGTACTAGTTTAGTTTTGAAGAACCTTTCTATTACTACAGGGTAAGAAATCAACTCCTTAGAACTCCAACTTCAATTTCTCACTAGTTAAAACTAAGAGAAAATGGGGTAGAATTAGAGTTTAAGGTAGTACGTGACTTACTAGATAAGTAATAGGTCAAAACCACCTTCTTGCTCCTGATTATGCTTTCCCTAGCACATCCCCTACTCTTCTCCATGCTAGAACCACTTCCTCACCTTTCTTCCTTTTATTGCACGAGCTAGACACGTCCCCATTAATCATAATTTTGTACCATGCACCATGATGCATCCATCCCCTACCGCGGTGTATGGCACAGTGAGGGAAATCCTTACTCTGCTCATAGCTCTACTTCAGAATTACACTCTTCAACTCATATCTATTCATATAACATCCCAATAGGTCAATATAACACTTCACTACTAAGAACCCTAATCCCATATTAAATCACTAATTCATCCACTAATAACGCGAGATTAGAAATTTAAGATGTTACACTAAGACCACATGAATGAACTCAATTGAACCATAGTGCTCCTAATTAAATGATCATATATCATTACATACATTCCAAACATAAATTGACCATTAAAAACCCTGACTTCACATTTATCAAGGGCCATAGGTAATAAATCACATGAACAATTTAATAATCATCTATATTCCACACACATTTAAACCACAACAATAGTACTTGTACTTATTTTAGCCTCTTACAACATTTTCCACACATTTACCACATCTTAGGTCAAAATATACACAAAACAACATCATTAACATCATGCAAGTACCCAAACAAGATTCATCCTTCAGTTAGCAATATAGATAATTATCCAATTTAGTTATACTGAATACTAAGAAAAGAGCTATACACACTAGCTCCTTAGATTCTCAGTAGTGTCCTCTTTTCCTTTGCCTCTAGCAAAGCCTTTACTAGTAAAATATAACCATGGGGGTAAGTCGATGACTTAGTAACTAAATAATCTAATCTATTTATAAGTATACCAAAATAGCATATGAGTGTGTGATATGGTAAGTAAAACATATTATTAGATGTCATATCAAACTCATAATTATCATATACCAACTTATACAATACATGATCTATACTCTCCCCTTTATATCATCCTTACTCCCTCCGATTGAATTTGTGGGCTAATAACGTGATAGAACCAAATCCATGTGACTGGATCAGCCCAAGCTCACTAATCATGGGAGATAGCCTCAGGCTAAAGATAACTTCACCTATTTTAGACCACATATTCCCCTTTTTTCCAATATCCAAGGTGTCATATGCCTAATCTATTTCTAAAATAGTATTAGGACTTTTAAACAAGACAGACTATGCATCGAGGCCTCCATGGTGCTAATGTACCATATAGATTTAATACAATATTCCTTGACAACTGTATGGCAAACTCCTACTCTCTCATAATGATCATGCTCATACAACACCAATGATGCATATCGTTCATAAGAAATGATCATACAACACATGCTGGCATTTCATATTCATATCTAATTTCACAATTTGTACAAATATATATATAAAAAAAGGGTTTTATGCATAGAATAACTGTAACATCCTAAATTTCTTAATCCTAAGTTTAAAGGTTAATCAAGGGTGAAGTGAAAGTTTATGTGGGATTTGAGATTTAGATGACTAACATAACATCCAAAAACTTTAAATCTATAAAAATTGATTAATTAAAGGATAAATTAGTTAAAAATATGATTAATTTATTTAATTATATTTTTGGCTGGCTAATTGGATTTTTGGGTCATATTTGGCTCTAAATTGAGTTAGGATGAAAGTTGGATCAAGTTAGATGGCACCAGGGGGAGCAAAATCAACATTTTGCTCACTACATCGTGAGCCGTGGCTTGCATGGCATACGCTATAGTGCATGGCACAGTAGACAACTTGAAATTTCAGAAATGATCAGAAAAAGCTAGATTTTATGGTGGGAAACCTAGAACACAAAAGGGAAAACTTTAGGCATTGCTAGGCCATCAATTTGGGAGGATTTTGAAGATAATTTGAGCCTTCAAACTGTTAAGTAAGTTTTTTAGCCTTCTCCTCTACCTTTTCATCTCATTTTCCATGAGATTTAAAAGAGGGAGAATTTAGTCTGATTAGATTAAGCTATGAGTCAATGTTTTAAAGGTTTCTATTGACTCTAAAGGTTTGATTTAGATTTATTAATCTTCGATATATAGTAATATAAAGCTACTTTCTTGTTTAGTGAAATTTAGATTAAGCCCTAACTTGATCATGGGGTTTTGAAGCGTGATAAGTTGAGATATTAAGTTTTATATTCTGATAGAGTTAGAAGGAGACTTAAAGGGATGGTGTGAACAAAATCTAATCTTAACAAGTCTCTTTGTTGAGAATATGAGTGAGAACTAGGAGAATTAAGAGGTTATTGGTGGGTAATAGTGCTTGTGTTAATTAAAAATTAACATATGGTACTTGTTGATGTAGATTGTGATATAGGAAGACTTACCTTGACACAAGAAGAAATTAGTACCACGGGTAATCCTTTTAGTAACAAAAGGGCTGAGGTAACTAGATAATTTGCATTATTTATTACCTTGTATAAGTTATTCTCAAGTTGCTTTTCTATGATTTGTTGAGTATATATGTATAAATTCTTTAAAGGTTAACTATTTTAGAAAATGAATGGAGTATTAGTTTGTAAAATTCTATATTTTTTAAGTAAGTGGTAAGATTTGTTATATTTGCTTGGAAAGTTATTTATGCATGGTCAAGTGGAGATATGTAGTAAATTGTGGCATATTAGAGGATGGGAGGTCACCCTAGTGGAGTTAGTGAAGGTTAAGTCCATATGGCACTGCTGACACCTCGAGACGCCAGGTGCAGCATTTACTCTTTTTAGTACCTAAAAATGGGTGTGGTGTTAGACTTACTCTCCTTAGTACCCAAAAGAGTGTAGAGTTGAAGATTATGCTCTTTAGCATCTATGGGATGCAGTATTGGAGTAATAACACCCTAATTACTTGTAATAGGGGAACCAGTAGTCCAGAAGTGGTTTAAGACACCTTAATCGGGTAGTCCTACCATGAATGGTGAGCTTGGGGACCATATATGTGGTTTAGTTCTGTGAAATAGCCTACCAGTTTGGTCCGGAGTATTGGAGGACCAGATGGTTAGGGATCATGCATGTAACTTGTGATAATTTTAGATGTTGTGATTATGTTACTTATCTTAATACTTGTTTATAACCTAGAATAATAATCAATAATGTAGATTATCTTAGTTACTGAGATTTTTATCTCACCCTATGGTTATCATTTTACAAGTTCTACTCTGAGACTGAGTAGGGAAAGAAATCTGGCAAGGACTAGTAAATCTGCTACATAATGCATAGTAAGGCCTGATTTTAGTTTGAGTGGTGTACATAAACTTATTATATGATATTATATGTTGCCAACTAGGAATGCATATCATTTTGATTGGTTGCACTTGTTTCATACTATGTTATTTTGTATTTCAGCCTAATATTGTATATGATGTGAATATGTGAAAATTTTTATGGTGATGGGCTAAAATACTAATACAAGTGCAAGGAATGTTTTGTCTATGTGGTGACAATGTAATTGTAATGTATTATGTGGTAATAGAAGCCAAATAGTTTATATTGTGTTGTTTTGGTACTTTGGCTATATTAGGCAAAATGGCCATTGAGTGGCCAAATTTTGTGTTTGATATATTTTTATATGTTTGATTGGTCACTCAAGTATATTTTGGTCCATTACACTTGATTCAAGCCTTACTATGGGTTAATGGTATAAGTTATGAGTTTTGGGTACTTGGATGCTTGAAAATCTCTTTAAAAACTAACTTTTGCATCTAAGTGTCTAAATTCTCATACAGTATTAGATTGTAACAAAATTTATACCATTAGTTAGCTTATTGAATAAGCTTCATATGGACGCTTGAATCATTCCAATCGGACATCGGATGCGAAAATGGCACACATTCGAAATTCATTCAGAAAAGCTATCATGACAGCATTGCTGTCATGGACACGTGCGCTACGGCGCATTTTGTGCAAGCTGTAGCACACAGTACAACAAGAAAACTTGGCTTTTTGTGCCACATGCCGTGGCGCATGGACCAAAACACTCAAAAATGACATTTTTGGCCCTGTTTTGAAATGTTTTGCTTCCCAAAACTTTTTCATGCTTTCAATACCTATATAAATCATTAAGTTTGAGCTCAAACTATCAATTTGAAGATTTTTTATTGGATCCCAATTATTCCAATATTATTTTTAAAGGATTATTAGTTTTAACCCTTATATTTATAATGTGAGCTTAGGAGCAATCCTTGCTCCTAATTATGATTGTTTGTTGTGATTGTGTGGTGAATTTTAGTAATGTCAAGGACGACATTACATTGGTATTTTGACTCATTTGTGTGTTGTATAAATAGATATAGATGATAAAAGTACATTTCAGGTCAAAGCAAGTGCGCATGGTGAGAATAAATCTCACTGTGCCACACATCATGGCTTGTGTTGTATGTATCGTGGCATATAGACCAAAACTTGCCTTAATAAATCATGAAACTTCAAAAAATTTATAGGAGTAAAATTGAGAAACACACAAGATAGAGAGAGGAGAAGGGCTGAGAAGCTAAGTCAAGACATTTTAAAGCAGTGGAAGGTGATTCGGATTGACAACTTGTCAGGTAAGTTATATATAACTCTTGCCTTCCATTCTACAAAAATTTCTCTAAAAATGAGTTATAGGAAAATTGAATCAAGGGAGGTAAATTAGAGTTTTATGACTGGTTTAAAGCTGAATGGTAGAGCTTTGAACCTGTAGGCTCAATTTTAGACCTTAGAGAAAGAAAGTTAGGGCAAAAATTTGATTTGAGTGAAACAAAACCAGTTGAGGTGAAGTAAAGTAGTAATTGGATAGTCATCGACTTAGAATGGATAAATGAAAAAGAGTTTACGAATAAAAATAGCCTTAAGAAGTAAAAATAAGTTTTTAGTCAAAATGGACCAAATGACTAAAATATACCAAATGTGTTCAGATTGGCTTATTGGACACATGAGTAGAGGAAGAAAGCTTGAGATAAGCTTGTGTGAAAGTTGAAATCCATGGGTAACCTTTTTAGTGATAGAAGGGTTGAGGTTACCGAATAACTTTCTTTGTCTGATTGTTTATTATAACTATATGTTAGTATGCTATATAGTATATGAAATGGTTTTAAATTAAGCATATTTTATAGAATCGAGTGATTGTTGTGTGAAATCTCTTTTGGTTGAAATAAAACATTGAAATGTGTGATTTCAAATGTAAAGTATTATATGTATATGTTATGTGTAAGAAAGTGTGAAATGATAAATGGGAACCTTAAATGGTTTGGAAAAGCATGATCATAGGGGTGGGAGTTCACCCGAGTGTAATAGATTATAAAGACTATATGGCAAGGTTTCCTTAATACCTATTAGGGTGCGGTGTTAGAAATAATTCTTCTTAGCGCCTTGTAAGTACAGTATCGGAGAAGATCTTCTTAAAGTCTATTGAGGTATGGTGTTGGAGATGAGAGACTCCTTAGTGTCTTTGTGATATGGTGTTAGAGTCAACGACGCACTACTGTGTATATTGGGGGAAACCATACTCCGTATTGTGCATTACAACATCTTTAGCTGGGTGATTCTACCACTACAGGTGAGCTCAAGACTAATGAAAGTGTACATTGGTCTAAGATGAGCCTATAGTTTCGTGTCAGGGTGATTTAGAGGTTCAATTGGTAGAGATCATGCTAGTATGCAATGTGATATGATGAAATATTATTTGAGATAACATGGAATCTTATGTAATTGAGGAAAAGTGAGAAATGAAATGAGATATGTGATATAAATGCTATTTTATGATGTTTTAATGATATACTATATTTACTTTTATATTGTTGCATGTGATAGTCAATAGGAATGAGTTATTCTATTTTCTAAGATTTTTATCTCACCCCCATAGTTACATGTTTACAGGATTAGGAAGTGATCAGGGTAAATGAAGAGAGTCTAGACTGGCTTGAATTGTGAAGTTGTGTACTATGAGTTTGTGTAATGAATAGAATTGAGATTGTTTATAGTAGTGTAATTGAGTTGCTATAAGTTTTCATGCATGAATTAAATTGAGACTTTATGAAATCTAGCCTGATTTTGAGTAAATGTGTTGAAATGAATTAAGGGGCTATGATTTGAGTCTATTTTGTTGAAATGAATGTGTGTTAGTGAAACGTTAGCCACGAGACAAGTTATGATAAAATGAGTAATTTGGGGCTAAGTTTGTATTGTGAACATGATTGTATATGAATGTGTTGAGAAGTAGCCAAGTAGACTAAGTTATGTTAAGAAATAGCAAAGTGTGTAAAGTTAGTAAAATTGTGGAAATTGACCATAAAAGGCTTAAATTTTGATATATGAGTATGGTACTAATTAATTGTGGTTAATTGGGTGTATTAGATTCTTTTGGACTTGGTTTAAGGCCTAGTGTGGTCTAATAAGAGTAAGGGATTGCTTCAAGTGCTAGGGTGCATAAATTTTTTAGAAAAAGTGAATTTTTGCATGCGGGTGTCTAAATTTTGATCGGACTATTAAATCGTGTCCAAACCTATCTCATTAATTAGTACATGAGCTAAGCTTTGTGCGGCACAAGAATCACTCCAATCAAAAGTTGTATGTGAAAATGGCACACATCAAAAGTTTATCATTTTTGCTGTCAAAATGATAGTAGAAATCCAAATAGGCACGTCGTCATGCATGGTGACACATGTCACGGTGCATGACACAGAAAGGGTAAGTGTGTGGCTCTGTGCCACATGCCCCGATGCACGAACTGCATGCCATAGCTCATAGATGATTTCTCAATTTTATTTTGTGATGAAATGCATGCCATTAGGATAGGAATGCTGGTGGGTTAGGTTCACTACATATTAGTTGAGTATATGATTTACTTTCGCTGTAAATTTCTCTTATTATATTGTGAATTGAATGATTTTACAAAACAAGTCTTTAGTTGAAGCTTTTGAAATAAATTTGATTATTAAGATTGATGTGAGGTAGTGGTAACACCATAATCTTCTCCTATATTAAGTGAATATATAGGGAAGGTTACAATAACACTTTAGTTCAATACCACTTTGCACAAGTTTTTCTAAAACATCAAGTCATGCATAATTTAAAATTTTATAATAGAATATAAATATATTTTTGTAAAATCACTAACACTCAAATACCATAAGTAAAAGGACTGTGTTATCTATTTACCTTAACCCTTTTGTTACAAAAAGTGCTGTGGTAATTTGGTTACTCCATAAGGGTCCACTAGTTCAACAGGGCTCGATCAATTATTATATACCTACTACACCCAAATTTCCTCTTTAGTAAAATTAACACTTGCAATATATAACATTAATTTCATTTGACATTTAAACACTTAGATAACATTAATTCTTCACCCACATTGCTCCCGACCTTCAATTATTCACCTAAGGTTCGTCCAAACCCTAACAAAAAATCTTAAATCACTATAAAATCCTTAAAATTAGATTTGGAAGCTTGATTTAACTACCCAATGCTCCAACTAAGCTAATAGGTTCAGTCAAAACCTAAAGAAGGATCAATACCTAACAATACCCAAACAGATATAAACTCTGCATAGAAGAGAGAGAGGATGAATAGGAAGCTTACCTAAGTGCAAAACTAGTGTAGATTACCTCTAAATTGCTTAAAAGTAAAGCCCTAATAGTCCTATACTCTTTCTCCGTCGCCCTCTACATTCTATTTTCCTCCTTCTTTTATTTTTCTAACTCGCATACATATCTGATATATTTAAATTTTTACACATTCACCATAGTGCATCGTATAATAAGGCTCAAAATGGATTTTAGGCCTCACCTGATGCCCGGTCCACTTGTATTCTAATCTAACCTACTTTTAAGGCTACCTAATGATCTAATAACTTCATTAACAATATAAAAACATCATTAATTCATTAATTATTCAATTTTACAAATTTACCCCTTTAAACACTTAACATTTAAAGTTTAAAATTGAGGATGCCACAAGCGACCATTTTCCCCATTCTCGATCCTTAATCCCAGTTGACAAGATCACCTTCCACACAAGCTTACCCTCTTAGAATTTTTTACATTTAACGTACTTGTTGTATTCTTTTGTAACCTTTTGTTTTTGTGCTATCATGTGGTTGTACACCTAAATCTATAGTTTGCTTCTGTTCTCTAAATCCTATACCATAGTGATAGTGTATTTTTCAATCATTAAGTTATTTTTCTATATTGTCAATATGAGCCAATCCTTAGGTAAGAGTGCCTTGTGCCTATAAGTTAAGGTGAAAGGGCATATGCTAGCAATGATCTAAATTGATGTTTGGTATACCCACAATGTTTCTGAGAGTGTTATGAGCCAATCCTTACTATTATTCTTTGACATCTTTTCTAAGATCCTAATAACGAGCTTATTGGATGCTTTAGCCTATCTATTAGCTTGAGCATAATGAGGGGTGTAACATCCTAAATTCCTAATCTAAAAACTAATTGCTAATTAGGGTTAGTGAGTAATTGGAATTTTGAATGACAAATTGATGTCTTAGTATGTTGGGATGTTGAATGAATAGGATCAAATGAAAGAAAGTCATTCTAGAGCAAAGCATGTGAGTAGTAGTGAGAGTTCACTCATTATGCCACAAGCTACGACATATGCTTCATGAGCCACGGTACAAGGCATAGAATCTAGATAAGCGAATATATGTCTAGCTCAGGAGCTATAGGTGAGGAATAAGAGAAAGAGGTAAAGGAGATGAGGAAGAAGTTTTACTTTGATAGGGCAAGGAGTTTTAGAGCTTTGGGGGATATTTTTAATTGGTTGCTTGTCGAGTAAGTTTTGTGCACCCCTAAGCTCCTATTCTACCTTAATTTCTCTTAGTTTAAGCTATAGAGAAATTGAATCAGGGAGTTTTAAAGGGTTGAGTTTACCCTTTGATAATAAAAAGATTATTGGGAATCAAACTAGGGTTTTGCTACTAGTTCAGGAATTAATGATTTAGCTTTAAGGCAATAGGATGAATTTAGCCCTAAATTGGTAATAGAAAAGGGTTAGGATTTTGATGTGAACTGTATCAAGGGTAAGTGATAGAAGGGCTGGCAAATATGGTTAAGACCTAGAGTAGTTAACTGAAAGGAAATGAATGGTTAATTGTGGCTAACAATGATAATTAATACTTGTGGTTAATTTGTAAATTGACTAATAGTGTAAATTTAGGTAGGTTAACGTACTACATATACAATTTAAGGAAGTGGAAACAAGTTGTGATGTTAAGTAATCAAGAGAATACCATGGGTAGCCTTTCTAGTGACAGAAAGGTTAAGGTAACTTAATAATTCAATATGTTTGATTAATTTACTTAATTGTTTGTGGGTAATTATGCAATACTAAATATACATGTTTTGAAATTATTGCGTGCTTGTGAAATTGACATATTGTGTATGGAAATTATTGAATTATAAGTATATTACATTAAAAATGATTTTAAAGAATTGGATTTATGAAAATTTAAGTGTGTGTATGTGTGTATGTGTGGGGCTTAAATTACAAACATATGCTTTGTACTTGAGAAAAGTGAGCTTGATCATGATAGGGGTAGGAGTTCACCTGTAAGGAGAGGTAGAGAAAGACCATATGGCATGTGTTCTCATGAGAGCCTGACGGGGTGTGATGTTGAAGGATTTTCTCTCCTGAGTGCCTATTTAGGTACAATGTTGGAGATTCTCTCTTAAGTAACATACGGGTATGGTGTTAGAGGTCTATGTTCCTGGCATCTATATGATGTGATGTTGGAGTAATGACACCCCGATCATGTGTGTGATAGGGGAAGCCATAGTTCAAAAGTAGGATAGAACACCTTTGGCTAGATGATTCTATCATTGATGGTGTTATTAGATCAGTGATTGTGTAATTGGTCTAATAGAGCTTATGGTTTCAATCAAAGTGACATAAAGGATTGGATGATAGCATGATCATGCTAGTATGAGAATGATTTAATGGAAAAGTATGTTATATGTTTATATCTATATGAGCTTTACTTGTTTACATTTATTCATATTAATTAACAGTCGTGAATTATTATGTTACTAAAATATTTATCTCACCCCATGGTTATATTTTTATAGATTTTGATAGTGAGAGAAATAAAAGGAAAGACTCAAGCCAGGCATAATAGTGCTACCACCGTGCTTCAAGAGTTTGTGTAACCAATTTGTTCTGTTATAATTATAAATGATTTAAGTTGCTATAGGAATGCATTAGCATATAGTGACTAACATATGTGAATGATTTTATGTGTATCTTAGCCCTAATATGTGATATTGTGTGACATGTGGTAAAATGTGACTTGTTGGGCTAAGATAGGAATGTAAATATATAGTTGTATGTGTAAGTGATGAATATGTGAAGTTTTGTCTAGAAATGTTTATATGTGGAAAATTGTGAAAAACAAGCCCTATTGTGTGAAAAAGGCAGTTAAATGGCCAAATTTGTGTAAAATGTGTGATTTTGATGATATTATTATTTAATTAGATGTAATATGTCCTATTGGATATGGTTAACCCCTTAAAAGTGGCTAATGACACATGGGTTAGATTTGGGATAGTCGGTTTGGGTGAAAATAATATAAAGTAATCATTTTACATTTGGGTGTCCAATTTTCAAATAGAATATCATATTGAAATAAAACATGTGTCATCAGTTAGTTTGTTAAATTACCTTTGTGTAAGCATTTGAATCACTTTAATTATGCTTCGTATAAAGAAATGGTGTATAATGGAAGTTCGTGTAAAAAAAATTTATGCGTGTGCTGTGGCACATGGTGCACATGCCACAGTGCATATCATAGAATAAGCACTTTTGATTCTGTACCACATGTTATGGCACATATGCCTCATGCCATAACATATAACCACTTTTTTGAAATGTGATGTTTTGCCCATATTTTTACTTTGTAAAGTGCATTTACAGCTTATAAACTTGCATTGAGCAAATATATATACTTTTGGATAATTTTTAATGATTTTGAAAAGGTTCTGGGATTCCCATTATTTATAGTTATTTTTTTTCATTATTTTAAATAATGTTGTTTATAGGAAATGAAGTATGATAACTTAGTAATGTTGGGTGGACATTACAAGGGTTGAGTGAAGTAACCTGATCCTATAGTCCTTCATGAACTCCCTAATTTCATTGCCCAAGAACATCGTTCCTTAATTTGTTGTGATAGTCTAGGGGTTCCAAACCTATGTACTATTTACTCCCTGATGAAGTTGAACACACCATTCTGCTCCACCATCTTCATCAGGAGGGCTTCCACCAATTTTATGAGGTAATATATAGCCAAGCATGCAAAGGAGTTCCCATTGGATGAAGTAGGGTATTTTTCCTATTATATCGATGGCCCATCTCTAAAATGCCATGACTTCACCATACTATAGAGCTTTGAAGCTGGCACTCTTTGCATTGGCCTATATTTTTGACATTTCCTGCAACCTTTCACAAACTTCATAGAGTCAAATAATATAGCAGGCCAAAAATACTTATACCTTCAGATGAGCCAACGTATCTTTATTCTTGACTAGCGAGCTCCATATGCACCTTTGTGTACTTGTTTAAGAACTTCTATTGCCTCATAGAAACCTATGCATTTAAACAATAGCTCTTCTTACGTCCTTTGGTAAAGTCCATCCCCTAAAACCATGAACTACTTAGATTTCATTTCAATCTTAGTTTGTAGGTTGCCTTGGAATATGGTTTCACCATATAGTTCTTATAATCTCTCTTCTCCAACTATGGTTGCTTGTTATTCCAAGTCCACCATGAACACTAACATACCTTAATCTTGGACCTTTGGGTGGTCACTTCTCTAGACCATTATGATTTTGTACGCTAGTCCTTTAGAAAGCTAGATACTCGAAGCCACATGGGCTAATTCATTAGCTTCCCAATTCTTTTTTGCAAGGGATGTAAGTGAACTCCATGGAGTCCTGATCTTGAATGATTTGGGTGTAGCGGTGTAATAAGGTCCTAGTGCCAAGCTGTTACACTTGTATTCTCTATTGAGTTGGCGGAGCACCAGATGAGAATCTCTTTACATTTCCACTTCTTTAATGCCCATCTCTTAAACAAGCTCTAAGACAATTAACAGTGCCCTGTACTCAACTTCGTTGTTGGTATATAGAATGTCACACTTTGAAAATAAGATGTGTCTAGTAGGAAATATAAGAACAAAACCCATATCCTAAAACCCTTAACTTAAGAAACTCTAGTTTCTAATCTATGAAGACATCTAATAACATATTGAACCATCTTCATTACAAACCATATGAACAAAAAATTTGATAATTTCATTAAAATTCTGGTAGAAACTCCCTTAAAAATCAGACCTCCTAGAAATTCTACAAGATCATTTTTTAAAACAAATTAAAATAGCATCAACAAGAATCTCTACTTCTTCTAGCAAACAAATCATGCATAACATATAAGGGTTCTAACAATAGTTTACATGGAGCACCTAGAATAAGATTTACAAAACACAAATTCATAATTTAAATTTTTACATCAAAAGATGATTGGTCAATAACTTCTTCACTTTATGTCAAAAGATTAGCCCATCAATAGCAACTAGGAGGTACAATATCATTTATAGTATTTGAGATCAATAACAGTTTTCTAATGAATAACATCCTAATAATAAAATTGAAAAGAAAGAGAATGAATATATTCAAATAAATATAAACAAATTAAAGAAAGCTAGCCAATCTAATATAATCACTAAACTCGAGGATTAAAAACAAATTCTATAAAGGTTCAAAAACATTGAATCTTTAAATTTACAATTACAAAGAACATTTATCACTTGGTTTTTTTTAGAAGTCTAATTGATTAAATAAATGAAAATAGAAATATTTACTAATTAAAATCAATAAAGTATATATTTCATAAACCAATTAAAATTTCATGTTATGAGGTCTTCACAAAACAAGTAACAAATATAGACACATAGTCCCTGAGGGTAACTAACTGAATGCTTCCCAAAGCTATGAAACAAACATGGATAGAAAGTCCATAAGAGTAGCTAACCAGATGTGGCCAAAATCCACAAAACAAATGGAGGTACGAGACCAAGGAATAACAAACATTAATGCGATACTCACGAATATCAAACATGAGTATTATGCCCACGAGTACCAAGTTAGCTGTGTGTTAACTATGGTATGCTAAGGGCTAATGAATTGTCATTAGCAACCCGTGTTCTGTATGCAATTCTTTTAAAATCAATTTTCATACATGCAAGACAATAATCACTATCAAAATATAATTTTTTTCTTCTTAATAACAAACTTGCATGATCTGTTTAAAATACCAATCCTTTTAAATATGAAAATTCATAAATGATTCCTCACCAATTTTCATGCTTTTCTATCAAATAAAAAATTGCTAGAACTTGTAAAAGCATTTTCACCAATCTTAAAAGTATATGTTGTGACTTATAGAGTTAGAGTAATTTAATTAACAAAAGTTACTAGTACTAGAAATATCAATTAATACTTGTAAATTATTTTAAATAATATTTTTATTAAAAGAAATTTCTTTTAACAAATTGGTTGAGACGTTATCCATTTAACTGATATGCTTCCAAAACAATGATTTGTTCCTTATAAACACCTCTCAATTTCCCTTTAGCTATTCTATTACCTAGACAAGAAGAGAAATTAGTTACTCTCTTTCAAGATGACTCCAATTCATATATCTTCAATAGACATTCGTTAACTCAAACTTCTTAAATTATTTGAGATTACACTTCAACAAATCACTAGATTTACATTCCCATTATAAGTGCATGACAAACTTTAAAGGCAAATAGATTAACAACCACTTTCCTCATGTAGAAACCAACATTGAAATTAATCACTAATGTATATTACCATAGCTAATCATTGGCTTCAACATTAACAAACCTAAAAGAAATCTATCATTCTTCATTAATTTTAAGACATACATCAAGGTTAATTTTAGTACCCTAAGCTTTCCACCATAATGGATATATATATATATATATATATCCAAGCAATATTTATACCTTTCTAAGTTTTGAACATAGATATCGAACATCCTAAATCCAAATTTCTATCAATAATATAATAAATATACTTAATTGCTCTATTCCAACCAAATTTCTCTTTTACATATTTTATCAAATACCTTATGTGTGTCAATGATCAAACTATGACACAAACTCCTTCCTCTTCAAATTTCTTCCCAATAATTTTCACTGTCAATACGTAAATTTACAATAGTACAAAAGAGACTTTCTAAACCGGTTAAAAAAGACTTTCTCAACTAGTTTTGGAACTGATTATGATACATGAAATTTAGAAAGTCCAAGACTTTATAAATTAATTGTAAAATTGATTTAGAAAGTCTTTTTCAACCTCATCTAAGTCACAACTGGTTTAAAAAGTGGACTTTCTAAACCTTATGAATACTATGTTTTGTTTGGGCATATTTTACATTTAATAAAAATGACAATAAATTCAACTGAAAAAAATAAAATTTTAATAATATAGATAAAATAAAAAATATTTAATTAATGGGTTTAATTTTATTTTAGCCTAGATGATCTTTTGTTAGTTAAAATTTTATTTCTTTTTACTTCATTAAAATTACCTAAAAAAATATAAAAATACAAAAATCAAATTTATTCCTTTTTAGGATTATATTTCAAAAAAAATATAATAATCTAACAAAATTTAAAAAAAAATATTTCTTAAATCTTTGAAAAAAAAAAGGTTCTCTTAAATTATCTCAACAATTCAAAGATTAGTAGGATCAACTTTTGAGGGTTAGCCTTTTTTTAAAAAAAATCTTTCCTTAAATCTTGTTGTTTTTCATAAAAAAAAAAAACATATCCTTGTTTAATTCAAAATCAGGTTTTCCTTTCTTTCTCTTAATGTAATTCTTGAAATTAATAAATATAATTTAAAAAAGGTTATAGTTTTAAAATAAATAAAATGATAACTGAAGGATTAATAGCGTTTAACCCATCGGTTGCTTCACCCAGTGTATCAGAACACATGAGCGACTAGCATAAACAAAAGCACAAAGCATAAGTGAGAGAGAACATAGAGGCACAGACAGAATAGGCTTTCTGCCATTTCAGAGAGACCAGATGCATACAAAGAACACAAGCAGAGCAAAGGGCAGAAGCAAAACACCACCTTTAACCAGAGACGAAAGAGCAAAGAAAGGCAGAGAGAGCAGAGCACCCGAGCGTAGACCTTGATTTCCTTTTGCCATTTACTTTACCTAGTATGAGCAAAAAAATAGAGCAAAAATATAGACGCACGCAATTAATTTTCTATCTCCCACATAAGCCTTTGAAGCCAAACCTGGTAAGATTTCAAAGATTTATGAATTGCATTCTTCATATATAAAGAATTCTGAGCCTGGAATCGAGGGAGGAGGAAGAGAGGGAGCTGGCAAAATTTTTAGATAGAAAATTAGGCGAGAAGAGAATGCATGAACGAGGGGCCTCTAGGAAGATTTTTAACTAAGTGGGGAAGAGAGATAAAGGGTTTGAGAATGAGAACTAGATTCAAATAGAAAGATAAGAGGCCAACAGTTTGAGGGAGATAGATCACGAAAATTCTAGGAAGAGACTGAGAGCTTAAGAGGATCAGGGAATCAAAAGGATGGTTTCTGAGAGAGTATTGAGAATCTAAAGAAAATCATTTGCTTTTGAGATTTGAGAGTAATTTGGGCTGAAGCAGAGGAGGCAAGCTGATCAAATCAAGAGTTTGAAGGGGAAGGAGATACCCATTTTGGTATAGTTATTTTAATGTTCATCAAAGTTTTATTGTGGCATTGCTTCTAGCTTACTGTTATATGAACATGGATAGATCATATACTCTGTTCATATGATCTAATTGCCTTGCTATATGGTAGACAAAATTTAACCTCAAATTATGTTTTTTGATTATGATTAAGGGATTGTTTCATAGTCTAACAGCTAGTAAGGTGTTGAAGAGCTTCCAAAATTTTGATTAAAAGTATTGCCTAGAATTTCCTGATCTTGTGTCATTGCATGCCTGAATGTACGGACTGGAGAAAATCATGTCTGGCTTAGATGTTGTGTGTTTAGGTCCTTGTTGCAGTATATATGTAGTTTGACACTAAATATTGAAATTTTGTTATTTTATTTAAAAAAATAGATTTGAACGGCTTATTTTGTTTAGTTTGATAGAACTTTTTATTTTAGATTATGAGTTAGGTTAATCTTGATGATGGTGAGAGTCATATGTGATTGTTTGAATAATGGAGACTCAAAGCTGTCATAAGTTTGACTTTGTTTCAAGATCTTGGTTGGGGCTATTTATTTAAACATCTTAAATATGCTCCAATTTGTGTTTATTTGCTTACACAAATGAAATTGATTTAGTTATAATACTTTTCCATAATGTTTTTGCTTTTAATATTTGGAACATTGTTGAGATTGTTGGGCTAAGTGATAAGTTAGATTTAAGTTTGTCTTTTAGCATGAAGGAGTATTAATCAACCTAAGTTTGATTTCTATTTCTTTATTTCTTAAAGTCATACATTATCTTGCATTTCATTTTCATTTGAGATTAATTCAATAATTGTTGAAAATAATTTTGATTTTAAATGATATCATTTTTATATGGAGATTTTAAATGTGGGGTTAAATGAACAATTTTATTTTTATTATTTCCCAAATATAATTATAATCAATTAAAATATTTGTATAGTATCATGAAAGATTTAAAGAATCTCTATAGATATTCAGCTTAGTTGCCTCATTGTGAAGGATAACAAGTCATCACAAATGTCGTGGTTATTAACTTATATAATAAGTAAATAGGTGAATACTATAAATAATAATATAACAAATGCTTGTTCTTCTTTAATTGTTAATTAATTAAATTAAGGTATTTAAATTATAATCATACTTAGACAGTTAGATCCTCTTGTCATGTGAGATTTAAAAAAAATCTTCGCAAACATTCAAGATAATCATTTTATCATGAGAGTTAATAAGACTCTACTAGTATAATGATTATAATTTTTTTATCATACTTTTTGTCATGAGTGATAAAAGTCCTCATTGGCACATTAAATAAATTTTCAATGAATGAAAAATATTAGAGTAAAATATTTTGTAAATAATCTAAGATTTCATATTATAAGAAAAATATAAATTTTTAAAAGGTATTAAGGTCATTTGAACGTCCACAAGTGATAATAAGTCTCTATAGGCATATTAAAACCTTTCTTCTTTTTTTAAAAAATAAATACTCTTTCATGTTGACTAAGTGAATCTTTAAAATAAGAAAAAAAGTATAACAACAAAAAATATTTTCAAAAAATAAAATGAGAGAAAAAAAAGAGAGGCTAAATTATCTTTGCAAATGAAAACACATTAACCCACATTTTAAAAAATTGTTTTTTTTTGCAATTGGTAACTTATTTTCATTTAACTTTCTATTTTTATGAAAATTATAAATAAAGAAAACCATTAACACTAGCTTTCAACCTAACTATGTGGACTTTTATCTCCATCATAGAGTACGTAGGCCTCAAAGTCTGATTCTGAGTCAAGTCCTCCCTTGTAAATAAGTAAATATTTCTCACTTAATTATCATCATTTTTATATCAAACACATGAATAAGAAATGGATAATTAAAATAACTTTAAAACCATATTAATTTAGCACAACAAACTTTAGGTAACCGTTCTCACGAATGGGTATTGTGGGGTGTCTCACACCTTCCCCATACTCAATCGACTCTTGAACTTATTTTCTAATTTTGCAAACCATCCTTACATCCTTTAAATAGTTTTCTAAGATTTTCCTCAAAATTTTGGTGGCAACTCTCATTTATTCGATCTTCTTTTCGAAAGCCAAAACCTCTACTCATGCGCGCCGTCTGTGTCACATTTTCAGGTGCGACAAACCTCATCTAAGTCATAACCGATTTAAAAAGTGGATATTCTACACTGATTGTGACTTACGACCAGTTTAGAAAGTGACTTGCTACAACTTTACAACTAGTTGTCACTTAGATGAGGTTTAGAAAGTGGCATTTTCTAAAAAAAAGGGGGCATTTTTTTATGCCCCTATTTTTATCATTACATACATTTTAATGAATCTAATAATAAATTAATCTCACCACCACTAGTAACTATAACATAATTTTATTCATAAATAAGAATCAACCTTCAATAATGTATCAATATTTCTAACTAAAGACATGAAAAATTAAATCAAACTCCAACGACTAATGCATCCTAATTTTTTTATGCAAATTTGGAATAAAAATAAACAGAGATTATAGATCCACCTCTTGTAGATGATAATTTTGTAATCATCCCAATCTTCAACCCATCTATAATTGGCACATCTTTTCATGGTCCACTTTGGATAAATTGGTTTATACTTCTTTATGACAACAAATAAAATAAAATCAATATCTATAATTAAAAAATATTTTCAATAAGTGAGTGTTTGTAATGTGACAAAAATATATACCTAGTCACAGAAAGAAAATTCTATACTTCGCAGTAGCAACTTCCATTTTGCATCTAGCAAAATACCTTGTTACAACAAGAAAATTCTATCCCTCATAGTAGCATACAGAGTGCTCAACCTCAAAAAAAAAAAGCCATTGAGGAATCAATCCATGTAGTCTGTAAAGTCCATTAATTCATCCAGACTTTAACATCCTAGACACACAATCATAATTCAACAATACAATATCAAAGTTATAGCCTCTAGTCTATTTTGAAAATGTAGAATCTGACTTTTTAAAAAATTTGTCAAATAATAAGGCTAATAAAAGTGTAATTCATGCCCAACAACAACTAAAACACATCATTATTCATCATAATCAAGGACGTGCACCGCAGCGTTATAAAAAGTTAACATTTTTTAAATTCATTTTAGTTTGGGAGTAATTAAATAAAAAGTTAACATTTTCTAAAGTGCCTTAGTTTAACCTAGTTTTCAATTTACCTTGGTATAAAAAATTTTATACAATTTTTGTGGAACCTATAACATGTTAAATTTCAATTACAGAAACTAGATACTAACTAAAGGTAAATTAGTAATCAATGGATTGATTGTAGTTTGGATGTTAAGTTAATAATTTGTGTTAATTAGATATTGTATTGATAGAATTGAAGGTTAGAGAGATAATTTGAGACATAACACGTGAGCATAAGTGAGATTGACCTCACTATACCATGCACCATGATGGAAGCTACATGCGCCACAGCACATTGTGCAAAACTTAATTAAAGGCTAAGTCAGAACTCATGAAAATAGAAAAGGAAAGAGAGGAAAATGTGTTTGGAGAGGAAAAGAGTCCATCTCTATTAGGGCAAGCCTTAAGCTTTGATTAGTAACTTGTTAGGTAAGTATCGTGCAACCCCAAGCTTTATTTCTACCCTATTTTTATTGAATTTCATCGGTTGATAAATCAAATCGTGAAGTTCTAAGGTATTGTAATCTAAAAGAAAGGTTTAAAATAGGCTACCAAATATAGAACTAAGGTTTTGTGACTAGTATGGAGTTGAATAGTTAACCTTTGAGGATTTAGGCTCAAAATAGCTTAAAAGTTAGGTAAAATGGCAAAATTTAGGTTGAATAATGAGTTAGGAGGTTATTATGGTTATTTGATTAGCTTATAGGGCCAATGACTATAAATAATGGATAATGAATTCAAGGGCTTATAAGTGAATCATTTCATGTGTTGAAGGATTTAGTTTAGCTGAATCAATACCTGTGCGAGGTGTTGAAAATTAACTGAGGGGTATTGTGTTGTGTAGATTGAGCATCTATGCATTACTCATGAGAATCTACGCCATTAGGAGCTTAATGTGATTAGTAACCCTTAATAATAAAGGTTAAAGGTAACTTGAGTAACCCTTTTACTTGTTTGTGTATGAAATTGTTCACAAGTATTTTTATATAACTACATGCATTGTGTCCTAAACTGATAGAATAGCAGTATTGTGAAAGAATATACATGTAGGTGTGTAAGTATTGATTGAAATGAATTTTAAAAGGGATGTGCATTGACATGCATCACATCTATGAGAAAACCTTGAATTATGATGGGGGGATGCAGCTCTACCGTGAGGAGGTCCAGGAATTCCTCATGATCTAAAGCGTAGAGCTTGACTCCACCAGCATAGACCTAGAAGAAGAATCTTGATGATCCAAAGCATAGAGCTTGACTCCACCACGATAGATCTAAGATATTGAATGATCCATAAGGTTACCCTAGACTAGGATAGGGGTTATGGTCCTACTCTGTATAAGACTAGTAAGTCCTAATAATCCAGAGCGTAGAGCTTGACATTGCCATGATGAACCTAGGAGACCACCCATACACAAAGAGGATTTCTTAGTCTAATCAATGGTATGATGGGCCCTATTCTATGTGACTGGAAGTCCTAGTTTGAGCATAAAAATTACTCCACTAAGTAGAACCAAGAATGTATTACATGATTATAATGAGATTGATGAGAATGAATTCCTGCATATGCATATGATATTGCTTTTGCTAATACATATGCTACTTTATTGCTTGTTTATGATTTTGCTTACTAAACGATAATTGAGGTTACCTTCGAGTTACTAAGACGTATGTCTCACTCTGTTACTTTTAAACACAGGTGAAGAGAGCACAAGAAGTTCAGGAAAGGAATCAAGGAAAGAGTAGCCTCACTTGATAGTGGTATGACTACCATTTGTATAAATGAATGTGTAATGAGTTATGATAATAAAGTTGCCAACTAGGATGCATAGGTGAATGTGTATATAAATTGTGTTGTGAATCTTACTGTATATGTATATAATGTGCATCTTACTGAGGGTGCCTTAGTGAAGGGTATGTGGGTAGGCCTAGATGCTATTCAAGCAAGTCTATGTTGTTATATAACTTATTCCACTTGTATATATTTAAACTAATGTGATAATTATGTATTGATTGTAAATTGTGTTGTTATATAAGAACTTGACACAAATGGTGAGGCAGAGTCCTATTTGGAAGAGTCAAGTATGCTGTGATTTTTGACCATATGGTGAGGCAAAGCCTTATATATAAGAGTTAGAGGGTTGAAAGTAGAATAATTCAAATTATATATGTGTGAATATGTGTTGTATATGTATTTCTCATATAAGTCCACAATTGTGTAATGTGGTATGGAGAGGACAAAATGGGCAATTGATGTGGTATATGTGATTAGTAGTGTCAATCAGGTGTATGTGGTCCTTTTAGACTTAATTCAAGGCCTAAAGTGGTCTAATTAGATAAGAAATGAAAATTGAGAACTTAGGGTGAAAGTTGTGGAAAAAACAGTGATTTTTTGCATCCGGGTGTCCAATTTTAGATTAGACCATCATATTAAGTCCAAACTTTTTCCATTAGCTAGTATATGTTATAAGCTTTGTATAGGCACTTAAATTACTCTAATTGGACATCAGATGTGGAAATGGCGCATGACAGAAGTTTATCTTTCAAGTTTTCAAATTGTTGTCATATGTGCCGCGGCACATGATGTGCCCACCGTGGTCCATGACGCAGATAAAAACAAAGCATGTTGCTTTGTACTACATCCCATAGTGCATGGCCCTTTTTCAAGGTTGAGAAGTTATGTCTTATTAAGTTGTTTGATCACGTTTGCACTTCCGCTAGCCCTTTTATTTGAATATATATTTTAAAAAGTCGGGATCCCACAATTTGAAAACAAATAAAGGGCTATTAATCTTACATTATTGTGTTATTGGTTTGTTGATTGTGTGATTGGGAATGTAAAGCTCCAGTTTGAGTTAGGACTTTACACAACCTGAAACTTAGTTGTTTTAATAAATTCTCCCTTCTAATTATGAATTTAATTTTGGACTTTAATTAGATTTTATAATGTCATGTGTTATTTAATTGAATCAAGTGATTTATGTGACGTGGGTGACATATGACTTGTACATCAATTGAGCAAATGGAGTCAAAAGTCTATGGGGTTAAAGACTAATGGTTTGGACGTGTAAAGGCTCCTATTTGATGGTTTAGATCAGTTAAAATTGTGGATCACACATGGGATTAATTGTACATATATTGGAATTATCTACAAGCCAATAAGGGGGTGCCACTTTGCAAGTGTGACAAAGCTCCCATTTTCTATTTATTTTCTTTTTTTAGTTTTTAATTAAGCTTTAGCTGAAAGGGGAACACTTAGAGCATATCCCACACCCCCTAAATTGAGATTCAATAAGCCATCTCATTCATCTCTTACATTTTTCTCTCTCTTATTTTTCATTTTTTCTTCTTTCTCTTTATACCAAAATTTTCATACGGCACCATTCTCTCCCACTTTGCAGCAATCAAATTCACTCAAATCTTCCATCATTTTGTTCTCCTCTCATGGACGAACCAACCCCAATCAATTAGAAGGAGATTTAAAGCTCAAATCATCAAGATTCATAAAGCAAGTGTCTCAGCCTCTTGGTATTCTTGAAGAAGCAAAGTGCTCTTAATATTTTTTAGCTAGAATCTCCATAGAATTCTAGGGGAGAGTTGATGGAAAAGGAGTTTTGAAGTGTTCACTTGGCTAAGCTCAATTATTTCTTTATCTTGTTTTAACTCTTCTATCAAAATGTTTGTAATCTGAAATGATATCTTTCTAGAAAGAGAATTTATCTCTCAAAGAACCAGTGAGAGTAAGATACATCTTGAAGAAATTCAAGAACCATAAAATAGCACAGAGTCATAAATGGAAAACTGAGAAGACTCACAAGAAGTAAATGAGCCTACTCAAATAATACAAGGTCCATAAAGGTCTGATAGGACACAGCATCATCCTCAGAGATATAAATTTCTGATTAATGAATGTCATGATGTGTTGCACATTGAACACAATGAACTAACCACCTACCAAGAAGCCATAGTGGGACCAAATTCTGAGAAACAGCTAAATGCCATGAAGTCTAAAATGAAATATATGTATAATGATAAGGTATGGACCTTAATCGATCCACCTAAAGGAATAAAAACCATCGGGTGCAAGTAGGTTTTTAAGGAGAAAACTAACATGGATGGCAAAGTAAATGTCTTCAAGGCATGATTAGTTGCAAAAGGATTTACCCAAACTTATAGTATAGACTATGATGAAACCTTTTCACCCATCGCAATGGCCAAATCAATCAGAATCCTCCTTGCCATTGCAACATATTATGACTATGAAAGATGGCAGATAGATATTAAAAAAGCATTCCTTAATGAACATTTACTTGAGGAAGTGTACATGATACAACCTAAAGGTTTTGTGCGTCCAGAGGACTCTGGAAAGGTTTTGTACATTTATGGATTGAAGCAAGCATCTTGGAGCTAGAATCAACATTTTGATGAAGTAATCAAAGAGTTTGGATTCATTCAAAATATTGATGAACCTTGTGTTTATAAAGGGGTTAATGGCAACACAGTTATATTTCTAGTACTATATGTAGATGATATCCTACTCATTGGGAATGACATTCCCACCTTGTAGAATGTCAAGTTTTGGTTAGGAAAATCTTTCTCTATGAAGGACTTAGGTAAAGCCACTTACATCCTTGGGATTAAGATCTATAGAGATAGATCTAAAAGGCTGATAGGCCTAAGTCAAAGCACATATATAGACAAGATACTGCATAGGTTCAGTATGTAGGATTCAAAGAGTGGCTTCATCCCCATGTCTCATGGCATTCATCTCAGTAAAAGCCAGTGTCCTAGTACACAATCAGCGAGATCATATGAATAAGGTTCCATATGCCTCGGCAATTAGATCTATCATGTATGCCATGTTGTGTACTCGATCCAATGTTTCATTTGCCTTAAGTATGACTAGCAGATGCCAAGTAGACCTAGGAGAGGATCATTGGATTACTGTCAAGAATATCCTAAAGTACTTAAGAAGGACTAAGGATTTATTCTTAGTATATAGCGAATTGGATGACGAGCCAGTTGTAACAGGTTACACAAATGCAAGATTTCAAATTGACCAGGATGACTTTAAATCGCAATCAGGATATATGTTCACCTTAAATAGTAGGGCAGTGAGCTAGAAGAGCTCAAAGTAAAGCACAACAGCTGATTCTGCAATAGAAACTGAGTATATAGCAGCATCATTACTGAACTAAGAGTGGTGCCTAGCATCTCAAATCCAATAAACTTGTTCTATGACAATAGCAGTGCAATTACAAAGAGTAAGGAGCTAAGGTCACACCAAAAGACTAAGCATATACTCAAGCATTTTCACCTTATCAAAGAGATCAATGATAGAGGTGATATAAAAATATGCAAAGTAGCAGGAGAAGACAATATTGCTAATCTTCTTATAAAGCCTCTTGCACAGGTAAAGCATGAATGTCATGTCAGGACAATGGGAATTAGACAAATTAATGATTGTATCTAGTGTAAGCAGGAGGATGTTAGAAATTGTGCCCTAGAGCCAATCATTGTATTATGCACATTGTTATTTAATGAATTTCTCTTTTGTTATCATAACAATTGCATGTTCAATATGATAATTGTATCCCTGGATAAACTATAGTAATTGTCCTAAATGTCCCTAGTCGGTTATCTTTGAGAGATCATAGATGAAACAAGACTGGTATGACTTTGATTAATTATAGAGATACAAATTAAAGTCGTAGGCACTTGAAAGAGTACAAGGTGCTGGATCGACCTGCTGTGGGAAAGCTGCATGGTACAAGTCATAAGCTTATCTCATATGTAACTATATCACTAAGCCCTTTAACCTGAGATCATCATGGATTCCTGCATGATGACCACTAAACTTTGATCTAGTCAAAAGTTACTTTTGACCGGGTGATCATAAAGGCTATGATTGAGTTTAGTGATATTCATGCAGAGAAATATGAGTGGTTAAGATGAAATTTATCCCTCACATTAAGTAAGAGATATTACTAGGCCCCTCGATGAGTAAGACTGAGAAAATGTATGGCCATAATATAATGGAAAGGGTTTTTCCATTGCTACTGTCAGTCTACTCAGAGATCGAGAAAGTAATGGTCAGGTAAAGGAGAATGACAATTCCATATCTCATACTTGACCGAAATATCGCGTGACAAAAGGGATGTGATATGGTTGCATGATAGGTTACATTGGATTAGTGATCCCCATGTAAATTAGGTAGTTGGAATGTCTTGCTAGAGGTCACTTGTAACTTATGGGCTAATAGCATAATTAGCCTACTGCTAATTTCATATGGGCCTATAGGGTCACATACAAGAATGGCCCAACTCGAGCTATAATGTTCAAGTTTGTTGAATCTGGAATATGTCTAGATTCAATGAATGTAATATAAGGTGAATGAATATATATATATATATATTTGAATATTTATTAGATAAATATATATATATATTTATATGAAATATGAAATATAAAATTTAAAATATAATTATATATATGTATATGTATATATATTCGTGTATATATATATAATATAATATGTATATGTGATATATATTATATTATCTTATCTTATGTTAGTTTTAAATTTAATTTTATATGATAGATTAAATTTAATAACTAACATGATAAGAGAGAATGTCATGTCATTTTTATAATTTGAATTTATAAGATAAATTTGAATTAGATATGATATTATGGATTAAATTTATGAGATAAATTTAATTATATTTTCGTGAACTTTTAAGTGGAAGACAAAAACCCTTATCTACATACTATATATAGATAGGAACATCCTTATGAAGGTAGAGAGAGAGAGTTAGAAAAGTTTTGACGACAAAAACACTCTGAGAGCCACGAAATACCCTATAGAAAGAAAAATTAACATTCAAAGAAGAACAGACGCTGAGAGTGCTAGCATGCTATTCGAGTTAGAGAGCTGTTCGTGTGGATACTGGTAGAGGGAGAAGATCTACGTTGTCAGCTCCTGATCCAGACGTGTGCCAACTTCAAAGAATTAAGAAGGTAATTCTTCTATCCATCTTGACATAAACGAGTTTGTCTGGTCCATATCAGGATAGGACTTTAAAATTTTAATCTTTCGCTGTGCCTCTCTATCCAACACAAATAATGTCATGTTACTAAGTTGGTAATATTTAGTGACAATATTCGTTACAATCCCCAAAAAGAAAAAGGGAAGAGCTATACAATGATGCTCTTTACTCTTCAAATGCCCCTTCATTTCCTTTGCCCCTACCGAAGCCCTCACTTGTAAAATATAACCACAAGGTGAGATAAACATCTCAGTAACCAATATAGCTCATTAAATGTTTACTACTACAAATAACCATAAAAAAGTATCAAAACCATAGTATCATCTAGCATACCAAAAATTATCAGATATATGTATCTCTTCTCAACAAAACACATAGTTTTACACTAGCATGATCATCTAACCACCAAACCTCTAATGCTCCCCGACATGAAACCATAGGCTCTCCTGGATTAATCACTTGTTGACCCGAGCACACTTTCGGTGGTAGAAATACCCGGCCAAAGGTAATCTAACCCGCCTACAAACTATAGTTTTTCCCTCTTCACACACTTTTAATAAAGACATCGTTAACTTCTAACTACACCCTAATGGGTACTAAGGAGTTGCCAAACTGTTCGATGTCCTATGGTAATAGTCCCATGTAATGCTGTACTAGATGTCCCATGTGTCAACCCAATAATAAATTATAATTTTATATATTTTTATCCTTTTAATTTAGACTTTTAAATATTTATTTGAGACTAATTGAGTTCAATTAGATATTATTTGATTTTATTAGCCAATATTTAGTTTTGGGATTTTAACTATTTGATTTTATTAGCCAATATTTAGTTTTGGGATTTTAACTAACTAAATATTTGATTTTAAAATATGAATAATATTTTTAATATTTTTGCACAGGTGCCATTTAATTTTATTTTATTTCTACAAATTTTTTAGATTTAATTTAGAAGATATTGATAGAGAATATTTTGGATAAGAACAATATGGGCATGCTTGGAGATCAAATCAATAATTAAATTTTAAAAATTTTGTTTATATTTATCTTAGGTATTTAGTGTAGTTTTCATTTAGGGTTATTTAGGGTAGTTTTATTTTTTTATTAAATTATTAAGTTTTAATTAGGAAGAGGCGTACGACACACACCACATGACTTCTAATATAAAGGCAAAAGCAATAAATGAATTGAATATATCAGGACAGAGGCATCATGGAAAAAAAACAGCGTAGCAACGACCACGGTTCACTTTTTCTTCAATTTTCCAGCGATGGCTTGTCAATTTCTCATCTCATGTTTTTTAATTTTTAATTCTATGAATAGCTAATTTTTTTAGTGTGACCAATCACAAATTATGATCCTAAATTTTAATTAGAGTCTTTGATATTCAAATAAGATTTTATTTTAGCTTTATTTCAATTTGCTCTTCTTCTCACTACCTCTGAATTTTATGTTTTAACTGCTATTGCTGATTAGAGTAGCTTTATTGCATAATTTTTAGGTTATAAATTTTATCTGAGGTTTTGCTTGTTATAATTGATTGATATAGTAACATAAGATTAATTTAGCCTAACTTGGGTGATTATCCATACTTTGTTTCTAGTGTGGCTAACTTAAAATAATTGTTAGGTTGTGGATTGAGGGAGATTTCAATTAATCTATAACTTAATTTCTTATTTAATTCTTGCATAATAATTTGAAAAATATATAATAAAACTAGAATAATAAATTTAAATAAAATTAATTTAATTTGTGGATGAGGAAGACTAAATTTAGGTGATTGAGTTGTGATTTATTACACTACTTGTGCTTATAATTTTCTTAGTTGAATTTTCCTCTATTTATTTATTTCTAATTTATTTTTAATTTCATTATAAAAAAACCCTCATTATTTACCTTTCATAATCATAATTCAAATAGTTACTCTATTGACTCTTGGGGAGACGACCTAAGTTGCATTTTACTACAAAATCTAGTTTTTATTAATTTTGGTGCTATTCAACAGTAGCATCACTTAACCATATAGATTTTTTATCACATATCTCCACACACATATCTCTACATATCTTAAGTGAACTCCCACCCCTTAGGATCATACTCTTCCACAAATTTCACCACTTTTCATCAAATTTTCACATCACAAACTTATATACATAGTATATACACTTTAATTAGAACCAATAACCATTTACAAATCAATTTTTCATGCTAAAAAACATTTACAACGTCAAACCATGCACAAAACTCTTCAAAACCACAACTTTATCATTTGTAATTACTTCTGCACAGTTATAATAGTTAATAAACACAATAAACTATATAGTTACTTTAACCCTTTGTCACACAAAAACGGTTACCATGGCTCAAAATTGGCTTCACATGTTCTATACGCATGAAATAGCTCAAGCAATGCTCAATCTACACCAATAAGTGACAATCATTAATTATCACACCAGATAACACTGAATTGTCTAGGTTCTAAGTGTTTAAAATACTCAAATTCTTTTTTTAACAATACCAACCATTTCACACACTCTAACCATCCTATTAAACATTCCAACACACCAAATTCACTAATCAATATCCCATATTGTCTTAAAATCCTCAAATTATACTTAGGATTCGTCTAAACCCTTACCAAAAATTCTCAATCACCATAAAGCTCATAAACTTAAGGTTAAAAACTTGATTTAACTCCCAAGATCTTAAATAAACCAATGGGCTTGGTCTAAACCTAAGGAAACTAAAATCAAAGACCATTACCTCAAATGTTCAGATTTTTGCATAAAAGAGGGAGAAGAGGGAATGGACAACTTACCCAATGGTGAGTCAAGTTCCAAATGCCCTTAAAGAAGCCTAGGGATCGTGCCCTAGCAAACTATAAGCTTTTCTCCATCGCTCTCTCATTATCTCTCTTTCTCTTCTATTTTTTATTTGTTTTTCACGTCTAATAAGTGCAGATTTTATACGTGCCTTACGGTGCATGGCACAGAAAATTCCATAAAATTTTAAACCCCCTTTCGTGCCATGGCCCGCTTGAACCTCAACCTAGCCCTCTTCTAAGGCTATTCAAGGATCTAAAAACCATATTAGTCTCTTATAACTCTCACTAAATCAATAATTTATCTAAATTGACCAAATTACCCTTTAAAATTACTAATAATTACTAATAGAAAACTTAATATGTTACAATTCCCCCTTCTTTTAAGAATTTTACTCTCAAAATTTAGATCCTTTCTCAAACACATACCTGTGTAAATAATTAGGGATATAGTTGCCTCATTTTGTCCTTAGTCTCCTAAGTCGCATTGCTAGGAGTCATACCCTTTTGAAAGACCTTAATTAATCGAATGGTCTTGTTTCTCAATTGTCAGTCTTTCATGTCTACAATCCACTCTAGTTTAGCTCAATAGGTCAAGTTTTATTGGAGCTTTACCTCTTGCAACTCAATAACATGAGAAGGATCAAGTTGATATTTCTTAAGCTGACTCACATGGAACACGTTATGTACATTCGATAAACTCGACGATAAGGCAATCTGATAGACAGCAAGTCCCAACTTCTCTAAAATCTTAAAGGGACCAATAAACTTGTGAGTCAATTTCTTAACCTTTATCGATCTTCCAATGCCAGTCATTGGCATGACCCTCAAAAACACATAATCACCAACTAAAAATTCTAATAGTCTTCTGCACCAATCCGCGTAGCTCTTTTGTTGACTCTGAGTGGTCAACAATTTTTTCTTAATCAATTAGATGTTTTGGGTAGTCTGGTCTACCAAATTCAAACCCAACAAACTTCTCTCGCTCAATTCTATCCAACATAAAGGAAATCAACATCTTCTTCCATATAATGCCTCATACAGAGCCATTCCAATGCTAGAATGAAAACTGTTATTGTAAGCAAATTCTGCCAACAGTAGGTATGTATCCCAACTACCTCTCAACTCTAAGGCACGAGCTCACAACATATGCTCTAGCATTTGGATAGTCCTCTCAGTCTGGCCATCCATTTGTGGATGATATGCCACGCTAAATTTTAACTTATTGCCTATTGCTCTCTGCAACGTTCTCTAAAAGTTTGAGGTGAACCTCAGATCACGGTCAGAGACAATGTTCTTCAGCACCCCATAAAGTCTCACTATTTCATTTACATAGACCTTGACATACTTCTCAAGTGAATAGGTTGTCTTCATTGCTAAGAAATGCACTGACTTCATCAATCAATCCACAATCACCCATATTGCGTCATTACCTACTTGAGTTCTAGGCAATCTAGTGATGAAATCCATTGATGTGCTATCCCACTTTCACTCTAGGATCTCTAGTGGTTGCAATACACCATCAGCCTTTGGTGCTCAATGTTAACCTTTTGGCATGTTAGATACTTAGTCACAAACTCTATCACATCTTTCTTCATTCCTAGCCACCACTATATTTACTTCATATCCTGATACATCTTGGTGACACTAGGGTGAATAGTGTACTCACTATGGTGTGCTTCCTTTAGGATCGTCTTCCTTATCTCCTTATCACTTGGCACACAAATCTGATCCCAATAAGTCACATATCTATCATCATTGAATCCAAATTCTGTAGGTCTCTTCTCTTTAATATCCTCACGAATCCTGAGTAGATACTCATCCTCAAACTGAGCAGTTTGCAACTCTTTCCATAATTTATTGGTTATGACCATAGAATGCACATTGTATAATGTCATCTGAGGTGCTTTCCTTTAAGTATCTAATAAAGTCTCAAGTAATCGATGCTCTTAAACCATCATATGAGCAACATGCACCGTTTTCCTGCTTAACACGTCCGCCACTATGTTGGCTTTGCCCGAATGGTACTTGATCTCAAAGTTGTAGTCCTTGAGAAATTCCATCCATCTACGTTGCCTCATGTTTAGTTCCTTCTAATCCACTAAGTAATTCAGACTTTTGTGGATCAGAAGGAAGTCTATTCCATTCACAGTTAGGTTTAATTTGCTAGTTTAATTCACTATATAATTAGCTAGATAACTAGATAATCAAATTTCTACAACTTTTGGTGATTTGTGCCATTAGATAACCTTTTTATTAAACTAAAACTATTCTTTGGGAGATGACTTAGGGTTAGCCCTATATTGCATTAAGGTTAGCTTTGGTTAATTTGGAGGATAAGCGACTAATTCCTATCAATATGCAACCTATTCTGTATGAAAAAACTCACATGTGACCCTTATGTTCTCATGCATGATTTGGCTTGCAAAATGCCAAAGCCAATTTTGAGTGATAAAACTCACGTGGAACCAAGAAGCTACCACACGTGGAATGGCTTGTTTCAAACCAAAATCATTCGGGAAGACAAATCACGCATGGGACATTATAATACTCACGTTTGAAATGACAAGTTGCAAAAGTTAAACCATTCTATAAGTCATATCACACATGGGACCATTATGTACTCAAGCAAGGAATACATGATCAAGAGATTTAGAATAATAGATGACATATCACGCAAGTGTACAATATTGAAACAGGCTTGAAATGGCTTAAGACTTAATTTGGCCAAATGTGTTTAAAAAGATTGATGACAAATCATGTGTGGTTACCTTCTATTTCACGCGTGAAATAAGACTTAACAATATGCAATGAAAAACAAGATGACAATTCAAGTGTGTGTACCCAAGGTTGCTTGTGTGAAATGGATCACAGAAACAATATCAAGACATCATATAAAGACAAGTGACAAATCATGCATGGATTACTCCTAATTCAAGTGTGAAATGCCAATTGATGTGCCTAACATGACAAATCATGTGTGTGACCTTATTAAATCATGCATGATTCTTCAAACAGAGAAAAGCCCAACTTCTATGGACCACTACAAGCTAAAATGACATAACTCACAAGCTTGAATATACTAAGATGAGTTATAAGATGCATAATTGAGACTTATGATCTAAAGATGATGCATTCATTTTAATAATTATGATATGTGAGTAAGCTCTCAAAGTTTTCACATTGAATCTAAGAGAATTAAGTAACTTATTCTATAAATCTTCATCTTCTTTGGATTTTTCATGCTGTTAAGGTTTTGTCTTCATTCATGATTCTTTATTTATTTGCACATATGACAAACACCTCTTTTCTTGATTTTTGTAATCATCAAAACATATGATCCAATAGAGCAGTGGCGTTTATCCACTTAAAAATGCCACCTCTCTACTTTTAATTATTAAACAATAATATATATATATATATATATTAATTATAAATATTAATTAACTAATTATGATAAAATAATCATCTAATCTAATAGAGCAAAAGTAGTTAATTAATAATTATAATTAATTATTAATTCTATTTAATTAATTATAATAAAATTTACATCAATAATAACCAAGAAAATAATATTATATATTATTATTAATACTTATTAAACAAGTATAATGAAATACTACTTTAATATGATATAATAAATTAATAATTATTAGAGAAGTGGCGTTTTCTAGATCAGGAAATGCCACCTCTCTTCTGTAATAATTCTATTTAAATATTTATAATAAAATAATTATGTAATATGAAAAAAAATACATAAAACAATAACAAAATAGACAGGTGATGTTTATAAGATCTGAAAATGCAACATTTTTACTCTTAATTATTAAATAATATTATATATAAGTTATTAATATTTATTAAACAATTATAATAAAATAATAATTTAATTTGATAAATTAAATTAATAATTTATTAACAAAATAGAGATGCGCCACTTCCTAGCTTAGGAAATACCATCTATACGATTTTAATTATTAACTAATAACATATATTTTTATATTAATTATTAAAGTAGAGAGGTGGTGTTTTCAAACTCAAAAAGCACCACCTATATGTTTTTAATTATTAAATTATTATTATTATTATTTAATGCTAATTAAATGTTAATGATAAAATAATTATTTAATTTGATAGAAAAAAATACTTAGTTAATTACAAAAAAGAGAGGTGGCATTTTATTACTAAAATACCACTTAATTATTGGATAACAAGAAGTTGTGACATTTCATGTAATAAACACCACCTTTTTTTGTTTACTAAAATTTTGAATAGAAGAATTATTTATAACGGTGACATTTGAATTAAGAAACGCTACTTCTCTACTTTGGCTTTAATGTTAGTGATGTCTTGTTTTTTATTGCTACAAAATGCATATTATTAAATCTCATTTTTATAATAGTGTATATCTTAAAATTAGTCACAGAGGACAAAATGTTTTCAAATTATTATGATTTCTATAAATATAAATAATCATATAATTGGCAAAAAAAATTAACATAATTAGTAATGTATATTCAAAATTTAAATTTATGCTTAAATTTTTTATTAAAATAGTTATAAATTATTTGAATGATGTAATATATTTTTAATAGGGGTATTACTATCTTTACACTCTAATTTTAAATTACACCTAGGTCTCAAGAAATCTTACTATGATTTATAAATTTTGTGAGATTTATTTATAAATAGGTTTGCTTTATAAGATTTATATATAATTTCTATTCCTTTAAATTACACTAATCACTTGTACGTTTAACGTACTGTTGTTATGTAAATATAAAATAAGTAACTTCATTTTCCCGGAAAAAATAAGTAACTTACTAATGTTCACTTACCTATTGAAATATTGATACTTTTTGGTCTTTTTCTGAAGTAGAAAGAACTTGTTCTATTCTTAGTTTTTTTGTTATTTTTATTTATTTATTTTTGAAAACAAGTAAAATGTGGGGAATTATTTGTTTTCGTAGCGGCACAAATGTAAATGAACTGAACTTGCAAATTTGGCATAGATTCCTATGCATTTGATTTTCGTAAATATTACTTTCCATTCTTCATTATATTCAATTATGTTTTATCCTAAGTATGTGTTTGGTTATTAGTTTGCCAAAAGCCTATTTCATAAAAGTTCATTTGGCAAAATTAAATTTAGTAAAAATCAGTTGTAATGAAAATTGTGTTTGAATATATTTTTTTAAAATTCATTCCAATATACTGAAAGTTGTTTAGATTGTGATTGTGAAATATGCTTTTAAATATACAATTATCAAAAAGAACATTAATTTATGATGATTTGTAATTTTTATTATACAAAGGTAATATATTTGAAATATTTACAAAATGTGATAAAAATTTAAGTAACATAAAATTTTATGCATAATATTAAAAATTTGATCCCTAGTTATTTATACTTTTTTAATTTGTAATTTTAGAAAATGTGATGAAGATTTATAATTTTTATTATACATTAATACTAAAAATTAACATGATTAATAATTCAATTTATAATGCTAAAAACTTGATACCTAATTATTATTATTGAAATGAAATTATATTATTAATGAATTAACTATTTTTTAAATAAAAGAATCAGAGATTTAAACTTGGAGTAAGATGGTCAAATAACATTTTACTTTTTAAATTCACTTTTCAAAAGTTTTAAATATTTATGTTTCACAAATCCACTTTTAGTCACTATTTGAATAAACTTTTAGGATGTACTTTCTTATAAAATATTTTACCTAAACAACTTCTAACATCCTAAAAAAAAATTTTTCTTTTTAAATGTGAAACGAAAGAAAACCAAATGAGCCCTAAATCAAAATTCACCCTAGCTTTACTATTAATTGAGCACGAGGCTTAGATTTTTCTTTTTGAAAAAAATTCATTTAAAAAATCATTGATCATACTTAATAAAAAACAAAAGAAGTTTGAAATGAAATTTCAGACTAGAGGTAGTAAAGTGAAATTAAAATGTTGAAAAGATGACAAAATTAACCTTGTTTCAATTTTGAGCTCTTTGACATCAAACAACTCCTATAAGTTAATGAATAACTTCATATAAAAAAATGAACAACTTCAATAAAAACAATGAATAACTCATTTTACCATTATTCCGACACTTTGAATAAAATTAAAATTCAATAATAGCACAAATAATTCTTGTAGGTTAATGGACAATTTCATGTAAGGAAATGAATAACTCATTTTACAATTATTATAACATGGAATAAAATAAATATTCATGAATGGCATCAACAACTCTTGTTGGTCAGTGAACAATTTTATGTAAAGAAATAAATAACTTATTTTACCATAATTATAACACGGAATAAAATTAAGATTCAATAATAACACAAACAACTTATGTAAGTTAACGAATAACTTCATGTATGAAAATGAATAACTTTAATAAATAATCAAAGGGGACGAGGGACAATAAGATAATTTTACTTTATATTTTAATTTCACTTTAGTATCCTTAATTTGAAGTAAATTTTCAAGTGTAAGAGACTTTTTTTTTTATTAAGTATAGTCAATGAGTTTTAAATGAAAATTTTCCCTTTAAAAAAAATGTGAACATTTTCATTGAAAGATAAAATATGTACAAAAGAATAAAAAATCAATTTACCTTTCATCATCCACCACCTCTAATAATCAAGGTTGAATGCTTATGTTTCTAGTGAGCAGCTACGGCAATGAATCAAGGATCGAAGTAAATTTGAATGAAATAAACTTTAAAATAGTTATTTATTATATACAGGTATTCTTCTATTTGAGACTATTGAAAGTAAAAGTGCCAATAATGAAGTCAACAACGCGAAAACCATGGTAAGTCCAAGTATGAACATAGCCCTCAAGGTCCAAGTATATGCGTAGAGCACACTGGGCCGATCCCTCAATGTCCAACTGTAAAGAAGTATCATCAACACGTTTTTGTTTGTTTTGTTTGGGTTTTTTTTTAACAATCCAATCCAATAATGAGAACCTCATATTCTTCATGTTTTTTTTTTTACAAAATGAACGTTTTGTACATGTTTTATTCAAAAACGGCACTTGCGGCTGCACGAGCCCATTGGAATTTCTACCGTTGGGCCCCTCTTCTTAAAAGTTAAAACGGTCCTTCTAAATGATTAAATTACATGTCTCACTTTTGCTTAAAAAAGATGCATTTAATTGATGTTTAAAAAAAATGATGGCATTTAATCGAGAGTAAATTAAGAAAGAAGAAAAAAATTTTTAGACAAACTAAATGTAACCTTTTTCTTACTATTTATATTTTTTAGATAAATTGAATCTTATAATTAGAGGCCAATAGAGTAAAAACTATGCAAAAGAAAGTGGGAACCTACTGTCAATCCCAGAGAAACCCATTTTGTCAACCTCAGATTAGTGATAACAGAAGTTAAGCATTTTCATTCTTCACTTATAAATTAATTAAGAGTCTATAGATGTCAATATCATACATTATGATACATATCAGTATCTCCAGCTGGCTTGCCTTTGATTCTTCACCTATAACATTTATTATATTTTTTTTTAGAATTACATTAAAGTCTCATAAAAAAATTAATTACTGCAAGGTCCATTGATAAATGAATTAAACTATATTGACAATACAACAGTTGTTAATACAATTTAGTATAGTTGCCAATAGACCTTACAGTAATTAATTTTTTTGTGTGAGATCTGATTGTAATTTTGTTTCGTTTTTTTTTTTTTGGGATGAAATGGTATAACATTTATTATGTCCATCATCTCGCTTGCGTTCTTTTGAGGGCTTCAAAGTGATCACTTCCACTTTTCATCAGATCCCTTCGTTTCTAAGTTCTTTTTTTTTTTAATGCTAAAAATTTATATAAGTTGAGTTTTGAAAATTCATTATGGCCTTAGTATGCTTTTGAATTCAAAGAGTACTTGTAAAAATATTTGTAGTTTATATTTCTGTAAAGAAGGATTATACATGTGGTTTCCGCAAAGACAGGGAATACTGAATGTATCTTAAAAAAAAAAAAAAGTCTTGTAACTTATACTATTATTTTATATATAGTTTAATTTACTTCTAAATATATCTTTTTTTTTTTCGTTTGGTTTCATCTGTATATCTGTCATTGTTCCAAACATTTATTTTGGGTTATCCTAATATTAAACAGCTAATAACAACAACTTCAGTCATGCAATCTATGCGATCGGATATCTATCATTTATAGATTGAAGAGGTAACACTTATATTCAATTGTTGATTAATTACTTTAAATTATTTTTTTACCAATTGTACTTTGGAATATGTGTGTGTGTGTGTGTGTGTGTGTGTGTGTGTGTTGATTAGGCTTACAAAGCAAGATTAATTTTGTATTTTGTGACAGCCATGTTCGGTGTTTTTCGGTGTTTTTCGGTGTCTATCTTAACAAGTTATAGGACTGGCATACTTTCTTAATGATAAATACTCATATGGAATGTGACATTATATACATATATAACATGAGACAATACTGTTAATTATATTGATCCTACGTACAGGTTGGTAGACATTTTTATGCTGATGAACATCTAGCAGGAAAAGCCATGAGATAACTTAAACATGATTTCACATTTGTCGACTAAGAAAAGAAGGGATGTCAATTGCTCCTCCACAAATTCTTCAAAAAAATAAAATACCCTTTAACCCAAAGATTTTCCCACCAAGCATGCTAAGTATCAGTCAATGTTAATGGTGAACATACCATCCATTAGTCAAAGGTGACATTGCAATGATTTTAAGAATTAATGGGTATTACTATATATTATTCCAATAAATAATTTAGGATAACAAGTACTCCTTGAGAAATAGTTTAGGAAAAAAAAAGTCTTTTGATTATATAATATGTTACTCTAAGATCCCATTTGGTTATTAAAAAGGAATTGAATGAAATGGATTGAAAAAAATTAATGCAAAAATAAACTAAATTATCTTTTCTCTTTGTGGTGAGCATGATAAGCCTTATTAATATATACTTTAAATGTAAGAATCATTATACCTTTCAAAAATTTTATGTATCATAATTTTTAATCCTATAAACTAAATTACCCCTCTCTTTTATCAATGTCATTAACTGTTTCTTTTGATAGTCTCATTTTTATCTTTATTTTTTCAATCCATTACATTTCATTCTTTGCTAACAACCAAGTGGAACCTAAGACTATCTAAGCAATTTCTCTTATACTTTTGCATCTCTCACTAAGTGTGTGTTTGGGAACTTGATGGTATATTCTCTTTTATATTTTTCCTCCAATGAATCGAAGAAAGGTATAGAACGTTGTTTAATTAAAATAATTACTTTCTTGAGGCTGCTATTATTCATTAATTAATTTCCAAGTAGGTGATGCTGTATGCTGGACCCTTGTTAATTGGAATAAGCTAAAACTACTTTTGAAACTTGTCCTTTTTATTATAATTTTTTTAATTTCTATGATTGACTTTGAATCTTCTTATGTATAGGTCAACTAATAATCACTACAAAAAAAATTGACTTTTAGCGGTGACAAAACTAAAAAGTTGCAGTTGAAAGTTTTCAGCAACAACAAAAGGTCGCCACGATGTTTCCGCGAGAGCTCTTATCATTGATTTTATCTGTGGTGACAATAAAAGTTATTGTTGAAAGTTAAGAATAGAAAAGAAAATTTGTTGTTGCAGAAAGATAGTCATTGTTAAAAGTTGAGAATCTTGTTGCCGCAATAACCACATATCAACAGCAACTATTTGGTCGTCGTTGAATGTTAAGTATCAGTGGTGACATTTGTCGCCATACAAATGCTAAAAAATAACACTGGTTCACCAACCCATATGGCACCATATCACCTGCCCCTACCTTACGCCACGTGGCACCATGTTACGCTCACCTCATGCCGCGTGTCATTATTTTATCAATTTATATTTGTATTTCACAAGCCATCTCCTTCAATGTTTGAACCCATGACCTCCTTCTTTTATATTCCACCATTGTGCTGTTAAGCTAGAATGACCTTACAGTCTATTATTATATAATTGAATATAAATAAACAAACACACATTATTAAACTATACAACCGCACATATATCTTAAATATTAAATATTATAAAATATCATTACTATCATTATATACTTCAATTTAATTCTTTTAATTTATTAAAATTATAAATTACATTATTTATTTTGTCTAAAGTAAACTATAAATATAATTGATACAATATCATTTGTATTATTTATTTTAATTTTTTTACTTCTTGAGGTTATTATATTATTTATTTTAATATTCATATTTATAATTATAATGTAAAAATATCTAAGAATAAATAGTAAAAATATAGATGATTATACATTAGTTCATAATTATTTATTTTTCTAGCTATTTTTATTTAAAATTTTATTTTTACTTTTAATTAACAATAACTCTTAAGAATTTAATTGCTTTGTTTTTACATTATATTTTAATTTTTTAATTATAATTTTATAAGAAAATTATACACCATATTATCAAATTTTTTTTATATATTTATGTTGCAAGATAGCAACAAAAAAAAAATCATGTAGCATCACATATATAGATATATTTCGTATATTGTAAAAGTTAAAAGTATAATTTTAGAATATATTATTTTTCTTCTTTTCATTTTTCTCTTTTTTATCATTAGTCATCAAATTGCAAACATCTAAACCGGCATTAGGTTTTTAAAGTTACTGGTATCAAATGTAGAGTTTGAATTGAAAAATTTGATTAGATGAAATATTATTTTATAAATGAATAAAATTTAACTATCACGTGTTTAATTATTATAAACAAGTAATATTATTGTTTAAAATATCAATTTAATTATAAAACATTTGAAAATAGTTGACCAAAACTAAGTAACCAAACTGCCTTAAATAATTGGACTAAATCAAACTAAACATTACTTAATAACAAAAATTGATGTAAAATAATATGGTTTGGCATAATTCTTTACTCTAGCTTGTTAGCATTAAATAATATATTAATCTTATCTTAAAATAATTTTATTATTTTAAAGTTACAATTTAATCATAAAATATATTAAAGAAAAACTTATTATGTTATTTTATATATTAATTATAAAATTACAATAATACAATAAAATTAATGTCTTAAAATGTTAAATATTAGATTACACAAAAAATAAAAAATTATGATGATAATACAAAATCAAACTTTCATCGGCAACATTCACTTTCAACGGTAGCTCTAAAAAGTTACTTCTAAAAGTCTTACTTTCTACTGTGACCTTAAAAAGTTGTCACTGATTGTCAATTTTTAACAATGACTTATGTGTTGCTGCTAAAACTTAGACATTCAATAGCAACATGCACTTGTCACCATTGAAAGTCTAACAATCAATGAAAATTATATATTATTGCTATAGAAAGTTACCCTTTTAGCAGTGACTTTAAATATTGTTGCAGAAAGTTAAAAAATTGCTGCTAAAAATGAACAATTTATAGTGATAGTAAAAGTCACCGCTAAAAGCTGAAAGTCATTTTTTTTTTTTGTGGTGAGTGTAGTGAAATCTATCTTTAATAATTTAAGTTTTTTGAGAAGATCATTGCTTAGCTTGTAAACCAATAAATTTTATGTTGTGTTAATGTCAATTTGTTGTAATACAGTTCTGAATTCTAATATGATACTTATCAGCGGAGTTGTTTTTAAATTTCATGATTACCCTTATGAAATTTACTTGCCTTCTGCATTCGAGAAAGACTAAGAAGCTTTTAATTTTGTCAGCTTTGCATTACGATTTATAACCTTCTTAAAGCAATTTCCCGATTAGCCTTCTGAAAATCTGGTCATTTTCATCAAAAGAAAGAAGCTTTTTCTTTAATTCATAACTTCATTTTCAAATACCCAAATAAATTTGGAACTTAATTACAGCAAATTCACTACAACCTTCTGAAGGAAACTATTAAATTTCATAAATTCACAAATTCAACTACGAAATCTTTCCCTTATTCCAAAAACACACACACACACACACACACACACACACACACAAACATATATATATATATATATATACACGTGTATGCATAGATTTTCTACGTAGACACACACACACATTCAGAATTACAAAATGACATCTAGGGGCACTTTATATATTGGTGATTCCCAACAAATATAAGGAATTAATTTTTTTTTTAAGAGGCAATAGCGTCCTATGACTTGTTTAGTAGAGTCTCTTGGAGGAATTATTATTTTTATTATTTTTCAGAATAAAGAGTTTTAAAATATTTATCAAATGACTTTGAAAGACCAGAGTACTCCTCTCCTGCATTACTTTTCATTTTTTTTCCCTTTTTTTTTTGGCACAAAACTCTGAAACGAAGGTAACCTTATATTTTCTATGAAATATATTTGGATCCAGGATATTAGAATAATAATTTGAGACGCGCACACATAAAACCATAATATATGTTTATTATCCGAGATAATATGATATTCTATTCCAAAGTAATTATATTGTTTTAGTATAGCAGCCAAATTTGATCAGGGTCAATGCTACAAGAAGCCAAATATATGTTTATCTATCAAATATATTCAAGAAAATAGTATTAAATTGTGTCATTGATTAATCTCACCTTACAATTAAACAGTTAACCTATAGATGAGGAAAGCTTTAGTAGATGGTTTGCTAATCTGACAATTCACTGACTTTGGAACGTGTACTTCCAAATACATAGTCAAAGGCGTATCGCGCTGAGAGCAATGTGCGTCCACACACACACACACACTCACACAAAACTCAGGCTCAGATCAGAAATTCAACTTTGTGGCAAGCTAAAGGGGGTAATATCTTGTCATCTTTTTCCCTACAGCCATGGGATTCAGAACTAAAATTCACATTTTGATAAAGCTTTTGCTTTTACTTTTCAATTTAAATCTGGGTTTGAGCTCTGCAGTGGACACCATCACCACAGGTCAATTCATCAGAGATCATGAAGTAGTGAGCTCCCATAGCAGTGACTTCAAGCTTGGATTTTTCAGCCCTCAAAATTCCACAAATCGGTATGTCGGAATCTGGTATCTTTCTGAATCTAACATCATCTGGGTGGCTAACAGAAACCAGCCACTGGTTGATTCTTTTGGGATTGTCACAATCTCCAAGGATGGGAATCTTGTGGTTTTGGACAAACAAAATATGATTATTTGGTCCACTAATATCTCAAATATTGCATACAATTCTACTGCAAAACTTTTAGATATTGGGAATCTAGTCCTCTCTGATGACAACACAGGAGAAACTATATGGGAGAGCTTCCAACATCCTTCTAATGTATTTGTACCAAAGATGAATATCAGTTTGAACAAAATAACTGGAGCGAAAATGAAACTTACATCATGGAAAAGTCATTCTGATCCATCTACTGGATACTACTCGGTTTCTCTTGAACGCCCTGATGCTCCTGATATTTTTGCTTGGTTCAATGGAACTCATCCATATTCTCGAACAGGTCCATGGAACGGCAGGATTTTTACAGGAAGACCTATGATGCCAACAAGGTATCTTTATGGATGCTATGTTAAAAATGAAGATGATGGAACAGTTTATATAACTTGTGATCTTGCAAATGATACCAGTTTTCCAATTCTTAGCTTGAGCCCACAAGGCCAACTTTGGATTGCACTGTGGAATGAGAAAAGAGAAATCATGAGGAACATGTTGAATATCACTTATTGTGATCACTATGGCATTTGTGGGGCATTTGGAAGCTGTAACTCACGAAGATCACCAGCTTGTAGCTGTTTGAATGGGTATGAACCTAAGAAACTAGATGAATGGAATAAGCAAAATTGGGCTAGTGGGTGTGTGAGGAAGAAGCCATTGCAATGTGATACGATGGGAAATAGCAGCGAAGTACATGAAAAGGACGGTTTTTCAAAACTTGAGAACATGAAAGTTCCAGACTTTTTGATTAGGTCAACTGCCCCAGATCAAGATAATTGCAGAACACAATGCTTGGATAATTGTTCTTGTGTGGCATATGCGTTTGATTTGCATGGTATTGGATGTATGCATTGGAGTGGAGATTTGATTGACCAACAAAGATTCTCCAGTGGAGGGGTTGATCTTTACATTCGTTTGCCTTTGTCAGAACTTGGTAACTTAAATTTGAAATCTAATATATGTTTCCTCATATTAGAAAGTTTTCACCTCAGCTACTTGACTTTTTGTTATGAAATGCAGAGAATCATTCACACAAAAGAAAAATCTTGACTGCAATTATGGCGACAATAGGAATTATTACTTTAATTGCCTGTGCATATCTCGTAAGGAAATTGACAGTTAAATGCGCAGGTATTGCAACAAATTATAGTTTTCATCCAAGATTATTTATACTTGCTAATAGAATGTGTGCATTATTCCGTAATTTCACCGATTACCAAACCAAAATTCTTGATGTAAAGATGGGATTCATTTTCCCTAATCACTATGGTTGCGATTAATACTATATCTGTTTGAAAATATGACGTTTTTTAACCGAAGAAAGTGTCATTGTATTGTTCTACATAGGTGGGGCAGATTCACATAGCCAGGCTCAAAGAGTGATAAGTCAACAAGAAGAAATCAAAATGGACGAGCTTCCACTTTATGATTTTGAAGAGCTTGCAACTGCTACAAACAATTTTCACACCACAAACCTGCTTGGACGAGGTGGTTTTGGATCAGTTTACAAGGTAATTTGTTTTTTCTCGTGCAGTGGATCATTTTTCATGTAGGAATGATCAGTTATTATAATTGCTAATAATTTCTTTTTTACATAATCTTTTATAGGGCCAACTAAAAGATGGACAACTAATCGCAATCAAAAGGCTTTCAAAAGCATCAAGACAAGGGCAAGAAGAGTTCATGAATGAGGTTGTGGTGATTTCAAAGCTCCAGCATCGCAATCTAGTAAGACTTTTAGGCTGTTGCATTTGGCAAGATGAAAGAATATTAATTTATGAGTACCTGCAAAACAAGAGTTTGGATACAATTTTATTTGGTTAGTCTCCATCTTTTATTGTTCGTCTTGTTTTTTAGTTCATCCATGATTTAAAAAAAAATCGTTTAATTTTTCTCAATGTTCATTGAGTTGCTAATTGAGGCAACACTGTGCTTAGTCTACAATACTTAATCTTTCCTTTGGTTGCAGATCCAAGCAAAAACCAAAATTTAGATTGGCAAAAACGTTTTAAAATCATTGAAGGAATTTCTCGAGGTTTACTTTATTTACACAGAGATTCTAGAATAAAAATCATACACAGAGATTTAAAGGTTAGTAACATCTTATTGGATGAAGAGCTAAATCCCAAAATATCAGATTTTGGAATGGCCAGAATATTTAGAAGCAATGAAGATCAAGCTAGTACTAGAAGGGTGGTTGGCACATTGTAAGCATCTTCTTTTCTTAATTATCCAAATCATTATCCAGTGACAATTAATGCATGTTAACTTGGTAATAACTTCTCAATGTAGTGGTTATATATCTCCTGAATACGCGATGCAAGGACAATTTTCTGAAAAATCAGATGTCTTTAGTTTTGGAGTTCTATTGCTAGAGATTGTTAGTGGGAGAAGCAACTCTCGATTGTATAACACGGAGGGATCTCAAACGCTTTTAGGATATGTAAGTATCTTAATACTTTTTTGTTGAAATAAACTTTGTAGTTTCATGCTTGAAATTTTTTATATTTTCAGGCATGGAAGCTATGGAATGAAGATAATCTTATGTCCTTTATAGATTCTGAAATACACTATCAAGGTTCTAGTAATGAAATTTTACGGTGTATACACATAGGACTTCTGTGTGTACAGGAACTAGCAAAAGAGCGACCAACTATAGATAATGTAGTGTCAATGCTAAGCAGTGAGATTGCCAATCTTCCTCCTCCCAGGCAACCTTCATATGTACTAAATGAGACAGGATTTGCCACAAAGTCCACTTCAGAAACACAGACCTTGTACTCTACTAACTTTGTAAGCATCACTGACATAATTGGGAGATAATAATACTAAGGATTAGATTTGATGGAAAATTATTGTGATACTTTTACTAGGATTTAGCTAGCTATGTGGATAATTATATTTCATTACTTAATTCTAATGTTTCTTGAAACCAATATTTCTTCCAACAATGTTGATATGTTGATATATATGATTTGATTATATGATATAATAATTGTATTGACATTGATGTGATTTCATTGTAAATAATTATGATATTGGGAGATTAATTTGTAATTATATATATTTCAAGTACGCATCGATCATCACATTTTTCTTGTAATATTCTCGCCACTAGTAAGATGCTCATGTGGATTAATTAGTACTCGCTCTTATCCATTATCTCTAACTATTTCACTAGAACTAATGAAAGAAGGTTAAGTAATTAACTTTTTTTAAAATAGAATAGATTTTCAATTTTACCCTTATTTAAATGATTTTTTTTAAATTTGCATTACATTATCTCTCATAATTAATGGGTTTAAATAGGAGTAATATTAAAATATATATAACTAATGCCACATCATCAAGTGCCTTATATTAAGAATCAAAGGATTTTTCTGGAAAGCGCTCTATAATAGGGACCAGGCAAACTGCATTTCTCACATTATCTCTTGCTCTCCTTATATTTCACTATTGATTTTCCTCCGATATTCTATATGTTATCAAAGATTCTAGACAAGATAATATTATATTGTTAACACAGGAAATGATGAAAAAGTAGTTTATGCCTTTCCACTAGCATGATATCAAAAACGCTTTCCTTCATAGTAATCTGATTTTAAGGAAAAAAAAAAAATATATATATATATATAGAGTAAACTCCTATTGTACAAAGGAAGTCTAGATTAGTATGTAGGTCACATCTTACTCTATATATTGATGTTTGTTTGAGTTGCATTTTAAGCAAATATAATATTATATTGTTATCATATGAATTGTTTGCTTTAGTAACCTATTCTATTTCTACATTAATCTGTAGTCAAGTGACCGCTTCTGGTGTTTCTAAAGCATCTAAATTCTAATATATCTGTATTTACTGGCATTTAGACAATTATCATAGGAAATGATCATCGAGGAATTTTTTAAACTTATAGAAGATTAATCGACTTTGCTTTGATCATATTTACCTTTTAGGATGCAGTGAAATTTTCTGCAGAATCGTCATCGTTGACTTGGCAGAGGAATATTTGTGCCAAGCAAAAAATTTGATTTCTTACAAGTAATGACCTTCTCGTAATGCTTAAATGATTGAAGATAGATTTCAGTTCACAATAAGTTGACCTATACATTAGAAGATTCAAAGTCAATCCTAGAAGCAAAAATAATAACGTAATGGACAAGTTTCAAAAGTTGGTGTAGCCTGTTATATATTCCAATTGAAAAAGAAGGCTTAAGTATGAGCACCTACTTGGAAATTAATTAAATATGAAGCAGCTTCAAGAAAATTATTATTTTAGTTATTAAATGTAACTTATGCCTTTTAACTATTAGTTGAGGTGTTTCTCGTATCCCAGACTTGAAATTAGTACAATGTCACCCTTAAAATTATAAAATCAGCACAATATTACCATTGTCATTAAGAGGGAGCAAACGTCCATCGTTTGGGTAGTGTGGGGCCACATTTTATCTATGTGGCATACACATGGGATCCATATGGAGCCAAGTCAAAAATTTTCGAGGGGCGAGGGGAATAGATAGGAAAATGAGATAAAAATCTCCCTAAAATATGTAAATGATAATAAAGTTTTTGAAATGTCACAATTTTTCTCAAGTCTTTAGAAACTTTTTTTATATTGATATTTTTGATGGAATGACTAAAATACTCATATTTTAAAATTAAAAAAAATTAATAGCCCTAGCCCCAAGAAAAAGAAGTAAATATCTTTTGCTTGTACTATCTAGTTTCCCTTTAGGTTTGAGCTCTACAATGGATACCATCACCACAAGTCAACTCATTAGAGACCATGAAATAGTGAGCTCGCTACCACAAAATGTGCTTTTAGGTGTGCCTTTTTTAAAAACTTATGGAGAAAAGCATTTTGGTATGTTGAGGCGGAACCTATCAGAGCACTTTTATGAAATAGCACTCCAGAATATTAACTCTATTGAAGCGCTTATAAGAGAGCTCTAGTAAATCATAAAAAAAATTCAAAAACAAAGAATGGATGCCTTAAGAGCGCTTCAAAATAAAGTGCTCCCAAAGACTTTCATTTATTAGAGCTCTTAGAGGCAAAGCGCTCTAAATAATTATGTGAAAAAAAATTAAAAGAAGAAATATTTGCCTTTAGGAGAGCTTACCAAATAAGCACTCCTTTGGGTTGTATAATTTTTTTTAAAAAAAAAACTCCCTTTAGGAGTGCTTTACCTAAAGGTTTAACCTTTAGGAGCACTTAACGGTTAAGCACTCCTAAAGGGATAAGGAGATAGGAGCCCTTTCTTGAAAACGCTCTCTCATTGGATATTTTTACTGAGAGCTTTTTATATAAGCACTTTGAAAGGCTTAATATATAGGAGCACTTTCTTAAAAAGCACTCCTAAAGGCCTTTTTTCTTAATATCAGAATTCAATATCAGTCAAGCCCCAAGCATTTTTGAAGTATAAACCCACAAATTCTATCCAATTCTTCTCTCTCAAGACCCTTCCAACTTTTTCTCTCTACCTTGTCACCATTCTTATCCCAATCAATAGCTATCATCAACTATCGCTTGCCTATCGCAGGAACTTGCCATACTTGTTGTGGAGAACAGCTATTCAAAATTGCAGATTTGCTTCCTATGCATCATATTTCTTCTTCAAACTTTGCCACCATTGTATCGGTGTATCACATTTCACCTTCGACCGAGTCTCGCCATCACCATCTTTATCTTTACCATTGGTGCATCCAGCAACTTTTGCTGTCGTTGTAGATAGCTAGGTTTTTTTAAATTTTTTAATAAATATACAATTTAGTATTTTATTATGGATATGCATGCATGCATTAATAATATAGGTATGACAATAATAATATGTCATTTTGGTTAATTTTTTTGTGACATTATATTACTCTCATGTTAGTTGAACTTGAAATTGATTGTAATTGTTGCATGGTTTGAGTTATTATATAAATGATGAATACTCTTTATTTTTGGTGTGCTTATATTGGAATTTACTCTATGTTAGTTGATCTTCAAGTTGAAAGTAGTTATTATTGAAGTATGGGAGGTTGAAATTTAAGAGGAAATTCTTGATTATTTTTTGTTGTTGTATATTTGTAAAATGTTTTAACATGTTTATATTGGAATTTTTTTAAGACTATAATAGTATCAAGCTAACAGATAAACCTAAGATAAATTACAATTGTCTGATAGCTACATTTTAGTAATTGTTTGATAGCTAGATTTTAGTTACGTTATGCAACTAAATTTTTATTTGGATGAATTGATATACTGTATTATTGGATTTGATTATTTGGTATGTTCCACTTTTAGGAGGAATCTACTAATTCTTTTTTTTTTTATAAAAAAAATCTCTCTTATTCAGGTGATATGTTTGATTCTCCATGTTCCTCTCAACCATCTCTTCTTATATCAATCTGTATGAGGGTTCAAATTTTAGTTCTTTGGTAAGCTCAAGAAGTCCTTGATCAACCCCATCAAACCCAGCTCCACAAAAAACCAGTGAATAACACATTGAATTGCTTGAGCTCTGTGATTGACTAGTGATGACCAACCTCTCAGTGATTGGGTTACTAATGGAGTGAACCTAGGTAGTAGGAGGTAGAATGGCACCTTTAAAGAGTTCCTAAAGCAATCATTGGCTTTAAACCCTATCCAAAGAAGAGAAAAGAGGTCAATCTAATAGGAAACTAGCTAGGAAGATAATGAACAGTATGCAAAAGGAGTTGCAACACTTACCAAATTTAAGTTTTACACATGCCACCATCTAGTGAATAATATATTGGGTGGACCCACCTCCACATGGCAAATTTAACATCCTAAACTTTTAATCTAGATAAACTAATTGCTAATAAGGGATAGCTTAGTAATTATTAGATTAATTGTGGTTTTCGATGGTGAATTGATGTTTGTGTTATTAGGCTGATATGTGATTAGGCTTGGGTGAAAGGATTGGCGTAGAAAGTGAAGGGCACGAGTTAAAGTGGGAAGTGTCTTATGTATAAAAGGAAAGGAGGGGGAAAAATTTTATACCACGGCATATGCATCACTTCTTATTGTGCCACACACCATGGCATGTGGCGAAAATTTGACTTTTAAGAACGTGATCAGCTTGTGAAAATAAAAGGAAAGGAGGGGGAAATATGAAAGGGGAAGAGAAGGAAGGCCCGTTGTGCTAGGACAAGAGTTTGATGAAGATTAGAAGTTTGCTTTGATTAGTGACTTGTTGAGTAAATGTTATACCTTATTGTATTTTATTTCTATTTTGATTTCTCTTAGTTTGGGTTATAGAGAAATTAAATAAGGAAATTTTAAAGGGTTGTTTTCTTACCCCTTAGTATTAAAAATAGTCTTGGGTGTAAAACTAAAGTCTTATGACTGGCTTAGGGTTTAATGGTTGAGCCTTAGAGATATAGGCTCAAATTGGCCTAAACTAAAAGGTTTTAAAAGGGAAAAAAATGCTTGTTAACTGTGTGAAAAGGGTGTTTTAGTCATTCCAATGGCTCAAGTATGTATCATTGTGGTAAATAGGTTAAGTGAACCCTAAAAAGTGCAAGTGGTATGAGAGTGAATGTTAAGTAATGTGATTTAGCCAAATTTAGTATTTTAGATTGAGTTTGGGAGCTAACCCAGGGCACTTGTCATATTGATTGAGTAATTTGGAATTGCTCATGGAAATCTACAAATCACAAGGTGCTACAGTGCAAACAGTAATGTTGGACATAATGGCTTATGACATTATGTTTAGCTTAAGTTTTGATAATAACAAATATAGACGAGTTAACTATATAAATGGTAAGGCAAAGCCCCATTTGATAAAGTTAAGTATATTTGTGATTTCCAACCATATGGTAAGGTGGAGCCCTATATGTAAGAGTCGGAGGATTGAAAGTAAAACAAGTCTAGTTGTATATACGAATATGTGTTGTATATATGTTTTCCTCATATAAGACCACAACTGTGTAATGTGGCATTGAGAGGCCAAATTGAACTATTGATGTGATATTTGTGATATGTGGTGTTAATCAAGTGTATGTGGTCCTTTTGGATTTGGTTTAAGACCCGAAGTGGTCTAATAGGATAAGGAATGAGAATTGAGCACTTAGGGTATAAGTTTTGAAAGAAAAAGTGATTTTTTTTCACTTGAATGTTTAATTTTATATTGAATCATCAAATCGAGTCCAAACTTATTCTATTAGTTAGTATATGTTATAAGCTACATGTAGGTGCTTGAATCACTCCAATTAGACGTTAAATGTGAAAACGACATAGATTAAAAGTTTATCATTTCTGTTGATAAATGATAGCAAAAATTTCAAGCTAGTGCATCACGGCCCATGGTGTCTCACGCCGTAACACATGACATAGTTAGAAATAGAGTGTGTGGCTCTGTGCCATATGCTGCGGTGCATGTATTGCACACTGCAACACATGGCCCTTTTTAGTGTTGAGAAGTTGTAACTTTTTGAGTCATTTAATTATATTTATACTTTTATTAACCCTCTTATTTGATTATATATTTTAAGAAGTTGGGATCCCATGATTTAAAAACAAACAAAGGGCTATTACTCTAATTTTGATTTATTAATTATGTGATGTGGAATGGTAAAGCCCGTATTGAGTTAGGACTTTATAAGAACACCTTGCATGCACGCGTGAAAACGCACCAAGAAGCCTTTTTTCACATTGAATAGCCTTCAAATGCTAAATCTCACATGAAACACCTTGTACACATGCAACTCCAGAGCCTTTTTTTCATTCTATAGTCATTATGGTCCAAATTACATGTGAAAACAACTTAGTCCCTTACATGATTTGTCTTCTGGGCACTACAACATGCAGTCACAAGAATTTACACCAATGGCTATAATCATTGTGCAAAGTCTCTAAACAGTCATTTGATGTCTCTAACACTTATTTCACTCCATGAACACTTTAAATTGATTTGAACAAGAGATTAACATCAAAAATTACTTAGCTATAAAATTCATGACCATATTACTCTTATTATACAAAAATCATTATTCTTAAGCCAATATCATCTCTCTATCATTTGAGTATTAGAGTTTCATTGTACTCATCATTACACTTAGAGAGAGTTTTAATTGAGTGAATCATGTACTCAAAACCTTTGTAAAGGTGAGGGAGAGATTTCTCTTGGAATCAAGAGAGGTTGTTCTCTTGAGAAAAGAAGCTTAATAGTAAAGTGAGTTATTGTAAAGACTCATAAGTGCCTAAACTGAATTTATGAATGTATTGAGGTGGCAAGCACCCACTCAAACTTGTGTTATAGTGAAGAAATCTCGAGTAGTTGCTTGGGGACTGGAGGTAGGCTTAAGAAGAAGAGGAGCTAGACCAAGATAAACCATTGTTTGCAAATCTCTCTTCCTTAACTCCTTATATTTCTAGTAGTATTTTAATGTATGAAATTGAATTTGATATTTCTATATGCTCTTACCCAAACTTTCTCTTAGAAATTATTTCTAAACATTCATATAGATATTAAGCTTGCAAAAATAAGTTTAGCATTCTTACTCACATTATTTATAACTCAAATTTGCTAAAACCTTCCTTTAAACATGGTTTTGCTGAAAAGAATTTAAAAGAATTGAAGCTTCCTCAAATACCCAATTCACCTCCCCTCTTGAGTGTTTTGCCATATCTAATACTTGATGTCAGAGTTAGGCTCATGGATGAAGGACTCAATAGTCTCAAGAGTTCCAAATGGCAAGTTTTTAAAGTTTTTTTGTTTCTAAGGGAATTGACATTGAAAAACCTCTAGCTCTTGAAAATACTGATGTTTAATCTTAAAAAGTGAAAATGCAATTTTACATTCAATCTATTGATTTAGATATGTGGAAATTTTTTATAAACGACTTTAATTTCAAACCTACAAGAGATTGGACTAAGAAAGAAAAGAAATTATTTTCTTTGAATATTAGAGCTATGAAAATTTTATATAGTACTTTAACTAAAAGTGATTTTATAAAAGTCAAATATTGCTCTAATGTTAAGATTATTTTAGATACTCTTGAATTCATCTATGCTACTAATGATATCTTTGAAAATGAAAGTGTTGGCAGTTCTCTAGACCTTGAACAACAAGAAGACTAATGTCTACTAACTTTTAGAGAACACATGGAAGATGAGATTGAATAAGGAGAAATCATTGAACACTTCCATCATTCAGTCAATACACTTGGACAAGAGAAGATGATTCCCAAGAAGAACTTCACATCACAAATTCGATTACATCACAATTTGAAGCTCAAGAAAAATATGAGGTATATCATTCCAATTATTTTTGTACATGCATGTCACAGGATTTTGAAAATTTTTATAGAGCAAGTTTTAAATCTATAATTGATTCGGTTTTGAAAAATACAAGATATTTGGATTCTAATTTTGCTAGAATTGCTAGAAATACTTTTGAGTAGAGAGTATTTAGAAAAAGGATTTATTTCATAAATTTTTTCAAGTAACAAACACACAAATTGCAAAAGATTTCAAAATGCATACCACCCTATTATTTGCAATTATTATGGTAAATCTGGACATGTTTCTCACAGATCCTACATTAGGAACAATTTTAATATGAGAAACAAGTTTGTTTAGGTTCCTAAAGGACAAGAAAAGTCCAATGCTAACTCTCTAAGACCCAAAGCTAAATGAGTACCGAAATGTCTATCCAGTACTATATTTGTATAGAATATCATCAGTAAAAATGGACAACATTGCTCAAGGAAGAAAGTAGTGTCGAGAAGATATTCTCATGAGCACGAAGAAAGACTTTTAGAGCCTACAACAGTCAAGAGAACTCTTAGACTATCCATTGCTAGAATTAAAAAGTTTTATTACAAAAATAAGTGATGGACACATACGAGAAGAGCACTGAAAAGAATTTAAAATAATTGAAAATAATTTACAAAAATAAGCAATGGTCGTCGTATGTGGTACATGCCATAACGTATGGTGCCTTTTTGAGAAAAGTCATTTTGCTGATTTTTAATTCTAAGTTGTGATCTCATATCTCCAAAATCAATTAAGTGTATGTGTTATGCTGTGTTGTGGTAAGTGTAAGTAAAATTCATGTTACCTCAATAGGACTTTACAGTAAACATAGTCATAAGTTTGTCTGGGTGGCTTAATATTAGTGACCTCTAGAGTAGTTTGTACTTAGTTGTAAAGAAAAGAATTGGTATAGATAGTTCTCTACATATCATGTCAGTTTGGAAGTACTAATGTCATAATGGATCAATGATTTAGAGAAAGTGTACAATAAAAATAGAGAAATGTGAAGATGTGCAAAGTACCACCTAACCGTATGAATAGGCTAGCGTGCTAGGAGTAGCTAGGGGAAATATGCCATGATCTAAAGTTATAAGAACCATAAACTTTTGAGCAATCTAACAAAAGGGTACTATAAGTGTACCAAATTTTAAAAAAATCCAACGGTCAGATTAAAAGTTAAACATGTTAAAAGTTTAGTCATTTTTGCTGTCATGATAGCACTTTCGGACTAACTTTCGAAGTGCACTATTTCATCATCTGAACTTCGATTGGAGCGATTCCAAAGCCCACATGTCACTTTTAAATAGTACTATTAGTATACCAAATTTTGGAAAGATCTAATAGACGGATTGAATTTCATGCATGTTGCAATATCATCACTGTTGCTATCATGACAGTACTTTTACTGTCATGACAGCTCCTTGGACCAAATTTCGGAGCGCGCCATTTTTTCGTTCGATATCCAATCGATGTGATTCCAAAGCCCACACGAAGCTTATAAAAGGTTTTACTTGTGACCCAAATTTTAGAGAAATCTAATGGTCGGATTAAGATTTGGACACCCGGATGTAAAAGTACAGTTTTTTAGTAAAAACCATTTTCAAAATTATTCAAATCTCATCCTAATAGTCACAAACATGTGGGAACACTTTGGACACGTCAAATCAAACTAAAAACACTTGATAGAACATTTAAATGATAGAAAAATCCTTTACACCAAAATTTGACCACCCGAGTGCCATTTCTCAAAATGGACCCTAAACCCCCAAAATGCACAAATCACACAAGAGTGGCAAAAAACTATTCCAAATATCATATACACATATGAATTTTCACTTGACTTAGTTATCTCTGTGGGGCCCACACATCCACTCTCTCTATTCAAGGTGTATGTTTGTCTATAACACACCATTTGCAATGCAACCACTTTGCATTTGCTTGTAGAATCACATATATACCAAAATAAATATTTTCTTGTAGTAAAAATTTGGTCTACTAAATAAATCCATCAAAACCACACACCATAGCCAAGTTTCCTAGCCACAAGTCTACAAGCAAATAAAAATTCGTACATAAGCCATACAATCCACACATACTCACACACATATACATAATCACTTCCTACTGGCACCCTAATCTTAAATACATTATAATAGATTTGCTCAAAAAAAAGGGGTTGTAGTTCTTTATAATTCACAAATAACTCCTAGCTTTGCTCCTTTCCCTATCCTCCACTGGTTCCTTCACCTGGACCTGAAAATATTAAAAAGAAAGGGGTGAGACAACCATAGTCTCTATAACAGAGAAATCTACATTGATTATTACAAAGTAAGTCATAATCAAATAAATGAATAATAAATTCAACATAGTATATAATTTAGCCATTTAAAATGCATGAATGCATGATATAGGCCGGTATGGCCTTTCATGACCAACAGAATGCCCCCTGGCACTCTTTAACTCACAGGTAAAACTTATACCCACTTGTATCTCCATAAGCACAAAACATAATCTAAGGCATGATCTAATCCACTGAACCGCCTATGCCCCTTTGACGTGAATCCTAAGCAATCAAAGCTAACTCTCTCCTAGAGCCAGCCCGACTTACTCTCCATGTGAGGGCTATCTTGGCCTAGGCACTCAACCTCACACTTCATATGTCAGATTCCCTCCCTACTGAGAGGTGTCAAACACTCAATACACTAACCACTTTAATGCACTGGGCCCACAATATGTAAGGCAATACTGAGTACTGACAGTGTACCATAGAATATCAAAAGTCCACACCTTTTCATTGGTGAACTCCCACCGAGATCATGCCTTTTATTCATGTCTACCTTTCTCGAGTGTTAACCACTTCAATACTCTAAGGTAGTATAACATTTATAAATCTCCCTTAAATGGTTCCTTAGCCTATCTAAGCTACCTTACTTAGTTACACTTCCTTAAGTGCAACTTCTATTTCTTATGATTATAATACGTGCAAACAAATCTCGTTTTCATAAAAACATTGTTGTTAAACAATTAGAAAATATATTTGCACTATAATCAAGTAGTACCCCATAACCCCTTATAAAGCACATTTAATCTTTTAAAACGTGTAATGCATGATAGCTAGTAATATTTATTCAAAAATAGCTAAAAAAACAAAGTAATAAAAATATAAATTCCCTTATTACTTTAACCCTTTGGCACCAAAAGGGTTCCTCTTGTACAAAATAGGACTTGTCTTATTCTTTAACTTCTCAATAAGTTCGACCAACAATTCCTTACAACATATAAGTGATCTACATCACTTATCATGATAAATAACATTAATGAAGACTATAACTCATATTACACAACTTGAGTTAATGAGTCATAATCCATCCTAATGGTCCATATATTAAACCAACCATTCATATAGTATCACTTAACCACCAAAACCATTTATTAGCCATCATTAAGCTAATTTTCAATTTATATAATTTTTAATCAATTAAAAACCTTCACTTAGTGTTACCAACTTTTACCATTAGCCCTTATAATGAAAACCAAACCTTAATTTAAATCTTATTGGCTCAAATAGCAAAATTATAACTAAATCAATAGGCTTAAACTATTGAGGAGCAAAACCCAATGTCTCAGGGTTTAATTTGTGCCTAAAACATCTCTTTTTATCTAATTACCCACTCAAAATATTAGGGCATCATGTAAAAACTCAAAACAACCTCCCAAGGACCCAAGGAAACTAAAGCTTACAAAAATAAAGCATTTTGGATCAAATTTTAGAAATTTCCTTTTCCAAAATTGATAAAAACAAAGAGTGAGGGAAGAGGATTGAAGTAGAGAGTTTACATATTGTGTAGCCGAGCTCGCAATGGCCACAAAGCCTCTTAGATCCGAGCCTAACTTTCCTTACTTCCTTTCTCTCTCACTCTTTTGTTCATTCTCTCTCTCTCTCTCTCTCTCTCTCTCGCATGCTCTTTGTTCTTTTCCTTCTTTCCTTTTTTGTTTCTGCGTTCTATTTCTCTTTAAAAAAGCTGATCTAACACTTTAGGAAAAATTACAAGAAAGGGCCCAACATTTTTTATTATAGCACAAAAGCCTGGGTTAATTTTGATAATTTTTCTCATAGTTAAAAATAAAATAAAACCCAACTTTTTCTTAGTAAAATTCAAACTTTGGACTTGTATCAAATTATTCTAAATTTTAATTTAATTATAGATATTTTTATTTTATTATTTTTTTTATAAATTCGAGTCTTAAAATTTTGGGATATTACACATTAGACCACACAAGGCCTTGGATCAAATCCAAGAAGACTTAACACACTTAATTGACCATACCATACCACAATTATACATATATATTGAAATTTAACCCCTCAACAACCAATTTCCATATTTCACAAACTTTTATAATTTGCCAACACTTGGCACAACTTGGTCCACTTGGCCTTTTGCTTAACATAATCACATACATTCACATCCTTAACATATTCACAACACAATTTTAGCCTCAAATTACTCATTTCATCATAATTTCACACATGGGCTTATGACTCACCAACATTAACAACAATTTCAACATAAACATACTCAAATCATAGCTCTTGATTCATTTCATCATAAAAATGCACATAATTGGGCTAAGATCTCACAAAATAACTACTCAAAGCATGCATGCAACCCTATGAAAACTTATATACACATATATACCCAAGTTCATAGTTCATTACACAAATTTTGAGTTCACACTGCTTTGACAACTCTAAGCTGGTGCAGACTCTCTTCCATTGCTTTGATCTCTACTCTGTCTTATAAAAATGTAACTATGGGGATGAGATAAAAATCTTAATAATAGAATAACTTACTCCTATTGACTGTCACGTGCAATAATATGAAAGTAAAGCATAATATACTATTTAAACCTCATTAACATAGCATATGTCACAAGTTTCACTTAAATCACATCAATGTTTCACATTTCACCTCTTTACATCACTTTTCACCACTTTACTAGCACACACATCACATAACATTTCATAGCATAATCACTACTGACCGAACCTTCAAATTACCCCAACACAAAACCATAGGTTTGTTATAGACTAATGTACACTCTCATTGGCTCTGAGGTCATTTTTAATGGTAGAATCACTCGGCTAAAGGTGTTTTTATCCTACTTCTAGACTATGGTTTCTCCCAATACACATAATGGGGTGTCATTGACTCTAACGTCATATCACACAAGCACTGAAGACTCATATCTCCAACACTGCATCTAAACAAGCATTAAGGAGATCTTCTCCAATACCATAACTTAAAAGGCACTAAGGAGATATAATTTAATATCGCACCCTGTCAGGCACTAAGAAAAATATGCCATATGGTCTTATCACCATCTCTCGACTTGAGTAAACTCCCACCCCTATGATCATGTTTTCCAAACCATTCAAGGTGCCTCATCACTACTCTTCTCATACATGTACATATACAAATTTTATAGCAAACTAAACAAATTTCATCATTCGTTTAACTAAAAGTTCTTTTTATGCAGTAATCATTTAATGTCATAAAACATGCTCATTTTAAAATAATTTCATGTACTATATAACATACTTATACACAGTTACAATAAACAATCAAATAAAGGACATTATTCGGTTATATCAACCCTTTTTTCCCTAAAAAGGTTACCTATGAATTTTAACTACCATAATAGCTTATCACAAGTTTCCTTTCTCAACTGACACGTCCAATTTACCAATCTGAACACATTTGGCACATTTTAGTTATTTAGTCCATTTTGACTAAAAATACGTATTTACTACTTAGGGCTACATTTAACCGTAAACTCTTTTTCATTTATTTATTCTAGGTCTATTACTACTCGATTACTACTTTACATTACCTCAACTAATCTTATTTCACTTAGATCAGATTCTCATCCCTTTCTCTCTCTAACTTAGGGTCAAATTAAGCTTACGGGTATAAAGTTTTATCGTTTAGCTTTAAACCATTTGCAAAGCTCTGATTTAACTTCTCAGAACCTTTTTACTACTTTTGAGAAAGAAATGAACCTCTAAAATTTCACTGATTCAATTTTTCTTATAACTCATTTTTAGAGAAATTTGTGTAGAATGGAAGATAAGAGTTATACATAGTTCACTTGCTATCTTACCAATCAAAAGTACCTTTCAATGACCTAAAATGGTTTGCCCTAACTCTTCAACCCTTCTTCTCTCCCTCTCTCATGTGTTTTTAGATTTTTCCTTTTGAAAATCACCTAGATTTCATGACTTAAGGGTCATTTTTTGTTCCATGTGCCGCAGTGCATGCAGTACAAGCCGCAGCATGTGGAATAGTGAGATTTATTCTCGCCATGTGCACTTGCTTTGACCTGAAACATACTCCTTCCACTCGTACCTGCTCACATAACATCCCAACACGTCAAATTATCAAGTAATCATTCAAATATCTAATCCTACACTAATTATCACTTTCCTCTCGATTAACAACTAATCATAAGATTAAGAAATTTAGGATGTTGACATCATTAGTAGCCTTTAAGGTCTTGACCAGATCTAATGGGACCTTTTTCACCTGATGATCAAATAGATATAACAAAAAATCATTTGTATACTCAAATTTGGCTAGTTAAATGCCCTTTCTACATTGTAACAGGGCCTATTCCCACGTAATGCAAAATTTTATATTCTTGGCCAAATGCATACATTTAACTAATTCAAAACATATAGAGTTGCACTTGTAATAGTATCTTAGGCCATGCTATCACAATTAACATATTTTCACAACTCCAAGCAAAGATACTCATGCTCATGTAAAGTCCCATCTCAATTCGAACTTTACTGTTCCATATCATACAACCAATAAATTAAAATAAAAGTAATAGCCCTTTATTTATTTTCAAATCACGGGATTCCAACTTCTTAAAATATAAATTTAAATAAGAGAGCTAATAGAAGCATAAACACATTCAAATGACCTAAAAAGCCATAAACCCTCAACCCTGAAAAAGGATCATACATCGCGGCATGTAATATATGCACCGCAGCATGTGGCACAGAGCTACACGCTTTGTTTCTGACTGTGTCATGTGTCGTGGCGTGCCAGCTTGAAACTTCTGCTATCATTTATCAGTAAAAATGATAAACTTTTGGCATGCGCCGTTTTCACATTCAACATCCGATTGGAGTGATTCAAGCACTTATACGTTGCTTACAACATATACTAGTTAATGGAATAATTTTGGACTCGATCTGACAATCCAATCTAAAGTTTGACACTCGGGGTGCAAAAAGTAACTTTTTCTTTCAAAAACTTACACCCTAAATGCTCAATTTTCATGCTTTCTTTACCTGTGTTCAAAAGTAATGGATTGAGACATACGTCCCAGTAACTCAAAGGTAACCTCAATTATCGATTAGTAAGTAATATCATAAGCAAGCGATAAAGTAACATGTGTATCAATAAAAATAATATCATATGCATATACAAGAGATCATTCTCATCAATCTCGTTATACTCATGCAATGCATTGCTGGTTCTCCCTAGCAGAGTAGTCTTTACACTCGAACTAGGACTTCGAGTCATAAGAAATAGGGCCTACCATACCATTGCTTAGACCAAGTAATCCTCTTTATGTATGTGTAATAAGTCATAATTTTTTTTAGTAAAATTAAAATATGTAATAATAAATTTTAATAGTATTTTTATTTGTTTCGGGAACATATTTAATAAGAAAAGGAGTTGTGTAATGACCCAGAATTTAATACATATTAAAATTTATAATAGAGTATTTTAAAGATATATATATATATATATGTACGAAGACGCCAACAGAAAAATTCTAGTTCAGAGGAAATTGAGCTGTTAATTTATCTCGTGTACTTGGTTCGAATCTCTCTCTTGCAGCAAGGGGGTTTTAATTATTTTTAATGTGGTGTAGTTACAATTTTGCCCCTCAGCATTTGCTGCCTTTCCCATTTTACCCATTTCATCCAAAGCTCCAGAACCGTCTAGCATAGCTTCTGCTCTTTCGATCTACCTTCTCCGTTGTCCCCATTGATTGACGTTGGTGACCATCAGGAGTCTTCCTCTTCCTCCTCCTCCTTCGTGACCTTAGAGTACTTCAAAATCTCCCTTGCCTCACGTCACAGATCACTCTACCTCGATAGCTGCCCAGCTCGCCCATTCGCTGCTGTCGTCGCTAGGGTTGTCATTTGCTCACCACTGCAAGGAGTTCTGGTGAGGTCACAAACTCTTTTTCTATTCTCGTGTGGCATCACTGTCGAATCTTCTCCTTCCCCTGTTACCGAGCTTCCTCCTCTTCTTTTTGTGTTGTTGGTGATTGGAGATGAGAAGCTTCATTTTCCTTGCCGTTCATTGTTAATCTTGAGTGGGTGTGTGACTTGATGATTGAATTTTGCAATTTACTTTCTTTCCTCTGTTTTCGTTGATTTCTCCTTCCCCTTCCCCCCTTTTTTTAATCGTTGCTGCAGATTCTTCTTCCAGTTAATTTCGTGCATATGATTGTGTTGTGAAATTTGCCTTCTCTGCTGAGTCTCTGCGTGTGTATGTGTTTAATTAGTGTAGATTGTGATTTGTTTCTTTCCTCAATTTGTTACCGTGTGAAATGTGGAAGATGAGGATTTAAATTTTCTTGAGTTAAGATTAATTTATTTAATGAACAAATAGAATTTAGGGAGCTGAATTATTTATTTATATTAAAGAATTTTGGGAGATGGAATTAAAAAGAGGAAGAAGATTGGTTTGAGTTAAAAAAAAATTTAATGAATGTAAGGTGTTTGACATAATGCTCATTAGAAGAAGCTTTATTTGATTTTGTATGTTAAAAAAAAAATTCATTGATTGTTGTGAGGGATATGTCTAAGTTGAATGTTGTTGTTCTATGAATTTAATTTGAAAATTTCAAAGGAATTTAAATATGAAATTAGTATCAAATAATTTAAATTCTCGAGAAATAGATGGCTGATGATAAATTATGTGATAATAGGTTTGAATGCTACAAAGTTTTTTTGAATGAATTGGGAAATTAGCAATGTCAATAAAAAAACTTTCATGTAAATCTTGGATTTCAAAATTTTAAATTTATAATTGTTATATATATATATATATATATATGTAGATGTGTTAATGGTGGAAGAGGGGTTTTAGCATTGTTAGAAGTTTATTTAAACCCTAATATATTATATATTCAGGGAGTTGGAAAGAAGAGAGAATTGTTTTATGTGGTAAGAGGAAAATCTTGTACTTTGAGAATACTTTAGGTAAGTAGATAGTGTCCGAACTGATTTATCACAAAATTCTTTCACCCAAATATTTTTACATATATTATTTAATAACAATTGTATCAAGTATTCAATACTTTGTTAAATAAATTATTTTTGTTTTGGGAAATTTTAAAGAGATGTTGAAGAATATTTGAGTTATGGCATGTATATGTACTTTTCCTTATGAAGGATACTTTTAAAATTGATGATATTATTTTTATCAACTTTGATAATTTTTGAGTTACTCAATAAATGCCAAGCATAGACATTAGATATAGAATTTTATTTTAGCAAGTTTTTAGTGTTTAAAACTATTCACGCAAGTTTGACATTAAAAATGAAAATTGTATTTTGAAAGTGATGATTTTCTTGTATGTTTGAAAATGAATTTAAAAAGGGACTTTATGCAGAATATTGGTTGCTAACTACAATCTTGTTAGCTTTTAGTACACCATGGTCAATGACTAGCTAATTTATTTCGTAGGCCTTGTCCCCACATTTGCTATTATGAGTCTCAAACCTACATTTGATTCCGTGGTTTCGAGCCTATGTTTGGTTATTTATCCTCGTAAACTGTATGTCCACGTTTATTTCGTAGCTTTGGCTGCGTTTGATTAACATTACTCTCGTGGACTGTGTGTTCACGTTTGTTTTCGTGGCATAAGCCGCATTCGGTTATTTATCCTCATAGACTGCGTGTCTATGTTTGTTAATTATTCTGATAAGTCTCCAAAAAAATATGATCTTAATTATTTGGCAATTTCATACTCTATTTTTTTAATTAGTAAATGTTATTATATTTATTTATTCTATATATTTGTCTTCTTGAGATCAAGTGATAAGGATATTTGACATTATAAATTTGACAGTTAAGATTTTATTTAAGGCCATATAAAGTTTCTAAATTTCAAAATTTATGAAATATTTTATATGAAATTATTGTCTTGTTAAATTTTATAATCATTGTGTTTATTCATTTTATCCTTTTAAATCTCATAAATATTGGGACATTATTCATTGAAAATTATTTGGTTTGGTCTCAGATAGCGTAGTTGGCATTGTATGTCAACCAAATACTAAGCGATTTGTTTTGCTGAGTTGGGTGGAAATTGATTTTGTAAATATCTTCTTGTGATATAATTATGTAATTTAGGTACTATGTTTTGAAAATATAATTAGGTATTCCACATAAACTATAATTAAGGTCTTTCCTTTTATAATATGCTCTGTTCGTTGGCTGAATGGAGTTGTGCTTTTAAGTATTATGATATTCTACTTGTAGAATGGTATTGTAGGATTTCTAGGAGATGCTTTCGAAATTAAAAAAACTAAACAAAACATTAAGGCTTTTGTTATAAAAAAATTATATTAAGGATTTCCTAATTCCAATATAAATATAATTATATTTTAGAAATGAAACAATTTCTTGGTTTAAGGCTTAAGGGAAGTGTGAAATGGTTTACACCCCATGTTGTTCACCCCCATATTTTAAGTTGTGACAATATGTGTGGTTTCTTAGGTTTGTTATGGCGGAGTCACGTTCTGCACTCTGGATCATCTGGACTTCCTAACCTTATATCAAGTAGGACCACAACTCCCACCCTAGTATAGGGTAACCTCATGAATCATGCAATATCATAGATTATTGTTGTGCGTGTATGGGCTTATGAATTTCAGGCTGTAGGTCACATCCAAATCCTTTTTTTTAATGTCATAAATGGTTTTTTAATTATTTAATTGCATTTTGCCAATATTTGGGAATTAGTTTTAATTAGAAAATACAATTATTATCTTTATACTTTAAATTTTTATCTTATGTGTCACATTTATTTGTGTAGGGTTACACACTTTAGATTTGGCATATAAAGACCATTGGATTGAAATATTAGATGAGTCAAGAGGAAAAACATTTGAGTGTTGAGGTGAAAGCACAAGCCTTTTATGATCTTGCATACATTATATCACACTTTAATTCTACTCACTTTGTCTCTTAATTTTTTTATTGTCTTTAACTTTATTTAATTTAATTTTCAGGCCATTCTCCCTTTGAATTTTCATCCACTTACCTCTAGTAAATAATAAAATTACCTTAACTCACTTTTTATCCAAACCCTTAACACTTGAGTAGGGCTCAGTCACCTTAGCCTTGAATCAAACTATTTTTATTCATTTTCAACATTCATTCCACTAACATTTAGCATTTTTTTCAGCTTCCACTCCTCCATTTTCTCTCCATTATTTTTCATATTCTTCTTCTCCATTTCTCCTCCATAACTTATAATCCAATTATTAAAATCCTAATCCATTCCACCTCTTCTTCCCTTACTTTACACTTCAAACCTTAGTTTTTTGTTTCTTGATTTGGCTTCAAAATCTTTAATGTATTCATGGGTATGATTTAGCTATGGTGGAAGACTTGTGCTCAGATGAATTCCAAAATGACTAGAGGTTAAATTTACAAGGAGTGTTAGGAAGGAAGATTGCTAAAGGAGTCTTGAAGTGTCTCAATGAAGGTGAAAGGACAAGCCACTCTCCATTAAACCTAGGTTGATGTAATCTTATTTTTAAAATTAGAAGTATTATTATATCTTGTTTTTACTGATCAAAATTGGTATTTGATTTGATTGTTTATTGTTTTTTTCACTTGATTCTCCTTTATGTAATTGTTGAAAATTTTCTCCAATATATATGTTTTATGTGTCTTGAATGTGTCTTACATTAACCATGCATAAATATATTTGATTGGTGTTTTATAAAACATCTTATATTCAAAATTATGCATTTGGTGTACCATAAGTCAGGCTACACTTAAGGGAAACTAAAAGAGATTTTGATCACTTTACACTAAGCTAAAAAATTGATTAGGGACTTATACAAAATTGTGTAAGGACTTGATTAATTAAATTGATTAGGAAGACACAGTTATATAAAATTATGTAAGGGGTTTAATTTGGGTTCAAAGAGTGAAAGTTAACCTATGCCTAATTAAATAGATAAGGAATCTAGCATCCCAAAACTTCTAGGACTCTACTTTAAAAAGGCTTAAGCACTCATATTCTCATTTCACTAGTTAATTAGGTTTTTAATTAAATCTGTCCATTTTACTTAATTAGTTAAAATCAATCAAATCTTGATTAGTTTAACTTACTAATTTAGTCTTAATTAACCTTAGTTAGTCTCTTTAGTGAAGAATGGCCTAAGTTGCCACTAGTATAATATTAGTGTTAACTTAGTTATTTTAGGGTGTAAGAGACTACCATTGCCACATTGCCATATAGACTTTTACACTACTCCACCTAGGGTGAACTTCTATCTTCTATTATGATCATGCCTTTCCACATAATATACAATTATATATTCACATATACATAAAATAGCTCTTTTATCTTTTAGCTTTTAAAACAATCTCATTTAGTAATTTACTTTATAAGTTAAATCCCCTTTTCATTCAAAATCATGCAAGTTTCAAATCATATCAATAATTAATATCATATATCATATTACTAAATTTATTTATGAACAGTTAAACTAGTTAGTCACCTCAACTCTTCTATTTCTAAAAAAAGTTACATATGGTATGCTCACTTTCTTCTCCAACATTTGATCAAGACTAACACATAAACCATATCAATCTACATAATTTAGCATTATATATCAATTACAAATCAACCATAAGTACTTTTCACTATGGTTAAACTAAATTAAGTCCACTTTAATGCTTAAGCACTTTCAGTTAGCTATCCAAACTCTAATTCACTTTCCTATGCCATTAATATCTTCTATTTACCCTTCTATAATTCACATAAGCATTCTCACCCTTTCTAAACTCTCTAATTTGGGTTAAATTAAGCTTATAGCTTTTAGGTTTTACATTTAACTACCAAACTAATTGCAAAACCTTAATTTAACTTCCAATAGTCCTTTTATAATTTTTGAGTTAGAAAACAACTTCTAAAACTCATTAATTCAATTTCTTTATATTCTAAATTAGGAAAAATTAGGGTACAATAGGGGAGTAAGGTAGTAAGAAACATGCCTTGTAAGTGACAGGATAGAACTATCTTCTTGTGCTTTGAAATACCTTGCCCTAGCAGAGTGAATGTGCCTCTCCCTCTCCCTCTCTCTCGTCTTTGCTTTCCTCTCCCTCTGATTTCATGAGTTAATTCATGTACTATCAATTAGATTTTTGTATCATGTACTGTGGTGCATAATACATATGCCAGGTGCATGACACAGTGAGAAAACTCTAACTATAACTCATATTCTTTGCTTCAAATTGTTATTCTTCCCTTCGATCCTAATCATACAATTTATCATCAACTCCAAGAATTCAATGCACTATACTAAATCATAATTACCTAATTAATTCACTAATTTACTATTGTACACTTAATTAGCAATTATTTTTTTTTAGATTAAGAACTTAAGATGTTACACTAAAGGTGAACATGAAACAATATTTCTTTCAAGCCTAAAACCATAACAAAGTGCACAAGAGCAAAGAATCATTAGTAGTCAAAGTCCAGCATAGCTCAATAAGATCGAGGATCCCTAACTTTGCCTAAAGGATAGTGAAGTAAGGGTGAAGGTGTCTTACCTATAGGACTCATTAGCTATTGACATTATTCTTTGGTTAGCACTTTAGCTTCCTAGTAGAAGAAGGTACCTTAGTGACCTTCAAAAATAGGTATTCTCTCAGTCAATCTTGAAGGAATAGATAGGCTCTTCAACTAAGGTGAAATCCCACCCTTACTTAATCATGCAATTTCCCCCATGCAACATGATAAGAACTATCGCTTGCCTTCAAAATTAAGCTAAAGTTAATCCTAATGCAATATAGGGTTAACCCTAGGTCATCTCCTAAGAAATGGTTTTAAGTCTAATTTAAGCTATTTAGTGAAATAAATCACCTAAAGTTTGAAGTTGATTATCTAATTGCTAACCTAATTATCTAGTGAATTAAACTAGCAAACTAAATCTAATTGTGAATGAAGTGGTTTCCTTATTCAAGTAGGAACCTTAGGGTGTTACTAATGGAAGAATCCTAATTTCTAATCAAACATGGTAGCTCACTCAACTCTTCTCCTTGGCTGAAAAATAAGTTTACCTAAAACTACTATCTCAAGTACCTTAACTTCACTAATTCAATTCTTTAAGTGCTATTACAAGCCCTCTAGATAACTTCACTAGCTTAGCTTTAAAATTAATTATGTGTTTAATTAAAATTCACTTCTAATTGCCATTGCTCAAGGCTATACCCAAGCTCAAAATTATGAAAACTCAAGCAACTCATCAAGTATTCATCACACAATTACATGCGAGGCTAATACAAGACATTAACTAAATGAAATCATATATTACAATGTAAATACATGAGAAGGTTGAAAATTCCAGTGGCAAAAGGAGCATGAAATTTAACTAAACAATCTAGTTTTAACATTACAAATTATAAACAACCATGAAACTAAAGTCAAATTGAACCACAATCAACAATAGTCATAGTATTGTAATGGAATTGAAACAAGATAAAGAAATAGTTGAGCTTAGCCAAGTGAAAATTTCAAAACTCTTCTTGCATCCACTCTCCCCTAGGATTTCATGAAGACTCTAGCTAGAAAATATCAAGAGAATCTTGCTTCCTCCATGAACACCATGTTGCTGAGAGGTTTGCCCATAATCTTAACGAATTGAGCTCAAATCTTCTTCAAATTGTTAGGGTGTGGTCGGCCTTGATAGGAAAAGAGAATGGTGAAAGTTTTAAGTGGATTTGATAGAAAAATGATGGAGAAATAGGGGCTGGAAGTGTGCTGAAAATGTAGAGAGAAGGAGGAAAAATGAAGAATGCTAAGAATAAGAGAGAGAGAATGTAGAAGATGAAATGAATGAGTGTTGGATTTGATTTTTGAGTGAAATGGCATGCTCCCACTTGTTTTCCATCAACTGAAGGCTTACTTAAAAAATAAGAAAAAACTTAAAATGAAAATTGAAGCCTTGTCACACTTGTAAGGTGGCAACTTTTTATTAGTTTGTAGATGATTTCAATGTGTGTATAATTTTTCATGTGTCATTCACATCATTTAAGTTGATTTAATATTCCAAAAATTTCATAAATCACATGCAAATGTTCAGCCATTGACCTTAAGGAGTATTGACTTCAATTGCTTAATTGATGCATAAGTCACATGTCACTTATATCACATAAATCACATAATTCAATTAAATAACATATGACATAATAAAATTTAATTAATGTCCAAAATATTCACAATTAGAATGGAGAATTTATTAAAATAACCAAGTTTTAGATTGCATAAAATTATATAAAATTTTCATACCAAAGCAAACCAAAAACTAAATCAGACTAAGACATTTTAGAAAGTATTGACTTTTTATTTAATTAATTCTAAACTAAAATGAATTTTAAAAATTTGATTTTATCACTCATTAACTGGACATGAAATGAACTTTGTTAATTTTGCTTGCATATTTTCTCAAAAGTTTATTTTTTAGAATGTCCTATTGCATTAAACTTATAAACTTAGGCAAAATTTTAAATCTAATGTAATATGTGCCCTTGAAGGTGATAAATCATGAATAAAAAAGTCTAATTAACAAATAAAAGTGGGTAACAAATGTGTTCTATCAATTCTCCCACACTTATCTTTTGTACCCCAAGAAAAATCAAGTAAAAAAGATCCTAAAAGAAACTCAGAGACAAAGAAACAAGAGAAAAATAATGTTCAAAGTCACTAAAATACTAGCTCATAAACTTTTACAAATTATCAATCAATGTGACAATAATTAAGAAAGAATTATGCACATCACAAACAAACATTTACTAAGGATCAATGTCAAAGAGTAAGTTTTTCTAGGTTAAATGTTTGCTCTCATCACTTAAAGTGTATAATGTATTCAATTTTACTCAAAATTTCTTAGGATAAACCTTACCATAAGTTTGTAACTCTTTTACATCTCCACCACTAAATTAGCACTTGCAATCAAGGATTAAGTGGAATTTATTAGGTTGTAATGTGGTTAATGAAAGGATATTTAAGAAATGCATGTAAGAAAAAACAAAGTTAGCATCAAAATGATGCTAAGGTCAAAATATATCCCCTTAATATACAAAGCATAATCTAATTCAATTAAGTGGACACCTTAAAACAGTGAGGATGGAAAGCAATGACAAAAAATAATAAAATAAATGGAATGGATGAGTTAGGCAACTTTTTATTCTTTTATTTCTTTTCTTTTCTCCTTCATTTCTTCTTCTTTTTGTTTCTTGTTTTTTTTTTCCTAGCAACTTTGTTGCTTTCATTTTCATGTCTATATGTATTTTTTAAATTTTTTCTCGCCTTTCATTTTCTTTTGCTTGGCTTTAACTCTTTGAAAATAATGAAAATAATAGATATAATAGTGTAACAATAAAGGATAAAAAGTAATAAATAGAAAAATAATAATAAGCATCTACTCACTTGATCGAGGGCATGTAATGAATATTAAAAAGATATATAAAATTGTAACATGCATTTTTTGGGAAAAATAGGGTGAATATTTATTTTTAAGAATCAAACCAAAACTCAAAGTAGTTAAAAAAGGATAATCAATAATAATGGGTTGGCTATTTGGCTCTTGGCTATTTTTTTATGAATGCCATCTTTCATCTCATGTCAAACAAGTGGAAGACATGTGGTCTTAATTAAGAAATAAAATAAATTCTAGGGGGTAACATTATTAATGAATTAATCACACATATCACACATGAGTGTTTGGCGTTTTTTATGAAAGAGTAATGTGCCATTCTAATCCATTAATTCAAGGTAAAAGAATTTTCACTTCACATCTATTTAATCCTAAAAATTACCACATCTCAGGTATCAAAATATCTATTCAAAGAGTTAGGTAATTAAGTAACCTCAAATAAAATACAACAAAGCACAACATTTTTTTTTAATTTTTTTGAAAAAATTTTCAAAAGCCAAAACAAAATATTTATTTCTCTCCTCACACTCAAATCATGCATTGTCCTCAATGTATGTATAGACTAGTCATAAAACAAGGTGAAATTAATAATGAATGCATAATAAAAGTATGGTGTAGAATTTTTTTTTCCAACACACAAACAAATAAACCAAAGCAAACAAATCTACTATCTACTAGGTTCATCTTCCCAACACTTGAATTATACCAATCATTAAATATATCAATCAAAGCAAGGTAAAAGCTCAAGGTTAGAGAGATACAACCTTATCATGGTGGCTTAAAAACATGTTGAGAAAAGTCCTCTTCCTTTTAAAGCATTAGATTGGCCTCCTTGTAAAGCATGTATAAATGGCCATTAATCTCCCAAGTAGACCCCTGGGCTTTATCCTTGGGTTGAAGGACTCCATAAGAGAGAATATTAGTCAGCACATATGGCCCATGCCATTTAGATGTGAGCTTGGAATGCTTATGGATGTATCTTGTCTTGTAAACAAGAACTAAAGATCTAACTTGAAATTCTTCCTTAAGATCATTTTGTCATGAAGAACCCTTGTTTTCTTCTTGTAAATCCTAGATGACTCATAAATATCCAACCTAAGTGCCTCTAGTTCTTGCATTTGAAAGAATTTCTCTATAGCTAAAAGATACAAATCCAAGTTGAGCTTCTTGAAAGCCCAATAGGCCTTGTGCTCTATCTCTACTGAGAGGTGGCAAGCCTTTTCATACACTAATAAAAAAAAAGATATCTCAATGGGAGTCTTATAAGCAGTTCAGTAAGCCCACAAAGCATCCTCCAAGTGTAAAGACTAATCCTTCCTATTTGTGTTCAACACCTTGGTTAGAATCTTCTTGACTTCTCTATTTGATACTTCGGCTTGGCTATTAGTTTGGAGATAATATGGTGTAGAGATCTTGTGATGCAACCCATATTTAGTCAAGAGAGCCTTCATCATCTTGTTGCAAAAGTGGGATCCTTGGTTGTAACCTCCTCTTATATCTTCCAAATATAGGAGAGGATTAACAAAAGCACCACTTAAACCCACCAATCAATAATCAAATATTTTGTTTGAAAAGCTTTGGCCAAAGACTTATTTGCAAAATCACCAAAAACCACAATATATCAGAGCAATATGCAGTGAAAATAATTCATATACATTCATCTAAATCACTATATGAATTAAAAACTATAAAAATAAATTTGGAATATGGGCTATATGCAGCGGCGTGCAGTACGTGCATCACGACATGTGGCACCAAGCCACTTGTCTAAAATTTTTATGACATGTGCCTCGGCGCGCCAATTTGAAATTTCAACTGTCATTTTGACAACACAATGATGAACTTTCAGCATGCGCCATCTTCACATACAATGTCCAATCAAAGTGATTCAAGTGCTCACACGAAGCTTAGCTCATAAGCTACTTAATAAGATGGGTTTAGACACAATTCAATGATCCAATCAAAATTTGAACATCTAAGTGTAAAAAGGTACTTTTTTTAAAAATTTTGCATGCCCAAGTGCTCAAAACGATTCATTTCTCTTATTAGACTACTCAAAGCCTTAAATTAAGTCCTAAAGGACCTACTTCATCTGATTAACCATAATATATCACATACATATTCATATATCAAAATTTGATCCCTCGACGGTCAATTTTCACATTTAACAACCTTTCACAACTAAACACATTTTTGTACATTTTAGCCTACTTGGCCATTTTCTCACTAAAATTACATCTATCCATGTCCATATCATATTCACAATACAATCTTATTCCTAAATTACTCATTTCATTATAATTTCACACATGGACTAAAATTTACCACAAAAATCTCTATACTTTCAACCAAAACCCATATCAAACATTCAAAACACACATGCAATCCTATGACAACTTATATATACAAAATTCACGCTAAATTGGTTCATTGCACAAGCTCAGAGCTCTAACATGAGTATGGCACCACTATGCTGGTCTAGCCTCTTTTCCCTTACCCTGATCATTACTTGGTCTTGTAAAAATGTAACTACATGGTGAGATAAAAATCTCAGTAATAGAATAACTCACTCCTATTGACTATCACATGTAACTATATGAAAGTAAGGCATAAGATACTCTTAACTAAAACATAATCAAATGTTTCATTTCAAATATCATTTATATCAATCATTAATACAACATATATCATGATCACTACCGACCAAACTTCTAAATCACCCTAACACGAAACTATAGGCTTTCCTTAGACCAATGCACACTCTCATTGGCTCTAAGCTCATTTTTAGTGGTAAAATCACCCAGCCAAAGTATTCTATTATTCTATCTCACTTTTGGACTATGGTTTTCCCCAATGCATAAAATGGGGTGTCATTGACTCCAATGCCGGATCACATAAATAATGAGTTCAAATCTTCAACACCAATCCTCAATAGGTATTAAGGAGATAATCTCCAACACCATACCTCAAAAAGTACTAAGGAGGTATAATTTTGCAACACTACACCCTATTAGGCAGTAAGGAGAATATGCCATATGTCTTATTACCACCTTTCCACTCAAGTGAAGTCCCATGCATATGATTATGCTTTACGAACCATTCATAGGTTTCTCCTCTATATATATATATATATATCCTCATTACATAGCATATATTTAGGTAAAGTATAAAATCACATATTCTTACTCATTCTTCACTCAAAATCCATTTTCATGTATCATTCATGTAGTGCTATTAAAACATGCTTAGTTCAAAACAATTTCATGTACTACATAACATACTCACACATAATTACAACAAGTAGTCAAATAAAGGAAGTTATTCGATTACCTCAACCCTTCTGTCACTAGAAAGGCTACCCGTGGATTTTAATTATCATAATAGCTTATCACAAGCTTTCTTTCTCAACCCACATACTCGATATGTCAATTTGAACACATTTGGCACAATTTAGTCATTAAGTCCAATTTGACCAAAAATACACTTCACTAATTATGGCTACATTTATTCATCTATTCTTTTTTATTTATCTATTCTAAGTCCATTACTACTTGATTACTACTTTACATCACTTCAACAGGTATCATTTTACCCAAACACAATTTCCACCCTAATTTAGGGCCAAATCAAGCCTATGGGTTCAAAGCTCTATCATTCAGCTCTAAACTAGTCACAAAACTTTAATTTAACTCTTAAGAACCTTTTTATTACTATTAGAAAAGAATCAAACCCCTAAAATTTCATCAATTTAATTTCTCTATAACTCATATTCAGAGAATTTTGGGTAGAATGAAAGGTAAGGGTTATGTGTAGCTTACTCACTAAGTTACTGATTAGAAGCACCTTCCAATAACCTGAAATGGCTTGCCTTAGCTCATCACCATTCTCCTCCTCTCTTTTCATATGTTTCCAATTTTTTCCTTATGAAATTTCTTAAATTTCACAACTGAAGAAGTCACTTTTTGGTATATGCACTGTCGCACATGTAGCATAAGCCAAGGTGTATGGCAGAGTGAGAAAAATTCTCACCACGCGCACTTACTTTAACTCATAGCGCAATCCTTCCACCCATATTTGTTCGTATATAATCCCAATGAGTCAAACTATGAAGTAATCATCCAAGTTTCTAATCCCACACTAATTAATACTTTACTCCTGATTAACAATTAATCAAAGGATTAAGAAATTCAAAATGTTACAGTTCTCCCGTCCTTTTAATAACAAAGGGTCCCTATATACTCCTTTCACTCAACTCTGTCTGACAAAGAGGTGACCTATACTTCCGTTCATATAATGCCTCATAAGGTGCCATTTAAATACTGGAGTGATAACTGTTCTTATAAGCAAACTCAGCCAAAAGAAGATGGCTATCCTAGTTACCTCTAAACTCCAATACACAAGCTCTTAACATATCCTTTAGGGTCTATATGGTCCATTTCGTCTGCCTATCTGCTTGTGGATGATATGCCGTATTAAATCTCAACTTAGTACCTATGGCACGCTATAAAGTTCTTCATAACTTGAAAGTAAACCTTAAATCTCTGTCAAAAATTATACTCTTCAGTACACCATGCAGCCTCACCACTTCTTAGATGTAGATCTTTACCAACTTTTTCAAAGAATCATTGATTTGAATTACTAGAAAATGAGCTGATTTAGTGAGTCTATTGACTATAACCCATATAGCATCATGTCCCAACTGAGTTCTCAGCAACCTAATTATGAAATCCATAGAAGTGCTACCCCACTTCTACTTAGGAATATCCAATGGTTGCAACATTCCTGCTAGTCTCTAGTACTCTATTTTAACCTTTTGACAGGTCAAACATTGAGTCACAAATTCAGTCACATCTCTCTTCATACTAGGCCACCACTAATATTGCCTCACATCTTGGTACATTTTTGTAGCTCCTGGATGAATTACTACAATGAGCTTTAGCCAATGTCTCTCTCCTTAGGTCTATATGATTGGGTACATAAATTCTGTCTTGGTAGACAATAAAACCATCGTCATTGAAATCAAAATCTACAACTTGATTTGCTTCGATTTCTTCTTTGATCCTCAAAAACTCTCATCTTCTAATTGTGCCATTCTCAATTCTTTTCAAAAATCATTGCTGACCTCTATATAATAGGCACCAACTAATGCCTCAGTGGCACATCCTACTATGACTCAATAAAAGATTCATCAATCCATGCTCCTTAACTATAAGACTTGCCACATACAAAGTCTTTTGGCTCAATGTGCCAACAACCACATTTGCTTTACCTGAATGGTATTTCAATTCAAAGTTGTAATCCTTAAGAAGCTCTATCCATCTCCTCTACCTCATATTTAGCTCCTTCTGATCAACTAGGTATTTCAGACTCTTGTGGTTGCTAAACACAGTGAATATCATATCATACGAGTAATGGTGCCAAATCTTTAGAGCAAATACCACCACTGCGAGCTCTAAAATCATGCAAGGATAGTTCTCTTCATGCGATCTTAACTGTCGAGAAGCATAAGCTACAACCTAACTGTCTTACACCAAGACACATCCAAGACCTCTTAATGATGCATTTATGTATACCTTGTAAGATAATATTAGATTAAGGATAATCAACACTAGAGTTGTAGTCAACTTCTCTTTTAATTGTTGAAATGCTACTTCACACTTGTCACCCCAAATGTAAGGTTGATCTTTCCATGTTAGCTTAGTCAAAGAAGCTATCTAGGAAAATCCCTGGAGAAATTATCAATAATACCCAATTAATTCCAAAAAACTATGCATCTCTATGACTAAACTAGGACGCTCCCACTTCAATACTATATCAACCTTATGCAGATCCACAGAAATCCTATCCGCAGACACCACATGTCTTAAAAATCAAACTTCTCTTAACCAAAACTCATACTTACAACCTTCCTCAAATGCTTCGCATGTTGCTCTTCATCCTTAGAATATATCAGGATGTCATCTATAAAGACCACTACAAACTGATCTAAGTATGGCCTAAAGATTTAGTTCATATAGTTCATGAACACTACAGGCGTATTGGTCAAACCAAATGGCATAACTATAAAGTCATAATGTCCGTACCAAGTTTTGAAAGCTATCTTGGGTATATCCATTACACTGACTCTCAATTAAGAGTATCCTAGCCTCAAGTCAATCTTGAAAAAGATTGAGGCACCAGTCAATTGATCTAAAAGATCATCTATCCTTGGCAAAGGATACTTGTTCTTCATAGTCACCATGTTCAACTACCGATAATCTATACAGAGACGTATACTATATCCTTCTTTCTTACAAACGACACTGGTGATCTCCAGGGTGATATACTTGGTCTGATAAACCCTTTGTCTAGTAAATCTTCAATTTGCTTCTTTAACTCAGCCAATTTTGATGGTGCCATTTTATACAAAGCCTTTGATATGGGTTTAGTTCTAGGGACCAAATCAATCAAGAATTCAACTTTCCTTCCAGGAGGTAATCTAGTCAATTCATCAAAAAATACCTCTGAGAACTTACTTACTACTTCGATCTTCTCAATTTCACCATAATACACTGTGCTGGAGGTAAAGAACACCATATATGCCTCACAATCTTACTGAATTAACTTTTTTATACTTACTACCATTAAGAACTTAGGTTTTAAAGAATCCACTGCTGCACATAAAAGTGAAACTATCTTTCTAACACAGTAAAGTGTAGCATTGTTCACTGCTACCAATCCATGCCAATGGTTACATCTATTCCTTTCATAGGAATACAAATCAAATCCATCTTGAAAACTCTGTCCTCAAATTGAATCTCCATGCCTTGACAAGCTTTACTTGTAATACTAGACAATTCAGAAGGCATTGTCACTCTATTGAACACAGGTAATTCTGGTAATGACAAATTCAATCTATCCATATACTCCTTAGACATAAAAGAATTTGTGACACCCAAATCAAATAATACCTTTACTCTATGATCACAAACAAAAATATTACCTCTCATCAAGTTTGAAGATGCTTTGGCCTCTTCTTGTGTGACTGCAAATACTCAATTAGGAATTTTAAATCTCTGCCTAGTTCCCTTAACTCTACCCTTCGGTACTATCTCGCTATATGACCCGACTTGCCACACTTGAAGCAAGCCCAACATCTTCCCGAATGAGATTGACCATAAATTTTACACTGAGGTGTCCTTTTAGTACTCAAAGTTGGAGCTGGAACATCCGATGCTTTCCTCGAAGATTGTAGATACCCAATTCTCACACCCTCATTTCTCTGCATTGACCCTCTCTGCACAGGTTGAGACTTAAATCCTCTGTTGAAACCTCTCCTTCTTGAGGAACTAAAGCTACTAGTATTAAACCCAAGCCTCTTCAAAATTTTGCTTGTTGGACTTAAAGGGGATGAGAATCTCCCCAACTATCTCACCTCTTCTCAGCATCTACCTTTCTACCATGTATAGCTGATACTCTCAGCTTATGGCACATTTCCTCATAAGTTGTCATATCAAGAAATGCGATTTGTAGCCGGTACTCAAGTCTCATCTTTTCAAGTAACCGCTTAGCTTTTCACTTAGTATTACTGCTGCACTGGAGGTATGTAGAGTAAGATGATATGTCATTAAATCTTTAGATAAACTCTTTCTTATTGAGATCTCCCTGCCTAAAAGCATGGAACTTTCCTCCTTTTCTGTCCTAAAGGAAATTGGAAAGTATTGGTCAAAGAAGATCTTTTTAAACTCAATTGAACACTATTGATCTGCCTCACAAATTCCTACCACCTTTTGGTAGCACTAACTAGCTATACTGTGGTTAGGATAACCTTTTACTCAAGGGTACAGCTGACCACCTCAAAGATGATTTTTAGTCATTCGATCCATAGCTTTGATTCCCCTTCTCTCATACTATCATTGAAAGTAGATAGGTTGAACTGAACAAAAATCTTCCAAGCACAATCAATTGATGGATCAGTGCTAGGAATCTCTTGCTTGCTACCCAAACCTTGAGATAGTCCAGGTCTATTGTGTGCTCCCCCATGCATTGGAACATTCTAAGCCTCAACTCTCTCTTCTTATTCTTTACCTTTTAGGATCATGTTATGATCCCTAATAGTCTGCCTTATATCTACCATCATATCTCTCAGCTCCTCTAGTAGCTCATCATGCCTGTCCCTTCGCAATTGAACTAGTTGAACTTTTAAGTCTCCTCCTTAACAACCTGTCTAGATATAGTACTTCTAACATGAGTGCCTCTCTTCATACTGTACTATTTTCTCCCCTCCTAAGGATGAAATAAGAAACACCAAGGATAAAGAGTTATGTAATTAACAATTATAAGTTGCCATATCTTTAAATGAATACATTAAACAATTTCAACAATTAGGTTTTAAAACTTGAGAAACTAATATCAAAATGTAACCTCCTCTCATATCCTCTAGATACAGGAGAAGATTAACATAATAACCACTTAAACACACCAATCAGTAATCAAATATTTTGTTTAAAAAGCTTTGGCTAAAGACTTATTTAGAAAATCATCAAAAACCACAATACATTAAAGCAATAAGCCGTGAAAATAAATCATATACATTCAACTTAGTCATTGCATGCATTAAAAACCACAAAAATTAATTTAGAATATGGGCCATGTGTCACAGCATATGGCACAGAGCCACAGGCCTAAAATTTTTATGACATGCACTGTGGCGTAAGACACCATGTGTTACTCATGCCATAGCATGCTAGTTTGAAATTTTTGTTGTCATTTTGATAGCAAAATGACAAACTTCTGGCATGCACCATTTTCACATACAACATTCGATCAGAGTGATTTAAGTGCCCATATGAAGCTTACCTCATAAGCTAGCAAATGAGATAGGTTTGGACACGATCCAATAATCTGATCAAAATTTAGATATCCATGTGCAAAAGTCACTTTTTCTAAAATTTTTGCTTACTTAAGCACTCAAATCGATTCGTTTCTCTTATTAGACTACCCAAGGACTTGAATCAAGTCCTAAAAGACCTACTACACTTAATTAATCACAATATATCACATACATACTTATATATCAAAATTTGACCTCTCAATGGTCAATTTTCACATTTCACAATCTTTCACAACTAAACACATTTATCCTTACTAAAATCACATCTATCCATGTCCATATCATATTCACAATACAATCTTATCCATAAATTATTCATTTCAGCATAATTTCATACATGGGTTAAGATTCACCACAAAAATCTCTACACTTTCAACCAAAACCCATATCAAACATTCAAAGCACACATGCAACCCTATGGCAACTTATATATACAAAATTCATACTAGATTGATTCATTACACAAACTCAGAGCTTTCACACAACCATGTTACTACTATACCAGTCCAGCCTCTTTTTCCTTACCTTGATCTTGGTCCTATAAAAATATAACTATAGGGTGAGATAAAAATCTTAGTAATAGAATAAATCACTTCTATTGACTATCGCATGCAACTATATCAAAGTAAGGCATAATATACTCTTAATCATAACATAATCAAATATTTCATTTTAAATATCATTTATATTAATCATTTCATCCCTTTTACACTTGTTTCACTAGTTTTCTCCACTTTTCTACTAATATAGCATATAGCAACATATAGCATGATCACTGTCGACGGAACCTCCAAATCACCCCGACATGAAACCATAGGCTCGCCTTAGATAATGTACACTCTCATTAGGCTTGAGCTCGCCTTTAATGGTAAAATCACCTGGCTAAAGGTGTTTTATCTCACTTTCGAATAATGGTTTCCCCTAATACACACAATAGGATGTCACTGACTCTAACATCATATTACACAAACATTAAGGAGTCCATCTCCAATATCGCACCTCAATAGGTATTAAGGAGATCATCTCCAATATTATACCTTAAAAGGTACTAAAGAGGTATAATTTTTCATCACACCTTGTCAGGAATTAAGGAGAATGATGTCATATGGTCTTTTACTACACTCCACACAGGTAAAATCTCACCCCTATGGTCATGCTTTCCATACCAATAATAGGTTCCAAATCACTATTATATACATATATACATACATAATACTATCACACAATTTCACTTGTTTGTTTAGATCATAGTTCATTTTCATGCAATAATTATGCAATAACACAAAACATGCTCAATTTAAAATAGTTTCAAGTACTAGATGGCATACTTATATATAGTTACGATAAATAGTCAAATAGAGAAAATTATTTAGTTACCTCAACCTTTTTGATATAAGAAATGTTACTCGTGAATTTCAATTACCACTAAAGCTCTCTACAAGCTTCTTCCCACAACTTACTCATAGAATACACTAATCAACACATAATTGGTACTATTAGTCAATTGATCCAATTGACCAAAAACACTTATCTATTACTTTAAGCTAAAACTAGCCATTTATTTCTTTTTACTTATTCAATCTAAGCTCATTACCATTCAACTGCCACTTTTTATCAATCTTATTTTGCTTCTACCTAATTTCCATTCTTTCATTTTGAATTAGAGCAAAATTGAGCCTAAAGCTTTAAAGCTCTACTGTTCAACTCTAAACCAATCACAAAGTTTTAATTTAACTCCCGAGAATCTTTTTATTATTATAGGATAAGAAACAAAGCCCTTAAATCTTCATGATTTAATTTCTCTATAACTTATATTAAGAGAAATTATAATAGAATTGGAGATAAGGGTTGTATGAAGCTTACCCTATAAGTTAGTAGTTAGAGTTGCTTTCTATTGCTCTAAAAACCTTTGCCTTAGTAAACCCTTGCTTCTTCTCTTCTCCCTTCACTTTTCTCTTTTCTTTCCTCTATGCCCTCACTAGTTGATCCATAACTTATTAAGTCATTTTTTATGCCATGCACCATAGCACACGCAGCCATGTGCCATGGCATATGGCACAGTGAGGAGAATCCTCACTGCGTGCATGTGCTTTATTTTGGGATGTAATTTTTCTACCTGCATCTGCTCATTCAACAGCCTAAAGACTCAAATTATCAAATAACCATGCAAACATCAAATCACTTACTAATTACTAATTCACTCCTAATTAATAGCTGATCATAGGATTAGAAAATTAGGATGTTACACATCTTCTATTGCTTTTTGGAAAAATCATTATGACATGGTGATGGTTTTCAAAACTTGACTCCATAACTTTAATTTCAGATTGGCCTCAAAATTATGGCTTAATACCCTACCATTTTTTGAGGGAATTTTAAGTTCTACATTGTGTTGTATCTATTCTTAAAGGCTTATTTATATATATATATATATATATATGATGCATAATTAGCTTTGAAAATTTAACCATGTCTTTATTTCATTAGATTGCATTCTAATTAATCATAAATATCGACACCAGCAATTCAAATTATGAATTAGAGAATGTGTTCACACTCATTTTTTAAGCCAAACATTATTTGATTTTGTTGTCAACAAGTTTTATTTCCTTAAATTTCTTCATAAAGATATTTGTGATCTATCCTATGAATTCATGATAAATGAAACTAAAAAAAATGTGGGAAAAGGTAATAGTGATAGAGGAAATTTCTTGCTCAAAGAATACATCACTGTCATTATTTTTGGCAACAAACACTCATTGCGTAATATTTATTTGGATGCTTTCAACCTTGATGTCCTCTATATAATTTACAAAATTGTGACAATGTAATTATCTCACTAGACTACGTGAAAACTTTAATTGTCAAGTTTAGTCCGTTGAATATAGATTGCCATGGAATCAAACTGGAGCCATGTTTTATATTAGATGAGAGTCACACTTGTGAAAACTTGATCATTCCTCTAAACTCTTAATATTTTAAAACAATTTTTTCCTTTCTAAATGGGGTGCCAAAAATCACACCTAAGATCTCTACATGTCAAATAGGAAATGGCTAAAAAGAAAAGGTTCAATCACAAACACAAGAAGCTAAGATAAAATTTTTTCCTTCAAATGACTCCTATCTTTGTTGTAGCGTTATTCCTCAAATATTAGAGAACACATGACACCATTAGAGAATTGATTATTGCATCTTGTTGATACATAAAGAAAAAAGGTTGGAAATTTTCAAATACTTGCCTTATTTTTTGCTCTTTCTTTGGAAATTGTAGTTTTCATACATCCATCCAAAAAACATTAAGCCAATGACACATTCAACCTAAATTTCATGAAACAGGATCTCAAGAAAAGGCTCTAAGTATCCTTAGGAGGAAAATTAAAGGTAAAACAAATGAATTTCAATCAAATCAATGACATACAAAATAATATGAGAATGATGAATTTATAATAATATTTGGTACATCGATGATTGGCCAAAAATCATTTCCAATATGCACATGAGGTCATGTATTTTAATTTCAGGTGAAATAGGGTGGGATAACTCCATTTAAGTAATTGATTCATGTGTTTAGTGAAAGAAAAGGCATAAGAAAAAATATCAAATAGAGTAAAATGATCTACAGAGAAGTATTATGATAAATCTTAATAGCCAAAATATAGGGACAGTTATAGAAGAGGGCTAGCATAGGGGATCCAGGGCACTCTCATCTCTTAAGGACAATAGTATTGTTAAAGAATTGGCTTGTAAATCTGACAAGAGTGGAAAAGAAGGATTGAACTAAAAGCTTTGTAACAAATATAAATGTTGGGTTCTAGAGTTAAATATAGAGAGAGCTAAACTGAGTGAAAAATAAAAGGAGAGGAATTGTTCCTAGATGGAGGAGGAGGGTCTGGAAAAGGAGGACTAGTTTGAGGGTTAGGGCATGGTTTTGGGCTAGCTTCTTCTCTTTGCTTTATGATTCGAACCATGCAGATACTTCTTATAACAAGTATGAATCTATTGTCGAGGCAAAAACCATTGTTGTACCACCTACAGTTTTCATGAGGCTTGAGGCATTTTAAATTGATCTCGAGGATATTATTGCTGGTTGGGAAAATCAACAAGCAAGATCCCCATAAATTTGCAATTTTTTTATAGGCATACCTTTTAGATGATGATAGCATCTTCTATTGGCTTTTTGGGAAAATCATTATGACATGGTGATAGTTTTTAAAAATTGACTCCACAACTTTAATTTCACATTGGCCTCAAAATTGTGATTTAATACCCTACCATTTTTGGAGGGAATTTTAGGTTCTACATTGTATTGAGTCTATTCTTAATGGCTTATTAATATACATAAATATATATGCATAATTAGCTTTGAAAATTTGACCTTGTCTTTATTTCATGAGATTGTATCCTAATTAATCATAAACAATGGCAATGGAAATTCAAATTATGAGTTAACTACGGTGTCCACACTCATTTTTTGAGGCAAATTCTTTGATTTTGTTGTCAAAAAGTTTTATTTCCTTAAATTTCTTCATAAAGAAATATGTGATCTATCCTATGAATTCATGATAATGAAACTCTCAAAAATGGTTGAAGAGGTAATGGTGATGGGGTAAATTTCTCACTCAAATAATATATTGCTTTCATTATTTTTGGTAACAAACAGTCATTACGTAATATTTATTTGGTCACTTTCAACCTTGTTGTCCTCTATAAAATTTACAAAACTATGATAATGTAATTATCTCACTAGACTATATGAAAACTTTAATTGTCAAGTTCATTCCATTGAATATATATTTCCATGGAACCAAACTTGAGCCATGTTTTGTATTAGATGAGAGTTACACTTGTGAAAACTTGATCATTCCTCTAAACTCTTAATATTTTAAAACAATTTTTTCCTTTCTTAATGGGTTGCCAAAAGTCACACCTAAGATCTCTACACGTCAAATAGGAAATAGATAAAAAGAAAAGGTTCAATCACAAACGTGAGAAGCTAAGGTAAAATTGTTTCTGTCAATTGACTATTATCTTCATTGTAGTATTATTTCACAAATATTAGGGAACACAGGATGCCGTTAGAGAATTGATTATTGCATCTCATTGATACATAAAAAACAAGGATTGGAAATTTTCAAATACTTATTTTATTTTTGGCTCTTTCTTTGAAATTGCAAATTTCATACATCCATCCAAAAAACTTCAAGCTAATGACCTATTCAACCCTAATTTCATGACATGAGATCTTAAGAAGAGGCTCTAAGCACCCTTGGGAGAAAAATTGAAGGTGGAAACAAATGAATTTCAATCAAATCAACAATATACCAAATAATATGAGAATGATAAATCTCTAATAACATTTGATACATCATTAATTGGCCAAAATTCATTTCTAATATGCACATGAGGTCATGTATTTTAATTTCGAGTGAAATAGGGCGTTATTGCTCCATATAAGTAGTTAGATCTTGTGTTTACTAAAAGAAAAGGCATAAGAAAAAATATCGAATAAAGCAAAAGGATCTGTAGAGAAGCATCACAAAAAATCTTAGTAGCCAAAATATAGGGATGATTATAGAAGAGTGCTAGCATGGAGGGATCCAAGGCATTCTCATCTCTCAAGGACAACAAGGTTGTTAAAGAATTGGCTTGTAAATCTAACAAGAGTAGAAGAGGTGGATTGAAACAAAAGCTTTGTAACAAACAAAAATGTTGGGTTCTAGAGTCAAATATAGAGAGTGCCAAACTGAGCGAAAAATAAAAGGAGAGGAATTGTTTCAAGATGGAGGAGGAGGGTTTAGAAAAGGAGGAGTGGTTCGAGGGTTAGGGCATAGATTTGGGTTAGCTTCTTTTGTTTTCTTTCTAATTCAAACCATGTAGATGCTTCTTATAACAAGGATGAATCCATTGTTGAGGCAAAAACCACTGCTAAAAGCACCCATAGTTTTCATAAAGCTTAACATGTTTTAAATTAATCTCCAAGACGTTGTTGCTGGTTTAAAAAATCAATGAGTAGGATCCCTATAGACTTACATGTTTTTTATGGGCATACCTTTTAGATGATGATAGTGTATCTTCTATTGGCTTTTTAGCAAAATGATTATGACATAGTCATGGTTTTGAAAAATTGACTCCATAACTTTAATTTCATCTTGGCCTCAAAATTATGGTTTAATACCCTACCATTTGTAGAGGGAATTTTAACTTCTACATTGTATTGAGTCTATTCTTAATGGCTTATTAATATACATAAATATATACACATAATTTTCTTTGAAAATTTAACCATGTCTCTATCTCAACAGATTGTATCCTAAATAATCGTAAACATCAACATCGACAATTCAAATTATGTATTAAAGAAGTTATCCAAACTCATTTTTTGAGCCAAACATTATTTGATTTTGTTGCCAAAAATTTTTATTTCCCTAAATTTCTTCATAAAGAAATATGTTATCTATCCTATGAATTCATGATAAATGGAACTCTTAAAAATGGGTGAAAAGGTAATAGTGATAGAGGAAATTTCTTGCTGAAAGAATACATCACTTTTATCATTTTTGGTAAACAACACTCATTATGCAATATTTATTTGGACACTTTCAACCTTGCTGTCCTCTATGGAATTTACAAAACAGTGATAATGTAATTATCTCACTAGACTATGTGAAAACTTTAATTGTCAAGTTCAATCTAGTGAGCATAGATTGCCACGGAATCAAATCTGAACCATATTTTATATTAGATGAGGGTCACACTTTTGAAAACTTGATCGTTCATCTAAACTCTTAGTATTCTTTTTTTTCAAAATCTAAACTCTTAGTATTTAAAAATAATTTTTCCTTTCTTAATGGATGCCAAAAATCATGCCTAAGATCTCTACGTATCAAATAGAAAAGAGAAAAAAAGAAAAGGTTCAATCATAAATACGTGAAGCAAAGATAAAATAGTTTTTGTCAATTAACTCTTATCTTCATTATAGTGTTATTCCTCAAATATCATGAAACACTTGTGTAACATCTTAAATTTCAATCTAAGGAACTAGTTGATAACCAGGAGTAAATTATTAATTAGTGGATTGATAGTGGTTTGGATGTTTAGTTAATATTTTGTGTTGTTTAGATGTTATATTAATAGGATTGAAGTATAGAATAAAAATTTGAGATGAAATGTACGAGCACAAGTGAGATTAAACTCACTATACCACGCACCGTGGTGGAACCTATATGCATCGCAACATATGGTACATATTTTTACTTAAAGGTTAAGTCAAAACTTATGAACTCAGAAGGGAGAAGTGAGGAAAATGTATTTGGAGAAAAGGAGGTGTTGTGATTTGTTGGGGCATCAAATATCTAAAGTTTGGGCCTTTTCTTTAATTAGTGACTTGTCGGTAAGTATCATACAACCATACACTTCATTTCTACCCTATTTTTATTGAATTTTATCAGTTGAGAAATCTTAGGAAGTTTTAAAGTGTTGGAATTAAAAATAAAGGTTTAAAAAGGGCTATCAAATACAAAACTAAGGTTTTGTGACCAACATGAAGTTAAATGATTGAGCTTTGAGGATTTAGGCTCATTTAGCCTAACTCTTAGGTTAAAAGCATGAAAATTTGTAAATAAATGAGTTACGATGTTGTTATGGTCATTTGAATGGCCTGTATGGCCAATAAGTATAGATAATGTGCTTATGAATTCAAAGGGGCTCTAATTGAAATATTTCATGTGTTAAGAAATTTGGTTTAGCCAAATCAATGCACATGTGAAATGTTAAGAATTTGACTAAGGGACACTGTGTTGTTAGATTAAGCACTTGTGGCATTGCTCATGAGAATCTATACCCCTATAGGGCCAATAATAATAAATAGTGAACTTATAAATTTGAAAGGTGTTAATTAGGCCATTTTATGTGTTAAGGGATTTTAATTAGCTGAATTAATGCCTATATGAAATTTTAAGAATTGATTGAGGGATGCTGTATTGTGTAGATTGATCACCTCTGATGTTGCTTATAAGAATCTACACCCTTGGGAGCTTAATGTGATTGGTAACCCTTAGTAGTAAGGGTTAAAGATAACTGAAGTAACCCTTATACTTGTTCGCTTGTGTAATTATTTACAAGTATTTTTATATAACTATGTGCATTATGTTACGAACTGATATAGTAATAGTATTGTGAAAGAGTATGCATGTAAGTGTATAAGTAATGGATGAAATGAATTTGAAAAGACATATGCAGACATGTGCATTTCATCCATGAGTATACTTTCAATTATGGTGGTGGATGTGACCCTACTCTAAATAAGTCCAAGAAGTCCTGGTGATTCAGAGCATAGAGCTTGACTTCACTAGGACGAACTTAAGAGATCTTAAAGATCTCGAGCGTGGAGTTTGACTCTGCCATGACAGATATAGGATAATGAATGATCCACGAGTATACCCTAAACTAGGGTAGGGGGTAGTGGTTATATTCTATGTAAGGGTAGGAAGTCCAGAAGATCTTGAGCGTAGAGCTTGACTCCGCCATGACGAACTTAGGAGACGACCCATGCACGAAAAGGATACCTAAACTAAATAGTTGTATGGTAGGCTCTATTCCATGTAATTGAAAGTCCTAATTTGAGCATAGAGATTGCTCTGCTAGGTAGAACTAGGAATGCTTGAGCATGAGCATAATGAGATTAATGAGAATGAATTCTTGTATATTCATATGATATTGCTTTTACTAAAATACATGCTACTTTATCTCTTGTTTATGATTTTTCTTATTAATTGATAATTAGGGCTACCTCCAAGTTACTAGGACTTATGTCTTACTTTGTTACTTTTGTACATAGGTGAAGAGAGCATAAGAAGGCCGAGAAAGGAAGAGAGGAACAAGTAGCCTCGATTGGAAGCAATATGACTACCATTCGTGTAAATGAATGTATAAAGTTGTATTCAGGATTTGAGTTGCCAACTAGGACACATAAGTTTATGTGAAAGGATACTATAAATTGCATTGTGAGAACTTAGTTATATATATATGATGTTGCATCTCAATGAGGGTGCCATATTAGTTGGTATGTGGGTAGGCTTAAATGCTAATCAAGCAAGTGTATGTCATTGTGTAACTTGTTCTATAATATTTATGTGTTGAATGTCAAATTGATTGTGAATTGTATGTATATGTGTGAACCTGACACAAATAGTAAGGTGGAGCCCCATTTAAAAGAGCCAAGTACATTTGTGAATCCTGACCATTTGGTGAGGCGAAGCCCATATGTAAGAGTTAAATGGCTAAAAGTAGAATAGGTCTATATGTATATGTGCTGTATGTATTGTGCTCTATGTAAGTCTACAAGTGTGTGATATGGCATTGAGAGCTCAAATTCAGTAATTGATGTGATATATGTGATTAGAAGTGTCAATCAGGTGTATGTGGTCCTTTTAAACTTGGTTCAAAGCCCAGAGTGGTCTAATGAGACAAGAAATGAGATTTGAGCACTTAGGGTATGAGTTTTGAAAGAAAAAGTAAGTTTTTGCACCCAATTATCCAATTTTAGACTGGACCAATATGTCAAGTCTAAACTTGTCTCATTAGATAGATTACACTGTAAGCTTCATCTAGGCGCTTGAATCACTCTAAACCAATGTTGAATATAGAAATGGTGCACGGTGAAGGTTCGCATGCTAAACTGTCATATAACTATAAATTTTACTGTCATATACATCGAGGCACATTGTGTGCAATGTTACAGCCCATAATATAGAGAAAAATTGAGTCGTGGCTTTGTACCATATGCTGCGACACACGGCCATTTTTTAGGGTGATGATGTTGCGTTTTAGTGAGTTGTATTATTGCGTTTGCGCTTTTATTAGCCCTCTTATTTGAACATATGTTTTATGAAGTCAGGATCTTGCATTTTGAAAACAATTTAAGGGCTATTACTCTAATAATATGTGATTATTTCTTGATGATTGTGTAATTGTGAATGGTAAAGTTCAGATTAAGCAGGGACTTTACAACACAATGTCGTTAGATAATTGATCATTATGTCTCATTGATACATAAAGAACAAGGGTTCAAAATTTTCAAATACTTGTCTTAGTTTTAGCTTTTTCTTTGGAAATTGCTGTTTTCATGCATCCATCCAAAAAACTTCAGGCCAATGACACATTGTACCCTAATTTCATGAAACGAGATCTTAAGAAGAAGCTCTAAGCACCATTGAGAGGAAAATTAAAAGTGGAAACAAATGAATTTCAATTAAATTAATGACATACCAAAATAAGATGATAATGATGAATCTCCAATAATATTTCATATATTGTTGATTAGTCAAAATTCATTTCCAATATGCATTTGAGGTCATACATTTTAATTTCAGGTAAAATATGGCTAGATCACTCCATTTAAGCAGTTGGCTCTTGTCTTTGGTAAAAGAAAAGGCTTAAGAAAAAATGTGTAACAAAGCAAAATGATTTGCAAAGAAGCATCATGGTAAATCTTAATAGCCAAAATATAGGGACAATTATAGAAAAGGGCTAGCTTGAAAGGATCCAAGGTGCTCTCATCTCTCAAAGACAACGTGGTTGTTAAAGAATTGGCTTGTAAATTTGATAAGAGTAGAAAAGGAGGATTGAAACAAAAGCTTTATAAGAAACAAAAAACCTGGTGTATAAGACATAAGGAGAGATGCTAGGTTTTAGAGTCAAGTATAGAGAGAGTCAAAATGAGTGAAAAATAAAAGGAGAGGAAGTATTTCAAGATGGAGGAGAGTCTGGAAAAGAAGGTGGGATTTGAGGGTCAAGGCCTGGTTCTAGGTAAGCTTCTTTTGTTTGCTTTGTGATTCAAACCATGCAGATGCTTCTTACAACAAGTATGAATCCATTGTTGGGGAAATTGCCACTGTTGAAACCACTAACAGTTTTCATAACACTTGAGGCATTTTAAATTGATCTTCAGTATGTTGTTATTGGTTGGGAAAATTAATGGCTAGGATCCTCATAAATTTACGAGTCTTTTTATGGGCACACCTTTTAGATGATGATAGCACATCTTTATTAGCTTTTTGGCAAAATCATTGTGACATGGTGATGGTTTTCAAAAATTGGCTCCACAACTTTAATTTCACATTGGGCTCAAAATTATAGTTTAATGCCCTATTATTTTTGGAGGCAATTTTAAGTTCTATATTGTATTGTGTAACATCCTAAGATTCCCTATTTGTAATTATCAGTATTTTCAAGGGTAATTTAGTCAATTTAGATAAATTATTGATTTAACAAGGTCTATGGGAGACTAGTATGGTTTTTGAATTCCTAGACAACCTTAGAAAGGGCAAGGTTGATGTTCAAGCGGGTCATGGCACAGAAGGGAGTTTAAAATTTTGTGGGATTTTCTATGCCATGCGCAGCGGGTATGTTAATGTGCCGCAATGCACATGCAAAATCTGTACTTATTAAATCACGAATCAGCCTAAAAAATAGAAGAGAGAAAGAAGGAACTCGAGAGCAGTGATGAAGAGAGACTTGTAGCTACTAAGGCTTGCTTCCTATATGATTTTGGAGGCTTTCAAGCTTCATATACATTGGGTAAGCCTTCCTTTCTTCTCCCTCTGTCTCATTGTGCGAAAATTTGGATATTTAGGGCAATAAGGGCTTTGATTTTGGTGTCCTTGGGTTTAAATTGAATCTATAGTTATTTAAGGTCCTGGGGAGTTAAATCAAGCCTCTAACCCTAAGTTTATGAGTTTTATAGTGATTGGAAATTTTTAGTAAGGATTTGGACAAATCTTAGGTATAATTTGAAGATTTTGAGGTAATGTGGGATATTGGTTAGTAATTTTGATGTGTGAGGATGTTTAATAGGATGGTTAGAGTGTTTGAGAATGGTTGATATTGTTAGAAAAGAAATTTAGGTATTTTAAACACCTATAACCTAGTGAATTCAAAGTTATCTGGAGTGATAATTGATGATTATCACTTGATTGTGTAGATTGAGCATTGTTAAAGCTTTGTCATGTGTATAGAATGTGTGGAGCTAACATTGAGCCATGGTAATCCTTTTGTGTGATAAAGGGTTAAGGTAATCAAATAGTTTATTGTGTTTATTAACTATTATAACTATGTAGAAGTAAATACAAATGATAAAGTTATGGTTTTGAAGAGCTTTGTGCATAATTTGATATTGTAAATGATTTTAGCATGAAAATTAATTTATAAAATGTTATTGATTTTAATTGATATGTATATACAATGTACATAAATTTATGATTTGAAATGTGATGAAAAGCAGTGGAAATTGTGAAAGAGCATGATTATAGAGGGTGGGGGTTCACCTCTATATGTGAAGATATGTGTTTGTGGAGATGTGTGAGTAAAAAATCTATATGGTTGGGCTGGCACCATAGGACATCTGATGTAGCATTATATAGGACTATTACCATAGGACATCCAGGCAGTCTGGCAACTTCCTAGTACCCGTTAGGGTGTGATTAGGAGTCAACGACGCCTTCATAACAAGTGTGTGAAGAGGAAAAAATTATAATCCGTAGGTGGGTTAGATTACCTTTGGCCAGGTGTTTCTACCACCAAAAGTGTGCTCAGGTCAATAAGTGGTTGATCCAGAAAGCTTATAATTTCAAGTCGAGAAGCATTAGAGGTTCAGTGGTTAGATGATCATGCTAGGGTGAAATTATGTGTTTTGTTGTGAAAAGATGTACTTATCTCATAAATATGGTATGCTTCTTATTACTATAGTTTTGATACTTTATCATGGTTATTTATGGTAATAAACATTTGATGAACTATATTGGTTACTAAAATGTTTATCTCACCTCGTGGTTATATTTTATAGGTAAGGGCTCCCATAGGAGCAAAGGGAAAGAAGGAGCATTTGAAGAGTAAAGAACATATTTGTATAGCTCTTCCCTTTCTTTTTTTTTGGTATTGTAATGAATATTGTTAATATGTAATGCCAACTTAGGAACATAACATTGTTGTAATTATCCTTTAATATGAATTTGTGATAAAGGTATGTGTATCTTGGTCAAGGTTAATTTTGTAGATTAAGTATGTGTGCTTGGCCAAGTTACACTTACATGTGATATATTTAAAGTGATTTGTGTGCCAAAATGACCAATTGACATGTGCGTTAGATGTTATCCACCCCTTTGTGTTATTGCCAAATGGGGGTTTGGTGGTCATTTTGAGTGTGACTGCTTATTTGTATGATATAAATGAGTTATTATGTTGCATGTGGTCCATTTGAGATAGTCAAGGTATCTATTGGACTAATGACATTTGGTATTATGAGTTGGACACCATTGTGTGTATTTTGAGGTGAAAATGAACCATTTGGGTTTAGGTATTCATATTTTAAATAGATGATTTTATGAGTGTGAAACTAGTGTCATTAGCTAAAAAGATCAAAGGGCTTTTATGTGGATACTTGAATCGCCCAAGTTAGATGTCAGATGGCGAAATGGCTCACTCTAGAAGTTCGGAGAGCTGTCATAACAATAATATGCTGTCATGACAGTAGGTACGCATTGCAACACGTAGTTGTTGCACCGTGGTGCTTGAGGCCTTCGAGAGACTCATCTCTCTATGCTACCCACTATAGTGGATGAGCAAGAATTTTTAAAAACTGGCTTGTTTTAGCCTAATTTGATGGGAATTGTTTTCCATGCTTCTGTATTTGTTCTTAATTAATTTTTAACCATGGTTTGAGCTCAAACAATATTATAAAAAAGGAGTTTTCTTAGGATCCCAATGATTTAAACTAATTATCTTTAAATCCTTGAGTTGTGGTAACTTCTTCAAAGAATTTTATTTAATCCTAGTTATCACAACGATGTGTGAGTGTTGTTCTGGTAATGTCAAAGCAGACAATACATATTGAGTCTATTCTTAATGGTTTATTAATATACATAAATATATATATGCATAATTAGCTTTAAAAATTTAACTATGTCTTTATTTCATGATATTGTATCCTAAATAATCATAAAGATCAGCATTGGCAATTCAAATTATGTATTAAAGAAGGTGTCCACACTTAGTTTTTGAGCCAAACATTATTTGATTTTGTTGTCAAAAATTTTGCTTTCCTTAAATTTCTTCACAAAGAAATACGTGATCTAACCTATGAATTCATAGTAAATGAAACTCTCAAAAATTGGTGAAAAGGTTACAATGATGGAGGAAATTTCTCTCTCAAAAAATACATTGCATTAATCATTTTTGGATGAGAAACACTCATTATGTAATATTTATTTGGATGCTTTCTACCTTTCTATCCTCTATGGAATTTACAAAATTGTGATAATGTAATTATCTCACTAAACTATGTGAAAACTATAATTGTCATGTTCAGTCTGGTGACTATAGATTGCCATGAAATCAAACCCAAACCGTGTTTTATATTAGATGAGGGTCGCACTTTTAAAAAATTGATCATTCTTCTAAACTAATAATATTTAAAAGCAATTTTTCCTTTCTTAATGGGGTACAAAAAATCATGCCTAAGATCTCTAAGCATCAAATAGGAAAGAGATAAGAAGACAAGGTTCAATCATAAATGCGAGAAGCTAAGATAAAATAGTTTTTGACAATTGACTCTTATCTTTGTTGTAGTGTTATTCCTCAAATTTTAAGGAACACACGACACAGTTAGAGAATTGATTATAGTGTCTAGTTGATACATAAAGAACAAGGGTTGGAAAATTTCAAACACTTGTCTTATTTTTGGCTCTTTCTTTGGAAATTGCAATTTTCATACATCCATCCAAAAAACTTCAGGCCGGTGACACTTTCCACCTTAATTTCATGAAATAGGATCTTAAGAAGAGGCTCTAAGCACCCTTAGGAGGAGAATTAAAGGCAAAAACAAATGAATTTCAATTAAAAATGAAATACCAAATAATATAAGAATGATAAATCTCCAATAATATTTGGTACATCATTAATTGGCCAAAATTCCTTCCCAATATGCACATGAGGTCATGTATTTTAATTTCAAGTGAAATATGGCGGGATGACTCTTTTTAAGTAGTTGCTTGTGTTTGGTAAAAGAAAAGGCATAAGAAAAAATATTTAATGAAGCAAAATGATTTGTAGAGAAGTATCACGGCAAATCCTAATAGCCAAAATATGGGGACGATTATAGAAGGCTAGCTTGGTAGGATCTAAGGCGCTCTCATCTCTTAAGGACAATAGGGTTGTTGAAGAATTGGCTTGTAAATCTAACAAGAGTGGAAAAGGTGGATTGAAATAAAAGCTTTGTAAGAAACAAAAACCTAGTGCATAAGATAAAAGGAGAGATGCTGGGTTCTAGAGTCAAGTATAGAGAGAGCACAACTGAGTAAAAAATAAAAGTAGAGGAATTGTTCCAAGATGGAGGAGGTGGGTCTAGAAAAGGAGGAGGGGTTTTAGGTTTAAGCATGGTTTTAGGCTAGCTTCTTCTGTTTGCACCGTGATTCAAACTATGCAGGTGCTTCTTACAACCAGTATGAATCTATTGTTGGACCAACTCTCACTGCTAAAACCACCCATAGTTTTCATAAAGCTTGAGGCATTTTAAATTGATCTCCAAGACATTGCTACTGGTTGGGAAAATTAACGAGCAAGATTGCCATAAATTTGCAAGTTTTTTGATGGGCACACTTTTTAAATGATGACAGCGTCTTCTATTGGCTTTTTGGCAAAATCGTTATGACATGGTGATGGTTTTCAAAAATTGACTCCACAACTTTTATTTCACATTAGCCTAAAAATTATGGTTTTAATACCCTACCATTTTTGGAGGGAATTTTAAGTTCTACATTGTATTGAGTCTATTCTTAATGGCTTATTAATATACATAACTATATATCAATAATTCTCTTTGATAATTTAACCATGTCTTTATTTCATGAGATTGTATCCTAATTAATCATAAATGTTGGCACTGGCAATTCAAATTATGTTTTAAAGAAGGTGTCCATACTCAATTCTTGAGCCAAACATTATTTCATTTTATTGTCAAAAAGTCTTATTTCCTTAAATTTCTTCATAAAGAAATACGTGATCTTTCCTATGAATTCATGATAAATGAAACTCTCGAAAATGGGTGAAAAGGTAACAGTGACGAAGGAAATTTCTTGCTCAAACATTACATCACTTTAAACATTTTGGTAACAAACACTCATTATGCAATATTTATTTAGTTGCTTTCAACCTTGCTATCATCTATATAATTTACAAAACTGTGACAATGTATTTATCTCACTAGTTATGTGAAAACTTCAATTGTCAAGTTCAGTGCAGTGAATATAGATGGCCACAACATCAAACCCAAACCATGTTTTGTATTGGATGATGGTCACACTTTTAAAAGCTTAATCATTCCTCTAAAATCTTAATATTTAAAAACAATTTTTTCCTTTCTTGATGGGGTGCCAAAAATCATGCCTAAGATCTCTATGTCAAATAGGATAGAGATAAAAAGAAAAGGTTCAATCATATATGTGAGAAGCTAATATAGAATAGTTTCCATTGATTGACTCCTATCTTCATTGTAGTGTTATTCATCAAATATCAGGGAACACATGACGTCGTCAGAGAATTGGTTATTGTGTCTCATTTATACATAAAGAACAAGGGTTGGAAATTTTCAAATACTTGTCTTATTTTTGGCTCTTTCTTTGGAAATTGTAGTTTTCATACATCTATCTACAAAACTTTAAGCCGATGACATATTCAACCCCAATTTCATGAAACGAGATCTTTAGAAGAGGCTTTAAGAACCCTTAGGAGGATAATTGAAGGTGAAAAATAAATGAATTTAAATCAATTCAACAACATACCTAATAATATGAGAATGATGAATCTCTAATAATATTTGGTTTCTAACATCTTGAATTTCAATTTTAAAAAACTAATTATTTATCAGGGTAAATTAGTAATTAGTAGATTGATTGTGGTTTAGATGTTGAGTTGATAATTTATATTGGTTGGCTATTATGTTAATAGGATTGAAGGGTAGAATGGGAATCAAGGATAAAATGTGTAAGCACAAGTGAGATTGACCTTACTGTGCCACGCACCACAGTGCTTTGTGCAGAAATCACTTAATGTTGACATGATCAACTCATGAAATCAGAAGGGAGAAGTGTGAAAAATGCATATGAGGGGATGGATAAGCTTGGCTCTGTTAGGGCTTTCATTATCCAGTGGTTTGAGTCTACTTCGATTAGTAAATTACTAGGTAAGTATCGCGCAACCCTATGATAGAGCACATTTGTTATGCACTTTTATTTTTCAATTATGACCCTTTTATTAATTATTTATCACCTTCAAGTGCACATATTACATTATATTTGGAATTTGGCTGAAGTTTCTAGGTTTAGTGTACTAGGGGCATTTTGGTCTAAAAAATGAACTTTTCAAGAAATGTACAAGAAAAATTAAAAAAGTTTATTTTATATTCAGTTGATAAATGGTGAAATTATATTTTTAAAATTTATTTTAATTTGGGAGTAATTAAATAGAAAAGTCAACACTTTCTAAAGTGTCTTAGTTTGACCTAATTTTCAGTTTTCTTTGTGTGAAAATTTTTATATAATTTTATACAACCTAGAACTTGGTTATTTTAATAAATTATCCCTTATAATTATAAATTTAATTTTAGATATTAATTAAATTTTATTATGTCACATGCTATTTAATTGAATTATATAATTTATGTGACACAGGTGGCATGTGACTTGAGCATCAATTAGGCAATTAAAGTCAACACTCCTTAAGGTCAAAGCTGATGGTTTGCAAATGAATTAGGCTTTATTTGGGGATTAAATTAGCTTGAAAATGTCGATGACACATGAAAAATTACAGACACATTGGAATCATCTACCAACCAATAGGAGGTTGCCACCCTACAAGTGTGACAAGGCTCTCATTTTCCTTTTTATTTTATTTTCTTGTTTTTTTAATTAGGATTAGCTGATGGGAAACACCTTGAGCATGCCATTCAACTCCCCAATTGAGATTCAAACACCTATTCACTTATCTCCTTCATTTCCTCTCAATTATTCATAATGTTCTTCATTTTCTCTCTATTCTCTCCTTACACTTCCACTCTCTCTCCTCCATATCTCTCAACCTAACTATCTAAATTTAACTAAACTACCACCATTCTCTTCCACTCTTCCTCCTATATAAAACTTAATAACTTTCATAAGGATCAAACCTTATTTGACTTAAGTAAAATTCATGGGAAAAAGAGCCAGAATTTTAGAGCTTCAACTTGGAGATTACTTAAAGATGCAAGGCTCGATTCTTGAAGGGCCTACTATGTAGAGGAGGAAACCTTGAGTTTGTATTATTTTCTAGTTGGATTTGAATTTCTTCTCTGTACTTTTCTCTCTCTAGAATTACAAATTTGTATGACTCTTTGATCTTGTAATTTTAAGTGATGATTCATATGATTGAGAGATGCTTGTTACTACTTGAGTTTTGTTACTTTGAGCTCTAGATTTTGGCCTTTTCAAGTTGATTCATAATCTTGGTTAGCTTGATGAGTTTAACATGTTTTCTTACTTGTTATAATATTGCCAACTTGAATGCATATGAATATCTTCATGAATTATAATCTTGAGCATGTTAATTCTATCATATGTTCTTAACCTAATTAATTCATGTTTGTAACACTCTGGTTAGGCTTAATGCTAGATTTTCTTTGGCTCACTCTAAGACCATAATCTTGGATTGGGGTTGGATAAGGTATTAGCTAATTCTTGGCTAATATAACTAAGTTACTAAAACTAAAGAGAAGAGAGAAGAAACCAAACTAGCTAGGTTGTAATCAAACAAGGATAGGTGACCAATTCTACATAGGAGTTCCTACTTTTAATAGGTTTTCACACATCCACTTAATTCACTTTAAAATTACGTTTAATAGCTCAATTAGTTTTAAGTTTAAATTGTCCCGAATACCTTTTAACTTGTAACACACTTCAAACCTAAATTTTCAACTAATCCTACTCATAGAGATTGACCTAGGTAGTACTACATTAGTGTAGCTTAGTATTATTTTGCTAGGGTAGCGATAACCTTAGTCAAAATTTGGCACCATTGCTAGGGTGCTAGTTTTATGTGTTCTTGTTTTTATGTCTTGTATGTTTTTATTATTGATTTTGGTTCATGTTCTTTATTTTCTTTGCATTATATTGCATGACCCGTGGGAGACCTAGTGAGAAAATAACAATTGATCAAGAGATTGAGAGAACCTTAAGGAGGATAAGAAAAGAGAAAAATTCAATTGATAACCATCCTGTTTTATAATCCTTCATGGCTGCTCCTAACCACAACATTGATCTTGCTCATTTAGAAATGCCTAAGGACTTCAACAATGAGCCTAATCCTAACCCTAATGTCAATCCTATGCTTTAAAGTGTTCAAAACCAAAATTTTGGGGTTGTTAACTAAGGGAATAGGGTAAATCTTGAGGGTCCAACACCAATTTTACCTTTAAAAAACACTCAAATCCATCCACCAAACTTAAGGAACAATGGAAACTTCATGTAAAATCATAACCATGCATTTAAGGAAGAAGTAGGCATGCATCATCCTCTAAATGATGAGATTTCTATTAGGCAACTTACTTCTCCTAAGTGGAATACTAATCCTTATGTTTTGTATATTCCTCAACATATTCATATATTTGAGCTTAAACATTCTCTAATTCAAGCATTACCTAACTTTCATGGGTTGCCCGATGAGGACTGTCATAGATTCTTGCATTCTTTATATCTTGTGTGCAATACTATGAAATTGGTATATGCTCATATAGATGAAGTTCAAGCTAGGGCATTTGTGTTTTGTCTTGAGTCTCATGCTAAGAAATGGTATATGAACTTTTCACCTCATGTTAAGGTACACACTTAGGAAGAGTTGAGAGACATGTTTTTGAATAAATTCTTTCCATCATCTAAGCTAGCTAGCTTGAGAAAATAAATCATAAGCATGGTGTAAAATTTTGATGATCTTTAAGTTTTGGAATAGATTCTATTCTATACTAGCTAGATGTTCGCATCATCAAATCCTAAGTGCATCTTATTTAATATTTCTATGATGATCTGTTGCTAAAAGATAAAATGAGTTTAGAGATGCTACCTCTAATGGCTCCCTTAGTGATTTGTCTCCCAATAAAACTTAGGAATTGATTGATAAAATGGCACAAAGTAGAGCTCAATATGGGTTGAGGGAACCTAAAGTAGCTTTAGTTACTAATGGTTTGTCTAGCTCACAATTAGATGACCTTGCATATAGAATTGAAAAGCTCATTTCACCACAAGTAAATGCAAGTGCAAATGCTAATTTGAAGAGTATGTCTAATATTAGTGTTCCTTGCAATGCTATGGTTCTTATGTCTTGTTCTTTTTGTAAATCTTCCATGCATAATGAAGGTAATTATTCTTTATAATATGAATATGCTCATGAGTTAAATGTTATGTATAGGGCAAACAACTAAGGAGGAGGTCAAAAAGGCATGTATAGGAACACATACAATCCAACTTGGAGAAATCATCCTCACTTGTCTTATGGTAATCCAAGTGGAGCCTTAAATCAAGAACACCAAAGAGGGGGATTTCAAAGACACCAAAACAATGACAACTCATTGCCATATAGACAAGGTAGTGCCTTAAATTTTTATCAAGGCAAAGATAATGGTTCCTACTCTCAACCATCTAGTTCTTCTAGGCAAATTGTACCTATTGATGGACCACCTTCTTCACCTTCTAATACCAATACTATACTGTCCAAGAATTTTGAGTTGTTATTAAGTGAGGTTAAGAGTGATAGAGAAGCTCAACAAGCTTAAAACAAAGCTCCTAATGATGATATGTCTTCCATGAAAAATGCTATAGAAGCTTTGTATAAGCAAATGAGTATTTTAACTAACTATATTTCTTCTACTAATGCTCAACAACCTACTTTGCCTAGTAATATAACTATCAATCCTAAGTCTTTTATTAATGCTATTGAGCTTAAAAGTGGAAAAATAGTTGGTAAAAATGATGAAAATAAGCTTGTTGATGGAAAATTCAATTCTCAAAATTCTATTCTAACACCTCTTCTTTGTGATTTTAATGCCAATTCTTGCTCTAATGATGTTATTTTTTATAGTGATGAAGATGAGGAAGGTATGGAACAAGTCTATAGTGATTCCCCGCCTCAAAAAGAGCTAAAAGAGTAAGAAAATCAAAGAAAACAAGGCCAAAATGCCACTGGACAGCAAATATACGTTTCTGGACAGCATGCACATGAGAAAGAAAAGGAGAAAAAGGATGCACCAAGCCAAGAAATTGTGAGAAATTGTCCTTCCCTCAAGCTAAGCATCCAAATCACTAGCTTATGCACTATAAGACCAAGAGGTAATGATTTTCTTTTCTAAAATTCAAGTAAATGTACCTCTTTTAGATCTGAATAAAAATAATCCTAAATATGCCAAGTTTCTCAAGGAGTGTTGTGCAAATAAGAGGAAATTTAAGCCCAATGCTAGAGTGCAATTTCCATCCTTTATTAGTGCTATCATGAAGTCCTAACTTCCTATAAAGTGTGAGGATCCCGGATCCTTCACTATCCCTTGCCAAATTGGGTCTTTAAAGTTTTCTCATGGATTGATTTATTTAGATGCAGTAATAAATGTGATGCCATCTTCCAGTTATACTTTATTAAAAATTGATTGTTTGCATGTTACAAACATGATTTGTCAATTGGCTGAGAGAAGTGTTAGGAGACCTTAGATGGCATTTATAAAAAATAGCTAAGAGCTAAATAGCTAACCCATTATTATTAATTATCCTTTGTTAGCCACTTTGAGTTTTTGGTTGATTCTTAAAAATAAATATTCACCCTATTTTCCCTAAGAAATGTATGTTACACTTTTATATATCTTTTTAATATTCATTGCATGTCCTAGATTAAGTGAGTGAATGCCTATTGTCATTTTTTCTATCCATTACTCTTTATCCTTTGTTGTTACACCATTATATCCATTCTTTTATGTTGTTTTTAAAGAGCTAGGGGCAACCAAAAGAAAAATAAAAACCAAAGAAAGATTTGAAAAATATATATATAGTCAAAAAGAAAAGCAATAAAGTTGCTAGAGAAAGAAACAAAAAGAAGAAGAAAAGAAGGAGAAAAAGAAAAAAAAGACAAGAAAGAAAGTTGCCTAGCTCATTTAATTTTATTGTTTCATTATTTCTTATCATTTCTTTCCATCCTTATGGTGTAAAGGTATCCACTCAATTGAATTAGGTTATGCTTTGTATATTAAAGGGGTATATCTTGACATTAGCATTATCTTGATGCTAACCTTATTTTTCTTACATAAATTTCTTAAACATCCTTTCAGTACCTACATTATAACCTAATAAATTTTACTTGATTCTTGATTGTAAGTGTTATTTAGTGGTGGAGATTTAGAAGGGTTACAAACTTATGGTAAGGTTTATCTTGGGAATTTTGAGTGAAATTGAATACCTTATACTCTTTGAGTGATGAGAGCAAATACTTTACCCAGAGAGGCTTACTCTTTGACATCGATTCTTAGTAAGGGTTTGTTTGTGACGTGCATAATTCTTTCTTAATTATTTCCACATTGATTGATAATTTATAGAAGTAATTGAGCTAGTATTTTAGTGACTTTGAACACTATTTTTCTCTTCTTTTTTTTGTCTTAGAGTTTCTCTTGGGACCTTTTTCACTTGATTTTGTCTGGAGTACAAAAAATAAGTGTAGGGGACCTTACACTTCATTTCTACCCATTTTTATTGAATTTCATTGGTTAAGAAATCGAATCAGGAAGTTTTAAGGTATTAGAATCTAAAAGAAAGGTCTAAAAAGGAAATCAAATATAGAACTAAGGTTTTGTGATTAGTATGGAGTTGAATGGTTGAGCTTTGAGGATTTAAGCTCATTTAGCTAAGAAGTTAGGTTAAAAGATGAAAATTTGTAAATAAATGAGTTAAGAGGTTGTTATAGTCATTTAGATGGACTGTATGGCCAATGACTATAGATAATGGGATTATGAATTCAAAGGGATTCTAATTGAACTATTTCATGTGTTAAGAAATTTGATTTAGCCAAATTAATGCATATGTCAAATGTTGAGAATTGACTAAGGGATACTGTGTTGTACAGATTGAGTACTAATGGCACTGCTTATTAGAATCTATACCCTTAGGATCTTAGTGTGATTTGTAACCCTTAGTAGCAAGGGTTAAAGGTAACTGAAATAACCATTTTACTTGTTTGTTTGTGAAATTATTTATAAGTATTTTTATATAACTATGTGCATTGTGTTGTGAACTAATAGAGTAGTATTATTATGAAAGAGTATGCATGTGGTTGTGTGAGTATTGATTGAAATGAATTTGAAGTGACATATGTATTGACATGCATCGCATTCATGAGAATACCGTGGATTATGGTAGGGGGACGTGGCCCCTACTCTAAAGAGGTCCAAGAAGTCCTGATGATCCAAAATATAGAGCTTGACTCCACTAGGATAGACCTAGAAGAATCTTGATGATCTAGAGTATAGAGTTTGACTCCACCACGACATACTTAAGATATAGAAAGATTCATGAGGTTGCCCTAGACTAGGGTAAGGGGTTGTGGTGCTACTTTGTGTGAGTCTAAAAGGTCTTAATGATCCAAAGCATAGAGTTTAACTTTGCCATGATAGACTTAGGAGACCACCCATATATGAAGAGAATTGCCTAGTATGAGTAGTGGCATGGAGGGCCTTGTTCTATATGACTAGAAATCTTGGTTCGAGTGTAAAGGTTACTCCACTAGGTGGAATAGGGAATGGATGAGAAAGAGCATAATAAGATTGATAAGAATGAATTCTTGTATACGTATATGATATTGTTTTAATTGAAACACATGTTACTTTATCTCTTGTTTATGATTTTGCTTATTAATTGGTAATTGGGGTTACCTCTGAGTTATTAGGATGTATGTCTCACTATGTTACTTTTGAATGCAAGTAAAGAGAGCACAAGAAGGCTGGGAAAGGAAGTGAGGAAAGAGTAGATTTATTTAGTAGTCGTATGACTACTATTGAGTAAAATGAATGTATAATATGTTGTAAAAGTTTGAGTTGCCAACCATAATGCATAAGTTAATGTGTATATGAATTTTGTTGTGAAAACTTGCTTATGTATATATATAATGTTGCATCTCACTGAGGGTCCCCAGTAGTGGGTACGTAGGTAGGCCTGGATGCTAATCAAGCAAGTATATGTCGTTATATAACTTGTTCCACTTATATATATGTGTTAAATGTGAAATTAATTGTGAATTGTGTATATATGTGAGAACTTGACAAAAATGGTGAGGCAGAACCCCCTTTTGAAGAGTTGAGTATATTTATGATTCCTGACTATATGGTAAGGTGGAGCCTCATATGTAAGAGTTAGATGATTTAAAGTCGAACAAGTTTATGTGAATATATGTTGTATGTATTATTCCTAATAAAAGTTCACAATGTGTAATGTGGTATTGAGAGGTCAAATAAAGCATATGTTGTGTTATATATGGTATGAGGTGTCAATTAGGTGTATGTGGTCCTTTTAGACTTGGTTCAAGACCTGAAATGGTTTAATAGGACAAGAAATGAGAATTGAGTACTCATATGCAAGTTTTGAAAGAAAAAGTGAATTTTTGTGCTTGGGTGTCTAATTTTAGATCATAATATTAGATCATGTCCAAACTTATTCCATTAGCTAGTATATGTTATAAGCTTCATGTGGGCACTTAAATCACTCCAATTGAATGTCAGAGGTGGAAATAGTATGTGGTAGAAGTTCATCTTTTAAGCTGTCATATAACAATAGAAATTGTTGTCATATACACTGTGGTGCACATTGTACCACGCCGTAGCACATAGCATCAATAGAAATAGAGCACATTGCTTTATACCACATGCTGCGGTGCATATGGTATAAGCCATGATGCATGGCCTTTTTAGCATAGAGATGCTATATTTGTTTTTTAGTCCTATGATTGTATTACACTTCTGTTACCCCTCTTATTTGAATATATGCTTTAAGAAATCAGGATCCCCATGATTTTAAACATAAATAAAGACACTATTACTCTTATATTGATTTATGATTGTATTGGTTTATGTGTAGTTATGAATGGTAAAGTCTAGATTTATAATAATCTACTCTAGCCTTTAATCTATATTCTCTATCTGATAGAGAAATTCTAGAAGCCCATTTCAGATATTGAGTTTCCTCTCTCTTGGGAAGGCCTGCATTTCTTTAAAGATGCTAAATAGGAAGAAGATAGATTAGAAAGATATGTTAGACTTAAAGGGGAGTTATAGGACATAGTCTTAGGGAAGAAATCTTTTTGTAAAGGTTTTGTATTTTATATTGATGAATTGTTATGCTATGACTTGTAGTATATCTTTTACTAATGAAATATTCCATGTTTTCATTTACTCAAATTATTGGTTGCAACTTTAATGATTATACACTTTTAACAATTACTCTCTCATATCTAATTAAAGGCAAGCTTTATATTAAATAGAACTAAAAACCTTAATATTAAGGTTTTGTCATCATAAAAAAGAAGGAGATTATTGGATCATATGTTTTGATGATTACAAAACTAAGAGAAGAGGTGTTTTTTATGTGTGCAAATTAATAAAAAATCATGAATGAAAACAAAACCTCAAGTGCATGAAGAATCAAGAGAAGAGGAAGAACTTTAAGATAAGTCATTTTAATTCTCTTAGATTCAATGTGAAAACCTTAAGAGCTTAATCACTTTTCATATTCATTAAAATGAATGCATCAACTTTAGCTCATAAGTCTCATTTATATATATATATATATATATAAAGACTCATCTAAGCTTGTAAGTTATGTCATTCTAGTATGTTAAGGTACATAGAAGTTGAATTTAGTGTGGGCTGTAAAATCACACGTGATTTTACTAGGTCACTCATGAGATTTAACATGTTGGGTATACTAACTAACATTTCATGCAAGAGTCAGGAGTGATTCACACATGATTTGTCACTTATATTATGTGATGCCTTAACTTTACTTTTTGTGTTCAAAATCATGCAAGTAGGCCACTAGTCTGCATGCAAGTTTTAGCAGTTGTGTTTCATTATATTGTGTTATAGGCCATTTCACGAGTGAAGACTGATGAAAGCCACACGTGATTTGTCATTTGTTACTTCAATGCATATTTCATATTGATTCTTAAGTCATCTCAAGTCAAGTTCAATCTACTTACTTGTATGATCTATGATTCACATATCTATATCTCTTGATCATACAAAATCTTGAATGCATGCATTTTCACATGTGATATGTACCTAGAGCCTTACTACCTACTATTTCATGCACAAATGATGTTGTCTTTAACCTGCGATTTATCCTCCCAAATGGACTAAGTCTGGAGCTAGTTATTTCACACACGATGACATTTTGCTTCTACACAAGTTTTGTTCACAAGAATTGGCTCTAGCATTTTATGAGCCATTTCATGCATGAAAGCATGGTGGTTCCACACAACTTCTGTGACACAAATTTTGGCTTAGCTTTTTGCAAGCAAAATCAAGCATGATCACAAGTTGTCTACACACAGGATTTGTCACATAGAACTAGTGTTGGCTTTTTATAACCTAAATCATAGATGAGAGCAATAGGTTCGACGCAAGTTTTTGCCCATAGAACGGATTGCTTGTTCATAAATGTAAAACCATGTCTAAGACATACTAATGTTCACGCTTGATTTATCACGTAAACATATCAGGAACATGTTAAGAGCAATTTCACATGTGATTAGCAGGTCACTCACAAGAAATTGCACCAACGGCTGGAAACACTATTCCAACGGCCTAACAATGACTAAAAACTATATATGTGATACAATTCAAGTCTGGACTAGAACTTTTGACTCTTGAGAAAAATTTTATTTATCTAAGGATTCAAAAAGCTTTTAAATTGTGCTTAAACATCTTACATTCACTCATAATTTTTTAAAAGAATTCTGAAAAAGCTCTTACAAGTTTATAAGCTTTCAACTTTAATTTATCTACTCTTTAGGAGAGTTTCTTTGTGAAGGTTTATCTCATTTATTTGAAATCTTGAAAAGGTATTTTTTAAATGTTTGTAATAATTTTTTAGATTGTAGCAAGGTTTTTTGGTTGATTCAAGACAAATTAAGTCTTATGAGTTGTACTATGATGGTAAGCACCTATTGAAGCTTATGCATTTAGTTGAAAATCTCAAGTGTGACCTTGATGACTTGATGTAGGCCAAGTTTAGGGCTGAACCAGTATAAATCTTATGTGTCTCATCTTCCTTCTTCATACTAAAGCATTTCACTCTTTTAAGTTTTCAAAAGTTTTTTTTAAGTGTCACCCAATTCACCCCCCTCTTGGGTACCAGCCTATCCTATACTCTATAGAATTTATAAAGCTGTGATAATTTAATTATCTTACTAAATTATGTGAAAACTTTAATTATCAAGTTCAGTCTGGTGAATATAGATTGCCACGGAATCAAACCTGAACCATGTTTTGTATCATATAAGGGCCACACTTTTTAGAACTTGATCATTCCTCTAAACTCTTAATATTTAAAACCAATTTTTTCCTTTCTTAATGGGGTGCCAAAAAACACGCCTAAGATCTCTACGTCAAATAGGAAAGATAAAAAAAAGGTTCAATCACAAATACAAGAAGCTAAGATAAAATAGTTTTCGTCAATTGACTCCCCATAAATTTGCCAGTTTTTTATGGGCATACCTTTTTGATGATGATGGTGCATCTTATATTGGCTTTTCTGTAAAATCATTATGACATGGTTATGGTTTTCAAAAATTGACTCCACAACTTTAATTTCTCATTGGCCTCAAAATTATGGTTTAATACCCTACCATTTTTAGAGGGAATTTTAAGTTCTACATTGTATTGAGTCTATTCTTAATGGCTTATTAATAAAGATAAATATATACACATAATTAGCTTTAAAAATTTAACCATGTCTTTATTTCACGAGATTGTGTCCTAATTAATCATAAACATTGGCACTAGCTATTCAAAGTATGTATTAAAGGTGTCCATACTCATTTTTTGAGCCAGATGTTATTTGATTTTGTTGTCAAAACATTTTATTTCCCTAAATTTCTTTATAAAGAAATACATTATCTATTCTATGAATTCATGATAAATGAAACTCTAAAAAATGGGTGAAAGGGTAATAGTAATGGAGGAAATTTCTCGCTCAAAGAATACATTGCTTTCATCATTTTTGGTAACAAGCACTCATTACGTAATATTTATTTAGACACTTTCAACCTTGCTGTCTTTTATAGAATTTACAAAACTATGATCATGTAATTATCTCACTAGACTATGTGAAAATTTTAATTGTCAAGTTCAATTCGGTGAATATAGATTGCCATGAAATCAAACCCGAACCATGTTTTATATTAGATAAGTGATGGACCCTATGGCACGGGTGACATAGCATTAATGGCAATGAAGCTTGAGGATAGTAATCATGAGCATGGTGACATAGAAGGAGCCCAATACTTCCAATCCAACATACTTAATGACCCATTACAATATATTGGAGGTCCAATGATAAGAGCCCGAACTAAAGCCATGAAGCAAGCCTTGTTCAGTCTTGTGAAGAAGTTCAAGAGCTTGGAGAGCATTGGGGCACTCCTCTCAAGTCCAAAGGAGAGCATCTATACGTGTATAATGTACTTAAGATCCAAACTCATAAAGAGTCAAGCCCAAGAGATGTAGGCCTTAGCCCAATGTAAGGAAGACTATAAGTTGAGCTTCTTATAAGCAAGGAGACATAAAACCCTAGTGAAGAAGTCAAGGGTGGTGTGATTTTAAATCCTTTATGATCCCTTAATTGTCTTCTAAATTATTTCCTATTTTAATGATCCTTTGATTTGATTTTCTATTTTGAGTCTAGTCAAAGGTTAGAATTAATTATAGTATTAATTTCTAAATTTTGTAATCCCATAATTTTAGGATCACATCTCCTAAATTATGTGGCTGAATAGTTGATCATTATTTTATATTATTTCTCCTTTTAGTATTAGGAAATTAGGGTTTTAATTTTAGGAAATATTCTTTTATATGAGCCTATATAAATTAGGCATACTCCCTCTTGTAAACGGAATAGAAGTTGAATGAAATTATTCATTTTTAGAGTTTATAATTTTGTGAGCCTTAGTGCTTTATGGTCGCATCCCATGTGAGAAACAGACATGATCAAGAGCATGATCAACTCTTATGGTGTCTTTGAAGGTTGAGGTTCCTAGAGGTAGGTGCTCTAGAGGATCTTCTCCTTGATCATTATCCTATTATTTACTTTATATCTTTCTTTATTTCCATCATAAATTTCATCCTTTTCTTTTTGTTCTTGTATTTTTATTGTGTTTCAGGGTTCAGTCCCTAAACTAGCATGATTTTACTTCCGCGTCCCCTATTAGATTGGCATCAGAGCTTTGGTTGCTAGTTTTGGTTCAAATTCTTATCCTTTCTTCTTCTTTTTCATCTTGAGTTATTTCTTTTTATGATCATATCTTATCTACCCATTTACTTATATCTTTTAGTTTTTCTCTTCTTCATCTTTGTGACTTTTTATCTTATGTGAGTTTTCATTTTATTAGCCTTCTCAAAAAAAGAGAAAAAAAATACCTAAAAATTTATGCAAAAAAAAGGCAAAAAAAAGTGTTAGTGTGTTGAAAAAAAAAATCCAAAAATTCAAAAAAAATTACAAAAAAAAATATTGCTGTGAGTTATGACTATAGAAAAAGGCTATTCTTGAACTCCAAGTCACCAAAAGGTTGCCTAAAGAGAAAAGTTAACTTGGGCGATAAGAAAGTCTTCTACATTGATCACTTTTTTATTTTTAATTTTTGGTAGCACTTTTCAAATTCTCTACTCTCTTATTTGCTATTTGTGCTACTCTCCTATTTTATTTAGTTTTCTATTTTTATTTTTAAGTATTTGACTCTTTGACTTTTATTTCTTTCTTTCTTATTTTTGTTGTCACGTGTGGTTTTTCCTTTTGCAAGCTTAATTTTATTTGAAAATTTTGCTTTCCTATTTATTTCAAAATTGCAAAAAAAAAATTCCTCTTTTCATCTTGTGCTTGTTTTTTAGTTTCCTTAATTTCGAAGATATTCACTTGGTTGTTTCTTAGTTTCTTGATTTGTGTTTGATTTTACCATTGGATTCTATCCACAAGCTTAATGAGTGGTAAAAGGAAAGTGTATTTTTCATCATTAAAAAAAAGCCATTAATTTTTTTGTAAAACACGAGTGACTTTATTTATCTTGAGAGTAAACACATGAGTTTGTGTGTGTGAGGATCCATTTTTATCTTATATGGTTTCTAGTGCTTCTATGAACATGAGTAACATGAATCTCCTAGTATTGATATGAACTCTGTTTTAGAACTTATCAAAACATAGTTGTAGCAATTTCACTTGGAACTTGATCATAGGTTCCATAAGGAGGATAAAGATGAGCCGGAGACTTCCTCTTCTAAAGGAAAGAAGCGTGAGACCCCCAGTGATGATGAGGAGTATGAAGATCCCCCTTCTCCTAAGGGAAAGAAATCCTCAAAGCGTGATGTTGATTTACCAAACCAGAAAGTAAAGTATCCTTTATTCAAGGGTAGTAACAATCCAGAAAAATATCTTAATTGGGAAATAAAGATAGATCAAATCTTCATGACTCTTGATTTATCTGAGTCAAGGAAGGTAAAAATTGCTTATTTGAATTTCACTAACTATGCTGTTTATTAGTGGCAAGAGTTGCAGTACAAAAGAAGCCAACTTGGGAAAAAGCCCATTAAAATGTGGGAGAAGCTTAAAAGGTACTTGAGAAAGGCTTATGTCCCTAGCTACTACTACACAGAGCTGAATAGAAAATTGAGAATGTTTTCTCAAGGATCTATGACAGTGGAGGAGTATGTGCACAAGTTAAATATCTTGAAGTTTCGTGCAAACATTCAAGAAAATGAATGTGAAGCAATGTCAAGAATTATGGATGGCTTGAGGCCAGAGTTGAGAGATAAGCTTGACTTGTACACTTTTATGGACAAGGAAGAGCTCATACACAAGGCTATAAAGTTGGAGCAGAGAAATAAGAACAAACATTCTAAGTCCTCTTGGAAAGACTCCAAGACATCTTCCAAATAAAGAATTCCAAAGCCAAAGATACATCACAGGCCAAGAAAGAAATAAAGACTAAGTATAAGGGTAAAACTTCTAACCTTAAACCTTCTTCTTATTCATCTAACACTTCTCCTATTAAGTGTTTCAAATGTCATGGTGTAGGCTACATGACAAGAGATTGTAGCAATAAAAGAGTTATGATCTTGAGAGATGATGGTGGCTATGTTAGTGTGCATGAAAGTGATAAAGATGATGCTGATAATGTTGATGATGATTCTACCTCCCATGAATCAAATGATGAGCTTGAATGTAATGGTGTAGTTAACTCTATCTTGGTGGCAAGAAGAGCTCTCAATATTCAACTAAAGGAGGATAATGAACATGAGCAATGTGAGCATATTTTTCACACTAGATGTTTCATCAAAGAAAAAGTATGTAGCATGGTAATTGATGGTGGTAGTTGCACTAACATAGCTAGTACTTTACTTGTAGATAAATTATCTCTACCTTTAATTCCACACCCTAAGCCTACAAATTACAATGGTTGAATGATTGTGCTAAAATTAGGGTTTCTAAGCAAGTGTTAATTACTTTCTCTGTTGGGGTTTATACTTGTGATATATTATGTGATGTAGCCCCTATGCTTGCTAGACACTTGTTATTAGGTAGGCCTTGGCAGTTTGATAGTAAGGCTACTCATGATGGTTTTATAAATTGTTACAAGGTACCTTTTAAAGGCAAGACTGTTGTATTAAATCCTCTAAGGCTCATCCAAGCCTATGAAGATCAACTAAAGATTACTCAAGATTACAAGCAAAGGAGAGATCTCCTTGATTATGGCATGAGTGAGAGAGAAAAGAAAGAGAGTATTACTTTACTTAAAAATCAATCAAAAGAGAGGAAAAAGAATGGTGAGAAGGTAAGAAAAGAGAAAAATAGAATGGTGGGAGTGAAGGAAAATAGTGAAAAGAAAATATTATTGTGTGGGAAAAGTGAGATTCAAGAGGCTTTGATGAGTGAGCAAGCTCTTATTGTAATTCCCAAGAATATTTATTTTTCTACTGACACTTTTGACCCTACTTTGCCTTCTAGTGTTGTCTTTTTGTTATAGGATTATGGATATCTATTCCCTGATAAAATTCCTAATGGACTTCCTCCCTTAAGAGGAATTAAGCATAGGATAGATTTCTTGCCCGAAGTTGCTATTCCAAACAAGCCTGCTTATAGGGCCAACCCTGAAGAGACTAAGGAGATCCAGTGCTAAGTGGAGGAATTGATGATGAAAGGCTTTGTGCGTGAGAGCCTTAGCCCTTATGCTATCCCTGTTATCTTGGTGCCAAAAAAAGACGGATCTTAAAGGATGTGTGTTAATTGTAGAGCAATCAACAAAATCACTGTAAAGTATTGTTACCCTATCCCTAGACTTGATGATATGTTTGATGAATTACAAGGTGCTTCTATCTTCTCTAAAATTGATCTTAAAAGTGGTTATCATCAAATTCGTATGAAAGAGGATGATGAATGGAAAACTACCTTTAAAACTAAATTTAGATTATATGAATGGTTAGTTATGCCTTTTGGTTTAACTAATGCTTCTAGTACTTTTATGACATTAATGAATCATGTTTTTAGAAAGTTTATAGGCAAGTTTGTTGTGGTTTACTTTGATGATATTCTGATTTATAGTAAATCTTTAACTGATCATATGAATCATCTTAAAAATGTGTTTGACATCTTGAGGGAATATAAGGTATATTCCAATTTTCAAAAGTGTTTCTTTTACATGGACTCTGTTATCTTTTTAGGATTTGTTGTTGGATCACAGGGAATTCGTGTGGATAAGGAGAAAGTTAAGGCTATTCTTGAATGGCCAACCCCTAAGAATGCAAGTGAAGTGAGAAGCTTTCATGGTTTAGCAAGCTTCTATAGGAGATTTGTTAGGGATTTCTCTAGCATTGCTGCCCTTCTTAATGAACTTGTTAAGAAGAATGTGACCTTCAGATGGGGTGAAACACAAGAAAGGGCTTTCCAAACCCTAAAGGATAAATTGACTAATGCCCCTTTACTTGTTTTGCCTAATTTCTCTAAAGCATTTGAAATTCAATGTGATGCTTCTGGTATTGGTATAGGTGCTGTTTTAATGCAAGATTCTAAGCCTATAGCTTACTTCAATGAAAAGCTTCACGGCACAGATTTGAATTATTCCACCTATGAAAAAGAGCTTTATGCTCTAAAGAGGGCCTTAGAAACATGGAAACATTATTTGTGGCCTAAGGAATTCATCATTCATTTTGATCATAAAAGTTTAAAGTTTCTCAAGTCTCAAGGTAAGTTGAACAAGAGACATGCTTGCTGGATGAAATTTATTGAAAATTTTCCTTATGTGATTAAGCATAAGCAAGGTAAAGAAAATATCGTTGCTGATGCCTTATCTTGAAGGTATCATTACTTTCCTATTTGCATGCTCAATTACTTGGCTTTGAGATTCTAAAAGATCTTTATAAAGCTGATTCTGATTTTGAAAATATTTGGAAATCTTGTGAAAATCATAGATATGGTGATTTCTTTAGATTTTATGGATTTATTTTTAAGAAAAATAAATTATGCATTCCTATTTGTTCTATGCGTGAGTTGCTTACTAAGGAAGCATATAGCGGTGGTTTGATAGGACCCTTTGGTGTAGAGAAAACTTTAGCTATTTTATCTGATCATTTCTTTTGACCTCACATGTAGAAAGATGTCATATCTATTTGTGATAAATGCATTAAATGTAGATAGGAAAAATTAAGGTCCAACCTCATAGACTTTGCTCTCCTTTACCCGTCCCTTCTCACCCTTGGGAACATATCTCTATGGATTTTATAATTGGATTGCCTAAATCTTCTGCAGGAAAAGATTCTATATTTGTTGTTGTTGACAGGTTCTCTAAGATGGCACACTTTATTGCTTGTGCTAAGACTAATGATGATGTTAACATTGCTGACTTATTCTTTAAAGAGATCATTCATTTGCATGGTTTACCTAAGACTATTGTGAGTAACAGGGATGTGAAGTTTCTTAGTCACTTCTGGTGTACCCTATGGCATAAATTAGGGACTAAGTTACTTTTTTTCACTACTGTCCATCACAAACTGATGGTCAAACTAAGCTAGTTAACAAAACTATGACTACACTATTAAGAGCAATAATTCAGAAGAATTTGAAGAATTAGGTGAATTGTTTACCTCATATTGAATTTGCTTACAATAGGGCTGTTCATTCTTCTACTTATTCTCCATTTGAAATTATTTATGGTTTCAATCCATTATCTCCTATTGATATTTTATCTTTGCCTTTCTTTGAGCATGCTAACACTGATGGCAAGAAAAAAGTTGTGTTTGTGCAAGACTTATATGCTAAGGTTAAAGCAAACATAGAGTAAAAGAATGAGCAATATGCCAAGCAAGCTAATAAAGGTAGGAGACGTGTGATCTTTCAGCCTGGAGATTGGGTTTAGTTACATTTAAGGAAAGAGAGGTTTCCTAATCAAAGGAAGTCTAAACTTCAAGCTCGAGGAGATAGACCTTTCTAAGTTTTGGAAAGAATTAACGATAATGCTTACAAATTGATTTGCCTAGCTCTTATGGAAATGTTAGTACCACATTTAATGTTTCTAATCTATCTTTATATGATTATGCAGATTCGAGGACGAATCCTTTTTAACTTGGAGGGAATGATGGACCCTATAGCACGGGTGACATAGCACTAATGGCAACAAAGCTTAAGGATGGTAATCATAAGCGTGGTGACATAGAAGGAGCCCAATACTTCCAATCCAACGTACCTAAAGACCCATTACAATATATTAGAGGTCCAATGACAAGAGTTTGAACTAAAGCCATAAAGCAAGCCTTGTTCAGTCTTGCGTAAGAAGTTCAAGAGTTTGGAGAGCATTGGGGCACTCCTCTCAAGCCTAAAGGAGAGCATCTATATGTGTATAATGTACTTAAGATCCAAACTCATAAAAAGTCAAGCCCAAGAGATGTAGACCTTAGCCCAATGCAAGGAAGACTACAAGTTGAGCCTCTTGCAAGCAAGGAGGCATGAAACCCTAGTGAAGAAGTCAAGGGTGGTGTAATTTTAAATCTTTTATCATCCTTGATTGTCTCCTAAATTATTTCCTATTTTAATGGTCCTTTGATTTGATTTCCTATTTTGATCTAGTCAAAGGTTAGAATTAATTATAGTATTAATTTCTAAATTTTGTAATCCCATAATTTTAGGATCACATCTCCTAAATTATGTGGCTGAATAGTTGATCATTATTTTGTATTATTTCTCTTTTAGTATTAGGAAATTAGGGTTTTAATTTTAGGAAATATTCTTTTATATGAGCCTATATAAATTAGGCATGCTCCCTCTTGTAAATGGAACAGAAGTTAAATGAAATTATTCATTTTTAGAGTTTATAACTCTTGTGAGCCTTAGTGCTTTGTGGTGGCATCCCGTGTGAGAAACAGACGTGATCAAGAGCGTGATCAACCCTTGTGGTGTCTTCGAAGGTTGAAGTTCTTAGAGACAGGTGCTTTAGAGGATCTTCTCCTTGATCATTATCCTATTGTTTACTTCATATCTTTCTTTATTTCCTTCATAAATTTCATCCCTTTCTTTTTGTTCTTGTATTTTTATTGTGTTTTAGGGTTCTATCCCTAAACTAGCACGATTCTGCTTCCGCGAATAAAGGTCACACTTTTGAAAACTTGATCATTCCTCTAAACTATTAGTATTTAAAAACAATTTTTTCCTTTCTTAATGGGGTGCTAGAAATCACACCTAATATCTCTACATGTCAAATAGGAAAGAGATAAAAAGAAAAGGTTTGATCACAAACGCGAGAAGCTATGATAAAATAGCTTCCATCAATTGACTCTTATCTTCATTGTGCTATTCCTCAAATATTAGGGAACACAAGATATCATTAGAGAAATGATTATTGTGTTTCGCTCATACATAAAGAACAAGGGTAGGAAATTTTTGAATACTTGTCTTATTTTTGGCTCTTTCTTTGGAAATTGCAGTTTTCATAAATCCATTCAAAAAACTTCAAGCCGATGACACATTCAACCCCACTTTCATCAAATGGGATCTTAAGAAGAGGCTCCAAGCATCCTTGGGAGGAAAATTGAAGGTGGAAACAAATGAATTTTAATGAAATCAATGACATACTAAATAATATGAGAATGATGAATCGCTAATAATATTTGTTATATTGCTACTGCTACCGCCTTTCATTACAAAGAAAACCATATAAGCCTAATAATAGAAAAAATTTGTTACACACTTGTATTTATCAATTAGGACCCTTTTATTAATGATTTATGACCTCAAAGTGCACACTTTACATTAGATTTAGAATTTTGCCTAATTTTTTAGATTTAGTGCACTAGGGGTATTTTGGTCTAAAAAATGAACTTTTGAGAAAATGTACAAAAAAATTGATAAAGTACATTTTATGTCTAGTGTATGAATGGTCAAATTATATTTTTAAAATTTATTTTATTTTGGAGTAATTAAATAAAAAGTTAACACTTTCTTGAGTGTTCTAGTTTGACCTAGTTTTCAGTTTACATTTATGTAAAAAATTTTATATAATTTTGTAGAGCCTAGAACTTAATTAATTTAATAAATTCTCCTTTTTAATTATGAATTTAATTTTGAACATTAATTAGATTTTATTATGTCACATGTTATTTAATTGAATTATGTAATATAAGTGGCATGTGACTTGTGTATCAATTGGACAATTGAAGTCAACAATCCTTGAGGTCAATGGCTGAGAATTTGCATGTGATTTATTCTTTTTTTGGGATATTAAATCAGCTTAAATAATATGGATGACATATGAGAAATTACACATACATTAGAATTATCTTTAATCTAATACGAGGTTGCCACCTTGCAAGTGTGTGACAAGGCTTCCATTTCCATTTTAATTTCTTTTCTTATTTTTTAATTAAGCCTTTAGCTAATTGAAAACAAGGATTGGCATGCCATGGAGCCCTCATTGAGATCAAACATCCATTTTATTTCATCTCCTTTATTTTCTCTCACTTGTTTATAGTGTTCTTCATTTTCTCTCTTGTGTTTATTTTCCAACACCTTAACCTCCATTTTCAGCCATAAAACCTCCATGAAACTCACACCATTCTTCTCCTTTCCTCATCATTCCATCCCTCAGATTTCTTCAAGGATCCAAGCTCTTCTTCTTTATCCAAACTAAAGAATTTTAGATCAATGCATATATAGTCTTCTTTTGATATATGAGAACCATCTTATGTTTCTCAATATTTAGTTCTTCATTATTTTGAAGTAAGGATGCTTATTCTAAAATAAGCATGAAAAAACATGCCCTGTTTCTTCACATGAATAATAAGGGAATTTTAACAACTCTCTCTCTCACTCTCTCTCTTCTCTTTCATTTCACCTTCTAAAAGTTGTGTTTGTTATTTAATCTTCCTAAAATCATTCTCAACATAACTTTAGATTGGATTAAATACTTATAGATCTTATTCCAAAACTCCTTATTCACAAATAGCTTCGTTCTTCCAAAAGAGACTCTCACCTGCCTTGTCAAAACATGTAATGCAAAGAGACATTGGTTTCCGTACTTGCCATGAGAGTAAAAGCTTTGCCATAAGTCACTATCAGATTGCTTCATTTTGATGAAATCTCAAAAGAGAGAAGATGATGACTATAATGGCTATATTCATGAGTCTAACAGATCATTTATGGAGCCCATCTATAAATTGAAGCATTTATGAAGTTGATTAAGAAGAATGACACAAATGAACTACACAAGTTATTTTTAATTATTGTTTACAACTTTCTGAATTTTTATTCATTACATGTGAGCTAAATTAATTATAAGTCAACTCTTAGAGAGAGTATTTGATAAAAGTAATTCATTTTTGAACCTACTCTATTCATCTCTATTTTTCTTCTTTGAAATAGAGTATTTTAAACTCGAGGAGTTCAAGAGGTATAAATCATTACCTTTGTAAAGGTGAGTAATTCAAACTATAGTATAAGTTTGAGATTATATTAAGGCTACTAAGAACCCAAATTAATCTTGGTGGAGTTAGTGGAGAGAATCTCAAGTGGTACTTGTGGACTAAATGTAGGCTCAAGTGGTTGAAGCTGAACTAGAATAAATTATTTATTCAAGCTTCTCCTCCTTACTTTCTACTATAATTAGTGATGCCATCTAAACTTATATCTTTAATTTTATTATTAGCCAATTTTTTTATAAAGCCATATTTACCCTGTAATGCCCTAACTGACATTACCATGAGTTCCACTTCAATCAACCCTAGTTAATCCAAAATCATTTAATTTGAGAACTTTAAAAACCTTAGGATCCTAATATAAAATATTTTCAAAATCATCTAATGATATATTCGAGTTGTAAAATAATGCACAATGGAAGCATATTTAAATCCACAAGAAAACATGTGCCATTACAATCAATATTAAGTCAAATTTGGGGCAGTACGTCATGGGTCGTGACACATGCGCCGCGGCATGTGGCACAGTGACCACAATTGCATGCTCTATGCCGTGAACCATGGCATATGGATAGATACATGTGCCACACACACACATATGAATCTTCTATCATTTTTGTAGATTTCTTATGTGAACTTCATATGTGTGCCATTTCCATATTCGATGTCCGATTGCGGTGGTTCAAGCGCCCTTACGTAGCTTGTTTGGAAATCTAACTAATGACATTAGTTTCATTCTAATTTAATATTTCTACCAAAAATTAGATAGCCAAGTGCATTTTGGCTGTTTTATGCCAAAATTTTGCCACTCAAGTGTCTCAATTTGAAACCAAACGTCATTAGCCACTTTTTGAGCCTTGACCATGTCCAAATAGACCACACACACCTGATTGACCATACACTTGCACAATATAACACACATACACATGTTTGGCTTGTAAACTATCCATTTTACACTTTTGGGCCAAAATCACATTTTTGTTTCAATCTCATATAAGGCCAATAATTTCCACATATACTTCCAATCATCCCATATTCATACATGTACACATTCATCCACTAGCCCACTTTATCATTTTACCAGTCACATATACATGAGGGCTAGGGAGTCCCTAAAACTAACAAAACACCATATTCAACACATTATGCACATGTTTAAATCCTAAGGCAACTTATACACATTCTTATCTAATAACAACTAAATTCGTTACACCAAATCCTTACAAAGGCTTGAATGAGAGATCTCAACTTAGCTAATGTCTTTCTCCTTCAAAATACTAGGGTTAGAACCTAAAAAATATGAATAACCCAGGTAAGATAAAAATCTCATGAACTAATATAGTTCATTAAATGTTTATTATTACAAATAACCATGTCAAAGTAACAAAAACCGTAGTAACATCAAATATATATAGTAAAGCATGAAAAAATTTCATCTTTTCAAAGTATTTCCACATAAATATATACTAGCATGATCATCTAGCAACCGAACCTCTAGTACTCCCTGACATGAAACCATATGCTCTCCTGAATTAACCACTTATTGACCTAAGCACACTTTCAGTGGTAGAAACACCCAACTAAAAGTAATTTAACCTATCTATAGACTATAGTTTCCCTCATCACACATTTGTGATACAGGCATTGTTGATTCCTAATCGTCCCTAACGAGCACTAGGGAGTTGTTAGACTGCCCGGATGTCCCATGGTAATAGTCTTATAATATATTGTACTGGATTTCTCATGGTAACAGCCTGTAGTGCCAGCCCAACTATATTGATTTTTCACTCATTTCTCCACACACACACACAAATCCCCATATATCTTGGGTGAACTCCTACCCCTTATGATCATGCTCTTTTCAAAATTTTCACTGCTTTTTTCTTCATATTTTTATAGCATATAATGTCATAACATATATATATCAATTAAAATCAATAACCTTTCAGATTTCATTTCTTAACCCAATGTTCATGCTAAAACCATTTTCAATAGCATATCATGCATAAAAATCAACAAAACTATAGTTATATAATTACTCCCACATAATTATAATAGAGTTATATAATTACTCCCACATAATTATAATAGTTAACAAACATAACAAACTATATAGTTAACTTAACCCTTTTGTTTGATAGAAAGTTTACCTGTGTAATTTCCTTACTCGAAATTCTTTATACTTATCTACTCGTCACACAATAAAATCTACAAAAATTGGCAAACCAAAATCAACCTTATTATTAACAAAAGTGCCAATTATCGCAATTAAGAACCTAATCGCTATCAATTCCACAATTCACATGATTACTCGTATTACCACTGATTATCCCTCTCTATAAGCTTTAACCTTCACTTGGCCAAATTTCTCTCACTACTGTCTCTCTCTACATTGGGGAAAACCATGCCTATAGCTTTAAAGATTTATTATTTTGACTCAAACCAGTCACAAATACTACTTTAGTTCCAAAGAACCTTTTCATTATAGGGTAAGAAATCAACTCCTTAAAACTTTTGAATTCAATTTCTCACTTGTTAAAACTAAGAGAAAATAAGGTAGAATTAGATATTAAGGAAGTACGAAACTTACTTGATAAGTAACAGGTTAAAAATGTCATCCTTACTCCTAAAATTACTTACCCTAGTAGAACCCCTTCTCTTTTCTATGCCAAAACCCTAACTTATCAAAGTTCTGCACCATGCACCGCGGTGCATCTACTATCCACCATAACATGTGGCATAGTGAGGACAATGCTTACTATGCTCACATACTCTGATTTAGGACTCCACTCTTCTGCTCATATTTGTTCAAATAACACCCTATGGAGTCAATACAACCTTTTACTATCCAGAACCTTAATCCCACATTAAATTACTCATTCAACCAATAATTAGTCATTAATGTAGGATTAGAAATTTTAGATGTTACATACCCCCTCTTAGGAAGACTGTCTTGGCACTAGGTGTATTACACAGAATTTGATAGCAACTAGCTATCATATGATAGATTTGAGGCAAAACTTCCTACGCCCTTAAATCTTTATTCCGCATCAGAATGAAGTGATCTAGATATTCACAAAAAGCTCGTATAATGAACTAGCTAATGGTACTAGTTTTACTACCAAATTTTATATAACAAAAAGTTGGATGCTCGAACAAGACCTAACCATAATTAAATGCTATTTTCATAAATAGGGTTATTAAAACCCATTTTAAATGCCAAAAGCTTAAAAAACAACTAGGCCAAACTCAATAGGCCTAGGACAACTCTATTGTAATCCTCTCCTTTATCATCACCATATAAGAAGAGGATTAGCATAATCATCACACATAACACAGACTGTAATCAAATATTTAGTTTGAAAAGCTTGGGAACAAGACTCATTTTGAAAATCATCAAAATTCTCAATCAACTTAACACCAAATAGAGCATAAAACTGTAGAAGGTATCATATGCATTCATTAGAGGCCATGCATGCTATCGAGACAAAGAAATAAAGTTAAAAATTATGCCATGCATTGTGACATAACAACACCATGTACTACGGCCCACATGATAGTTTTTGCAACAGTCATTTGAATTCATAAGGCAAACATCTAGTGTGCACTGTTTCCACATACGATGTTCGATCAGAATGGTTCAAGTGCCTATATGAAGCTTATTCCATAAGCTAACTAATGAGATATGTTTGGACACAATCCAACGGTCTAGTCAAAATTTAGACACTCAAGTGAAAAAGTGACTTTTTAAAAAATTTACGTACCCAAGCACTCAAATCGATCACATTATCTCATTAGACCATTTTAGGCTTTGAACTAAGTCAAAAAGGACATAATACACCTGATTGACAACATTTTATAACATACATACACATAAATCAAGATTTGGTCATTCAATAGCCCATTTCCACATTTCATAATATTACACCAAACACATGATTTTGGTTCAAATTTCCATAATTTCACAATAAATCCACATGTTTCCACATTCACAACTCAATCTTAGCCAAAATTACCCATTTCACCATGTGTTCACACATAAAGGAGAAAATTTACAAAATCATTACTTATCTCCACAAATCACAACTTAAACATGCATGCAAGTCCTATGGCAACTTGTATTTACAACATTCACAACTAGCTTGAGTTCATTACACAAAACTCAAAGATGCACGGCTTTATCAACGCTGAGCCGGCCTAAAATCTTTCCCCTTACCTGAATCACCATTATGACTTGTAAAAATATAACCATGAGATGAGATAAAAATTTCAGTAATAGAATAACTCTTTACTACTAACTATCACTTCTAACTATAAGGAAGTATTATATAATATACAATTAAACATAGCATATAACACATGTTTCATTTTAAAAAAGTATATTTCACCACTGATCACTACTTTTAGAAATCATATTCTCACCAATTCACCACTAATAATGTATAGCATAATTACTACCATCCAAACCTCTAAATCACCTCGACATGAAACTATAGGCTCTCCTTAGACCAGCATACACACTAATTGACCTTGAACTCACCTTCAGTGGTAGAATCACCCAGCCAAAGGTGTTTTATCTCACTTTTAGACTATCATTTTCTTATTTCACACAATAGGGTGTCATTGACTCCAACAACGCATCACATCGACACTAAGGAGTCTAAATCTCCAACACCACACCTCAATAACCACTAAGGAGATAATCTCTAATACCACAGCTTAAAAAATACTAAGGAGATGCTATTCTCCAACATCGCACTCCATCGAACACTAAGGAGAATATGTTGTATAGTCTTTCGCTACTTCTCCCTATGAGTGAATTCCATCCTATAATCATGCTTTCATACAAATCACATCTCTATACATACATAAAACCATATATATATATATATATATATATCCATATAGCATATATATTCTTAAACATGCAATTCATAAAATCACTTCCTTTAGAAACCCATTTCATGCATAAATATTTATTTGACAAATATGCTTATTATAAAATATTTACACATATTAATATTCATACTTTGAAATAGTTACAATAGATAATTAAATAGATAAAGTTATTCAGTTACCTCAACCCTTCTATCACAAGAAGGTTGCTTGGATTTACAATTATCGTAAAAGCTCATTATATGACTCCTTCCTCAACTCACACATGTAATACGCCATTCTGTATAAAACTTTCACAATTAGTCAATTGATCCAATTAACCAAAAACATTTAGTTATTAATTAGGGCTAAGTTTAGCCATCCATTTCCTTTAACTTAATCATTATAAGTTCATTATCCCCTGATAACCACTTTCTACCATTTCTAACGATCTTATTTCACCTCTACTCCATTTTCACCCCATTTCTCTTTGAATTAGGGCCAAATTTGAGCTAAAGCTTCAAAATTCTATCATTCAACTCCAAACCAATCATAAAGCCTTAATTTAACTCTTGAGAACTTTTTATTACTATAGGGTAAGAAACTAACCCTTGAAATTTTCTCGTTTCAACTTTTCTATAACTCATACTAAGAGAAATTATAGTTGTAAAGTCCTAACTCAATCCAAACTCTACCATTCCCAATCACAATCAATAAATAAAAAGCACGATAAAATTAGAGTAATAGCCATTTATTTGTTTTTAAATCACAGGATCTTGACTTCTTAAAACATATACTCAAATAAGAGGGCTAGCCGAATCGCAAGTGCAATCAAATAATTCAATAAGAGATAACTTCTCAATCTTGAAAAAGGGCTATGCACTGTGGCATGTACCACATACACCATGGCATGTGGTACAAAGCAATGTGCTCTGTTTCTATCTCATCATACACCGCGACGGGCACATCATGCACCTCGGTGCATATGAAAGCAATTTCTACTATCATATAATAGCTCGAAAGTCAAACTTTCACTGTGCACCATTTTCACATCTGACGTTCGATTAGAGTGATTTAAGTGCCCACATAAAGCTACAACATATACCAACTAATAGAACAAGTTTGGACTTGATTTGATGGTCAAATCTAAAATTGGACACTAAGTTGTAAAAAGTCACTTTTCTTATAAAAGCTTGCATCTTAAGCGCTCAGTTCTCATTCCTTATCCATTAAAATACTTTGAGCCTTGAACCAAGTCTAAAAAAACCATATACACCTGATTAACACCTTATACCACATATATCATATCAATTGCCCATTTTGACCTCTTAATGCCACATTACACAATTATGGACTTATATAAGGAAAATATATATAACACATATTCACATATATAACTAGACTTGTTCTACTTTCAACCTTTCGACTCTTACATATGGGGCTCCGTCTCACCATATAGTCAGGAATCATAACATACTCAACTCTTTCAAATGGGGCTCCGCTTCACCATTTATGTCAAGTTCTCATATAACAACACAGCTCGCAATCAATACAAAATCATCACATTAATTCAAATTCAACACATATATATACAAGTGGAACAAGTTATATAATATCATATACTTTCTTGATTAGCAACTAGGCCAACCCACGTACCCTTTCATTAGGGCACCCTCAGTGAGATATAACATTATATACACATACAAGCAAGATTCACAACACAAGTCATATACACATTAACTTTTACATCCTAGTTGGCAACTCAAACTCTATAAACAAATTTATACATTCATTTCATTAATGGTAGTCATACTATTGCCAAATGAAGCTACTCTTTCCTTGCTTCCTTTCTTGGCCTTCTCGTGCTCTCTTCATCAGTATTCAAAATAACAGAATGAGACATACATCCTAATAACTCGGAGGTAACCCCAATTTTTAGTTAGTAAATAAAATCATAAACAAGCAATAAAGTAGTAAATGTAACAGGAAAAGTAATATCATATACATATATAGAAATTCATACTCATCAATCTTGTTATGCTCATGCAATGTATTCTCAGTTCCACCTAATGGAGTAATCTCTATATTTGAAATAGGACTTTCAATCACAAGAAACACAGCCCACCATACCACTGCTCAGACTAGGTAATCCTCTTCGTGTATGGGTGGTCTCCTAAGTCCATCATAGTAAAGTTAAACTCTATGCTCTGGATCATCGTGAATTCCTAGCCTTATACAGAGTAAGACCACGAGCCCCTATCATAGTCTAAGGTAACCTCGTAGACGTCCATCGTGGCAGAGTCAAACTTTATGCTTTAGATCATCAGGATTCTTCTCTTAAGCCCATCTTGGAGGAGTCAAGCTCTATGCTCTAGATCATTAGGACTTCCTGGACCTCCTCACTGTAGGGCCACATCCCCCTATCATAATATAGGATATTCTTATAGATATGATGTATGGCAATGCACATGCCACCTTAAATTTATTTCAATCAATACTCACATACCCGCATGCATATTTTTTCACAATGCTGCTACCCTATCAATTCATAACATAATGCATGTAGTTCTATAAACATACTTGTAAATAATTTCACAAACAAATAACTAAAAGGGTTACTCCAATTACCTTTAACCCTACTAAGGGTTACCAATCATACTAAGCTCTTAGGGGCACAGATTCTTAAAGGCAACTTTATAAGTGCTCAATCTACACAACACAGTGCCCCTCAATGAATTATCAACACTTCACATAAGTACTGATTCAGCTAAATTGAATCCTTCAACACACAAAATGATTCCATTAACACCTTTTGAATTCATTCGTCTATTATTTATAGCTATTAGCCCTATAGGCTACTCAAACAACCATAACAATCTCCTAACACATTCATTCACCTAATTTTACCATTTAACCTAACTTTCTTAGGCTAAAAGAGCCTAAATCCTTACAGTTTAACCATTTAACTCCATACTAGTCACACAACCTTAGTTTTGTGTTCGATGGCCCATTTTAACCCTTTCTTTTAGATTACAACACTTAGAACTTCATGATTCAATTTCTTAACCAATGAAATTCAATGAAAAAAAGGGTAGAATTGAAGCTTAGGATTGCATAATACTTACCCAACAAGTTATTAATCGAAGTAGACTCCAAACCTCAAGATATGGCTTGCCCTAGTAGAGTTGACATTCTTGTCCCCTCCAGATACATTTCCAGCAATTCCTCATTTGATTTCACGAGCTGATCATGTTAGTTTTAAGTGAGCCCTAGACAATGTGCTACAGCACACACATCTTCTGCCATGATACTTGGCATAGTAAGTTCAATCTCACTTTTGCTTGTGCGTTATGCCTTAGATTATCTTTCTACCCTTCAATCCTATCAATATAACATCCAAACAATACTAAACATCAATACAGTACCCAAACCACAATCAATCCACTAACTATTAATTTACCCTAGATTAGTAACTAGTTCTAGAGATTGAAATTTAAGATGTTGCAATAGTAGAATTAGAGGTAAGGTTTATACAAATCTTATCCAATAAGTTACCAATTAGAAATGCCTTCCAAGATCTCAAACTTTCTTACCCTATCAAACCTATTCTTCTTCTCATTTCCCCTTGCATTATTCAAAATCTAAGCCAAATCATGACTTATCAAGTCATTTTTTGTGCCATGTGCAGCGGCTAATGGCACTATGAGGAGAATCCTCACCGTGCACACACGCTTCATTTCAGAATGTGGTTGTTCCACCCGTATCTGTTCATTCAATACTCTAATGACTCAAAATACCAAACTTCTATCCAAAATTCTAATCATTTAATAGTTATTACTTTATCCCTGATTAGTAACTAATTACAAGATTAAAAAATTAGGATGTTATAGTTCCCTCCTCCTTTTACGAATTTTGCCCCTAAAATTCATAAAACACTTGAACACAGACCTATAAAAATAGATGGGGATATTATTGCCTCATCTTATCCTCTATCTCCTAGGTGTCATCACTTGGAGCCATGATTTGCTAGAAAACTTTCACTAATCATATGATCTTTTTCCTTAATTGCTTTTCCTTTACATCAACGATTCACTTTGGCTCAACCTTATAGGTCAAATTCTCTTAGAGCTTAATTTTTTCTAGTTCTATGATATGAGAGGGATCTGATTGGTACTTCTTAAGCTATGACACAAGAAACACATCATACACACTAGACTAGTACAGCAGCAAAGCTACTCTATAGGCAACAGGCCCAATTCCTTTCAAAACATCAAAAGGACCAATGAATCGAGGAGTCAACTTCTTAGATCTAATTAAATAAAAAGTTAACACTTTCTCAAGTGTGCTAGTTTGACCTAGTTTTTAGTTTGCATTTATGTGAAAAGTTTTATATAATTTTATGCACCCAAGAACTTCATTATTTTAATCAATTCTCCCTTATTAATATGAATTTAATTGTGGACTTAAATTAGATTTTATGATATCACATTTATTTAATTGAATTATGTGATTTATATGATAAAAGTAACACACTTGTGCATCAATTAGGCAAATGAAGTCAAAAGTCAATGGGGTCAAAGTTGAAGTATTTGCACATTTTTTATCTTAATTGGGTGGTCTAAATCAACTTAAAATATAAATGATATATAGGATTAATTTTACACATATTGGAATCATCTACAAGCTAATAGGAGGATGCCACCTTGTAAGTGTGACAAGGCTACCATTTCTATTTTATTTTTTTTTCTTAGTTTTTTAATTGAGTAGTCAGCTGAAGCAACACCATTTTCATAGTTATTCACTCTATTTTTTAGATTCGAAGATACAATTCACTTATCTCTTCTATTTTCTCTCTCTCTCTAGTTCATCTTGTTCTTCATTTTCTCTACCTTCTTTCCACTTTCTCTATTTTTTTTAGCACCCATATCTCTTCATCCATCCATCAAACTTCAAAAATTCTTCCACCACCCTTCTTCTCTTCCATGGCCAACCTTAACCCACTTAATTACCAGGACATTTGAAGCTCAATCCATCAATAAATCATCTCTATCTCACAACATCTTTGTGTTCTTGGAGGAGCAAGATGTTCTTACTATTTTTTAGCTAAATTCTCTATGGAATCCTAGGAAAGAGTTGATGGAAGAGGAGCTTTGAAGTCTTCATTTGGCTAAGCTCAACTATTTCTTCATCTTGTTTCAATTTCACTAGAATACTATGATTATGGTTAATTATAGTTAAATTTGACTTTAGCTTCATGGTTGGTTACAATTGTTAGTGTTGAAATAAGATTGTTGACTTGAATTTTCCTTTTATTGCTAGAAATTTCTGCCACTTAGTAATTTTGCATTGTAATATATGATTTTATTTTGTGAATGTCTTGTATTAGCCTAGCATGCAATTGTATGGCAAATACTTGATGAGTTGCTTGAGTTTTTATAGTTTTAAGCTTAGGTATAGCTTTGGGCAGTGGCAATTGGGAATGAATTTTAACTAAACACTTGCTTGATTCTTGAGTTAAGCTAGTGAAGTTACCTAAAGGGCTTATAATAGCACTTAAGGAATTGAATTAGTGAAGCTAGGTTGCTTGAGATAATTATCTTAAGTAAATATATTTTTAAGTCAAGGAAAAGAAGTTGAGTGAGCTGTCATAATTAATTAGAGCCATCTTTCATTAACAATACCTTAGGGTTCCTACTTTAATATGGAAGCCACTCTAGGGTTAGTTTATTAGTTAAATTCTCAAGATAACTAGTGCAGTAATTAGGGAATCAAACTTCTAGCTTTGGGTGATTTATTACATTAGGTAACCTTTAATTATACTAAGACCATTCCTTAGGAGATGACTTAGGGTTAGCCCTATATTGTATTAGTTAGCTTTATTTTAATTTTGAAGATAAGTATGGAAATCCCATTGATTATGTAAATAGTAAATAGGCTTGATTTGTTATTATCCCTTCTCCTTCTCCTCTGACCATTAGAATTAAAGTTGATTATTCCTTCTCTAGTCATAGGCTAGAAATCAAGGATTAGATTAGCCTAGCACTATGTATATATTGTAAATTGCATGTTCATGTTCGTATATACAAATTGAAGCATTTCAGTCAACTCTCTCTCACATGGTATCAGAGCTTAAAGGAGAGATTGAAAACATATCTAATTCAAAAATGGAGATGGACCCGACTGGAGCAGTATGCGACACCTAGAACACGATTTGTGACTAACTCGAGAGGCTTTGATGGCATGATTTCGAATCAGAAAGAAGGAACAAACCACCCTGCGAGTGACTCTAGGGGTTTCAACAGTCTGATTTCGAGCCAGAAGGAGGGACTGTATGTATCGATGTCGAGCTTAGAGGGCTTAAACGTCCTCATCATCTTTAAAAAAGTGACCGGAGACAATTGCCAAGAGTGGGCACAAACGATGAAGCTCTCTATCGAAGGTCTTGGATGACTGGGCTTCCTCAATGGCGAGTCTGTAATTCTAGATGGCTCAAATCTAAAAACCCTTCACCTTTAAAAAATAAAAACTCAATGGTGGCTTCCTGGCTCATTAATGCGATAACTCCAACCATAAAAAGGAGCTTTATGTATCTACTTACTGCAAGAAAGATATGGGAGGCTGTACGAGAGGCATATTCCGATGGAGAAAATGTTCTCAAATATTTAAAATCAGAACTAAATTGTGGCACATGAGTCAGGGTTCTCATAACCTTAATGATTATTATCTTGAAATGACTGCTCTTTGGTAGGAATTGGATCTAATTAATGAAGATGCTTGGAAGTGTGTTGAGGATGCTGCCCAGTTTAAAAAATGCATTAACAAAGAAAGGTTATTTGAGTTCCTAGCAAGACTCAATCCATAACTTGATGTGGTAAGGGGGAGGATCCTGAGTCTCGTACCATTACCATCTGTCTGTGAAGCATTTGCGGAAGTAAGACGTGAAGATGCATGTCAGCGTGTTATGCTAAAAACTGATGCCAAGGGGACCACTACTGCACCTGAACCATCAGCACTTGTCATTGGAAGTGTAGATCCAAGAGGCTAGAAGAATAGACCCACCTATGAACACTGTAAAAAGACAGGTCACACCAAATATACCTATTAGGATATTCATGGCAAACCCCTAGAGTGGAAACCAAAGAAGCTTAGGGGTCGTGGTTATCACACTAGCATAAAAAAGAGTGATGATAGGCCCATGACACCTCAAGTACATCCAGCCACCCAGTAGTTCCCTCCTGAATAGTTCGCTAAATTCATAGAATTTCTTAATACCCTTCAAATGCCTGGCACAAAATAGCCATAGTAGTCCACAAAGGTAACTTCCTACAAGCCTTACATGTCATTCAACATCTATATATTGAAAATCCCTAGATTGTAGACTCAGGTGCTTCTGATCACATGATGGATAATCAAGAATTATTCTCCATATATACTCCATATGGTGGCTCCCTTAAGGTTAAAATTTATAATGTTATAGTATCTCCAGTCGTTGGTGTTGGTGACATAAAAGTTTCTAATAAGCTGGTTCTTCATGTTTCAAAATTGAAGTGTAATCTATTATCTGTGCAAAAATTGACCAAGGATAAACACTGTCATGCTGATTTCTATCCCAACTATTATGTGTTTTAGGAAATGTCAACGGGGACGATGATTGGCAGTGCTAGAGAATTTGATGGTCTTTATTACCTTGATGCATCCTCTAAAGACTATGGTAGCATTTGCAATAAAGTTTCCTTTCTTAAGGATAGTAGTATTTTGTTATGGCACCAACGTCTTAGTCATCCCAATTTTTAGTATTTGAGTCAAATGTTCCCTTCTCTTAATTCTAATAAAAATGTTTTCAAGTTTTATTGTGATGTTTGTGGACTTGCAAAGCACTATAGAACCACTTTTTCTCGTAATGTTTACCAACCTTCCCAACCGTTCACCACTATTCACAGTGAACTTTCGGGACCTAGTCGAACAAGACACATAAAAAATGGTTTATAAGATTTATCGATGATCACACCCGTGTTTGCTGGACCTTTCTCCTTAAAGACAAAACTGATGTTGTCCCTATTTCATCAACTTTTACAAAATGATTCAAACCCAGTTTCACACCTCTATTAAAATCCTACACACCAATAATGGTACTGAGTTTATTAATAACTCTTTAGGCAATTTCTTACAGCACCATGGAATTGTTCGTAAAAGTACTTGTGCTTATAGCCCCCAATAGAATAGCATAGCTGAAAGAAAAAATCAGCACATTTTAGAGGTTGCTAGAGCCCTTCTTCTTACCCATAGTGTACCCAAATTTTATTAGGGTGATGCCATCCTTACAGCTACCCATTTCATTAATCAAATGCCTAGCTGAATCCTATCTTTTAAAACCCTACTTGAAGTTCTTCACATCACCCATCTTATTCCTCACCTTGAAAATAACCTTCCACTGTAAGTTTTTGGGTACACTGTCTTTCTTCACATTCATCACAATAGTACACTTGACCCCCATACAATTAAATGCATTTTTCTTAGATATTCTGCTTCCCAAAAAGGGCACAAGTACTATGATCCTCTTACACAGAAATTCTTTATTAGCTGTGATGTCACCTTTCATGAAGATGAATCCTTTTATCCAAAGTCTCCAACTCAGGGGGAGAGTGTGAGTGACTTGGAGCCTTCCTTAGAATCCTCTTTCTAACCTGAATTAGAATTACCTTATGAGTATGAACCTCTATTAGAACTTCTGTTTGAAGTTTGTGAGTCAACAATTAAACTTGAACTAGATAATGTACCTACCACTGAGGGGATCCTAATAAAGGGGAGAGAACAAACACTGATAAATTTTATGATCAGTTCTATATTCGGAGGAAAACATCAAGGAACCAGACCCAAGTTCTCGAAGCTGACCATGATTCTGAACTAATGCCAAATCCTGAATCTCAAGATATTACTGACTGTAATCAGCTAGGAGGAGTAGAAGAAGGTTTAGATCTTCCCATTACACTTCAGAAGAAACCCAGATGCTATATTAAACACCTAATAGACAAGTTTGTCTCTTATAAAGCTCTCTCACCTCGATTTCAAGCCTTCACAATGAATCTGGATAACATTACAATCCTAACATGCATCAAAGAAGTACTACAGTCCCCAGATTGGAAAAACGTTGTTATGGAAGAAATGAATGCTCTCAAGCTAAATGGTACATGGGAAGAGGTTGAGATACCACAAGGAAAGAAAGTTGTAGGATGCAAATGGGTATTCATAGTGAAGTATAAAGTAGATGGTACTGTTGAAAAGTTTAAGGCTTGTCTTGTGGCAAAAGGTTTTTCTCAAATCTATGGAACTGATTATACAGAGACATTTGCACCAGTTGCTAAGCTCAACACAATAAGAATTCTTATGTCCCTAGCTGCAAACCTTGATTGGCCATTATATCAGTTAGATGTAAAGAATGCATTCCTAAATGGAGACTTAAAGGAAGAAGTGTACATGACACCACCACCTAGTCTGTAAATTAAGAAAATCCTTATATGGATTAAAGCAGTCACCTCGTGCATAGTTTGAAAGGTTCACACAGGTTCTAAGAAAGGAAGGGTTCACTTAAGGGCAGAGTGATCATACATTATTCTTCAAGCATAGGGAAAGAAAGAAAACCATTCTGATCATATATATGGATGATATCATCCTCACAGGGGATGACCATGAAGAGATGGAAAAGATTAAAAAGGCATTGGCCAAATCCTTCCAAGTCAAAGACTCAGGGGAAATGAAATATTTTTAGGAATGGAAATAGCGCGATCTAAAAAAGGGATTTATATATCCCAGAGAAAATACATTCTCAATCTACTAAAAGAGATAGGAATGTTAGGGTGCAAGCCCATTACCACACCTATTAAAGTAATATCAAAAAAGAAGAAGATAAAAAATATGATAGAGAAGAAGAAGATGATGATGATGATGATGATGATGAAGATGAAGAGGAAGAAGAAAATGAAGGGAAAGATGTTGAGAAAGGAAGATATCAAAGACTAGTTAGGAAACTTGTCTATCTTTCCCATACTAGACCAGATATTGCATTTGCAGTAAGTGTAGCAAGCCAACATTCTCATACTCCTAAAGAGAAATATCTAAAGGCAGTCTACAAGATTATACGATGCTTGAAGGGCACACCTGGAAAGGGAATATTATTTTGAAAGATAGAGAAGAAAAATGTAAAAATATTTACAAATGCAAACTAGGCAGGTGCCCATAATGATAGAAGATCAACATCAGGATATTGCACGTACGTGTAGGGAAACCTAGTGACATGGAGGAGTAAGAAGCAAAACGTTGTTGTAAGGAGTAGTACGGAAGCTAAATTTCGAGCAGTAGTTCATGGTATATGTAAAAAGATATGGGTAAAATAGGTATTAAAAGAACTGAGGATTGAGTTAGAACTTTCAATGAAGCTATATACTGATAGCAAAGTTGCTATAGACATCTCACATAACCCAGTTCATCATGACAAAACCAAGCATGTTGAGGTTGATAGACACTTTATCAAAGAAAAGATTGAAGGGGGTCTTGTGTCGCTCATACATATGCCATCACAGAATCAAACCACAAATATCTTTACTAAAGGCTTGAACAAGGAGATGTTTGAGATGTTTGTAGGCAAGTTAGAAATGATTGACATATATAGTCCAACTTGAGGGGGAGTGTGAAAATCCCATTAATTGTGTAAATAGTAAATAGGCTTGATTTGTTATTATCCCTTCTCCTTCTCTTTTGACCATTAGAATTAAAGCTGATTATTCCTTCCCTAGTCATAGGCTAGAAATTAGGGATTAGATTAGCCTAGCACTGTGTATATATTGTAAATCACATGTTTATGTTTGTATATACAAATTGAAGCATTTCAGTCGACTCCCTCTCACAGTAAGCAACTAATTCCAATCGCTTTAGGAGTAAGTAATTGAAGGGTGAAACCTTTAACTTCTTAAAGGTTTGAGGTAACTAAGGAATTCTTTTTTGTGCTTTTGTGTGTTAATTGATTTATTGATTGATATTTGATAATTTAAATGTGTAAAATTGAATGAAATACAAGTATGGCATGAATTACTTGAAAAATTTACTATAATGATTTTCTAAAGTTCAATAACATATTATATGTAAAAATTATGTGAAACATTATTAGTAGAGTACTATGATATGTTTGTTGTAACATCTTGGTTTTCAATCTTATAATTAGTTACTAATCAAGGGGTGAATTGGTAATTAGTAAATAATTAGAAATTTTGATAATTGCTTGATGCTTTGAGTCATTTGGATGTTAAATGAATAGATAGAGGTGGAAGAACGTGTTTTAAAATGAAATGTATGTGCGTGGTGATGATTTTTCTAACTGTGCCATGCATCATGGCACATGGTGCATAATGTAGAAAATGACCTATTATATGTATAGTCAGCTCTTGATTTCAAAAAGGAAGGGGAGAGAAGTCGAGTAAAGAAGAGAGAAAAGATTAAGGTTCATCTAGGGCAAGGTTTCTCAAGAACTTATAAGGTATATCTGATCAGTAACTTATCGGGTAAGCTTCATACAATCCTTAGCTTCAATTCTACTATAATTTCTCTTAGTATAAGTTATAGAGAAATTGAATTGGGAAAATTTAAGGAGTTTGTTTCTTACCCCATAGTAATAAAAAGGTTCTCGGGAGTTAAATTAATGTTTTGCAAATGGTTTGGAATTGAGCGATAAAGTTTTGAAACTATAAACTTAAATTTAGCACTAAATTAAAGGGAAATGGGATGGAAATTGAGTAAAAGTGAAATGGAATCACTAGGCATTATATAAAGTGATGATTGAGTGGTAATGAACTTAGATTGACTAAGTAGAAAGGAATGAATAGCTAAATATAGCTTTAAGAATAAATTAAGTATTTTGGTCAATTTAGTTAATTGACTATTTGTGCCAATTGTATGTAGATTGGCATATTTCACATATAAGTTGAGAGAGGAAATTGGTAGAGACACGTTAGCAATTGTAAAAGTCTACAGGTAACCTTTCTTGTGAGAAGGGTTAATATAATTGAATAACTTCTTCTATTTGATTATCTATTATAACTATGTGGGAATATTAGTGTTATTGCATGAAAAAGCTTTAGAATAAGCATACTTTCCAAATGAACATTTAATGTATGAAATTGAATTCTAACAAACTAAGTTTATGAATTGCATATTTTATGATTATATATATATGGTTTTTTATACATATGAAATGTGGTTTATATAAAAGCATGATCATAGGGGTGGGAGTTCACCTGTAGGGAGAAATAGCAAAAGACTATATAACTTTATTCTCCTCAATACCTAACAGGGTGTAGTATTAGAGAATTGCATTTCTTTAGTGCCTATTAAGGTATAGAGTGGGAGATTATCTCCTTAGTGCTTATTAAGGTGCAGCATTGGAGATTTGAGCCCCTTAACATTTGTGATATGGTATTAGAGCCAACAACACCCCATTATTTGTAATGGGAAAAACCATAGTCTGGAAGTGAGAATGGCTTTAGCCAAGTGATTCTATCACTAAAAGGTGTGCTTAGGGTAATGAGTGCACATATATTAGTCAGGGGTGAGCCTATAGTTTCAAGTCAGGGTGATTTGAAGGTTTTAGATAGTAGTAATCATGCTAATAATGGTGAATTATTGTGAAAATGCTTATGAATGTGGTGACATATGATATAGATAACGTGAATCTTATGATATTACTTATGTTCAATTGTATATTATGTATACTTGCTTAGAGTTAATATTAAAGTTGATAGCTGAGAGTTATTCTATTACTAAGATTGTTATCTCACTCTGTGGTTACATTTTTATAGGTTACAATAGTAAGCAGGGCAAGAGGAAAGAGTCAGGATTGGTTAGACTTGTTAAAGCCAAGTGAATTCAAAGTTTTATGTAATGAACCTAATCTTTTATAGATATTGGGTATATAAGTTGCCACAGGATTTGCATGCATGTTTAAAGTTGTGATTTGTTGAGATTTATAGTGATTTTGTAAATCTTAGCCTATATGTGTGAATATGTGATGAAATGAATAACATGGACTGAGATATATGTGTGAGCATTTTGTGAATGTAGAAACATGTGAATTATAGTAAATTTGTAGTATTTATAGCTAATAACACATTATTGCATTTAGTAGTAAAAGGTTGTTTGATGTGAAAATGGGCTATTGAATGGCCAAATTTTGGTTTGTATGTATGTATGGTATAAAATATGGTCAATTAGGTGTATAAGATTCTTTTGGACTTGGTTCAAGGCCTAGAATTATCTAATGAGATAATGTGAGCGATTTAAGCACTTAGGTACGTTAAATTTTTAGAATAAATGACTTTTTGCACCTAGGTGTCTAAATTTTGATTAAATTATTGGATCGTGTCTAAACTCTACTCATTAGCTAGATTATGAAACAAGCTTCATGTGGGCACTTGAATCATTTTGATTGGATGTTGTATATGAAAATGGTGCACTCTGAAAGTTTGCTCTGTGAACTATCAAATAACAACAGCAAAAACCGTCATGTGCACCGTAGCTTATAGCACATCATGCCACAGTATATGGTACTGAGAGGGTCAGCTCTTGGTGTTATGCCACATGCTGCAACATAAACGGTACTCATTATAGTGCATGGCTTAATTTTTTACTTGTTTTCTCAATTTTAAAGGCATGCATTAGAGGTTATGAATGCAAGCACCAGTCTTTTGCTATGTAATGATAATTTTGTATTGAATTTCAAATGATTTTGAAGATTTGTAAATTTAGTCTTGTGTCCCAAGCCCTTTACAAACTATTAATATAGTTTGGTTTGTGCTTAGTAATTATGTTAACCCTCTCTTTATATAAGGGTGGACATATGAGGGGAAGGTTACATTTGCTTTGGAGTTCAATGATATGAGTTGGTAGGGAGTTTAATGATTATGTTCTAAGTAACGATCAATGATTTGACTATTGGATAGGGAGATGTAACGAAGGAATAAAAATTTAAATCCTTACCTTGATGTAGACCGAATAAACTTATTTAAGTCAAGGTGAATAGAAGAATTACATTTTAATTTTGAGCTCCTCACATGTTGTCTGCAAGTAATTAGATCTCAGGAGCTGAGAACATAGATCTACTTCCTCTATTGATATCTAGAAGAACAACTTTTAACTCAAACGATGTGCTAGCGCTTGAAACGTCCATCCGCTTTCTTAAATGTCGAGCTACTCTTCTCTAGGGTTTTTCTGTGGTTCTCAATGTATTTTGCCATCAAAACTTTTTATGACTCTCAAAAAACTCACTGAAGCACGTCCCAATCTATAATATGTATAGATTAGAGTTTTTTTCCTTTCTATTGAAAAGCCAACGAAAAAATAAATTAAATTTATCTCATAAATAAATTATATAATATCATATTTGAATTGAATTTGCCTTATAAATTAAAATTATAAAACTGATATGATACTATCTTATATCATGTTAGTCATTAAATTTAATCTATGATACAGAATTAAATTTAAAACTAACATGATATAATATAATATAACATAATATAATATAATATAATATAACTAGTGTAAAAATGCATATCTAAACCAGTTAAAAAAATGATTATCTAAACCAGTTTTCTAACCGATTTAGATAAGACTGGTTTTGAATGCTAGGTAACTCTAAACTGATTGTAGGTAGTACCGGTTTAGAAAATGGTATTTCTAAACCTCATCTAAGCTAGTAAGCTAGAACCGGTGTAAAAAGTAGACTTTTCTAAACCGGTTGTAACTTAAAACCAGTTTAGAAATTCCTCCAATCCAAAAAAATGCTCCTATTTGTTTTATTACGCAATTTTTAATGTCTTATAATAAATTAAATTCACCATCAGTAACTGCAACAAAATTATCATCTTTATTATCCATAAAGGTATTCTATCAATCAAAAAACAATATACAGCCACCAATAATCAAAGCCAACAAAAAAATAAAGGCACCTTATGAATACATCTTATAATCCAAACACACAAAAGAACAAAAAGACAAGTCTAAAGATTACAAGCCAAGTACGGGAAACAAACTCAACCTTTATCATTCCTATGTCTTATAATAGTAGCTACCATATGTGCTTGTAGTAGATATATTCAATTGACTATAAATATACCTGCAATATAAAGGTGAAGTTTCAAAACCTAAAATCAAATTATCAACAAAATCAAATTACCATAAAAGTTAACCAAACAAGGGTACCATTATGAACAACCATACGGCCATTTTGGTGCCTCATCATGGCATGTCTCAAAATAAATTTTTTGATTGCTTGTAAATTAATTACAGTAAACATCAACTGCAAAAATATTTTTCTATATAAGCTCTATAGTCCAATCTCCCAAGGTTCGAATATGAACACTTATGTAGTCATCTCCAGGTGCAAAGGTGATGGAGAAAGTATGGCTGAAAAATAGAGAAAATTGGAGCATCTTAGTCAAATTGACATTATGGAAAAATCAATTTTTTGATTAATACCAGCAAAATACAGTCATTAATTACCATTAAAAACTCAATATGTCTGGACACTTTATCAATGGTGACAAGTACAGTAATAAATTACTCAAGTAACCATAAAAGATTAATTTTGAAATATCAAAAGGGTAGAAAAGGACACAAGACGTACCATGTCAACAAGTATATACCAGTTATCATTTGTGAATAGTGAGCAAGAGTAATTATAATTGAATCATTGACTTTCTTACTTATTTTCCCTGTCTCTATTTGGAATCACAAATCTAGAGAAGAGAAGTAAAAACTAGACAATGCTAGTAATCAATTTATATTTTTAATCTTAGACATAACAGTCACACTATACTTTTTAACAAATAGAATCATATTTCTTAAAAAATGTCATCCATGTAGTCCAAAAAAACATTTCAAGCTCCAAAATTATATATGTTGATAATTTTGACAAGGACTGAGAAAGAAGGAAGAACTTTAAGATCCCCATGGAAGACTCATTTATTGGATGCCTATGAGCACAAATAGCACGTTAATTAATTCAATGCTATGCAGTGAGCATGGAAATAATTAGCAAATGGTCCTTACAATTCTATCAAACAATTCTCCTCCAGTGACAAACTCTAAGACCATGTAAATTTTCATCTTGCTAGTAAAAACCCATTGTAATTAGTTAGAAATCATTGTCATAAGATTTTGATATTGAAAAGATAATAGCAAACCCAACATGGCACTTATTACCCTTTCTATCCATGTTAGGGCCCATTACAACTTAAGCAAAAGACTAATACATATATCTTTTATGAGCAAATAGAAATAGTTCTAACTTAATTATTTGTTAAGGGTCATCATTTTTTTATATAGTCCCTTACATGAAGGATAGATAACAATACTAGGGCAAATATTATAGATGGATAACCTCATTTACAGAATTGCCATATGAAACTCACACAAGAAAATGACACATCGATTATGAAAATAGAACACACCCATCATAGACAAATCTCTGCTGTTTAATGTCCAAGGTGTCCATACCTACATAAAGAAATAAGAAAGTCTTTGCAAATGAAATTGACTTAAAAGAAAGACAACTTCATATGTTGCAAATTTATTATTTAACCCCATGTGTCATCTTCAACCATTAGGTATTCACAAACATATCTTAGTGTTTTGGGTTCAAATCCTAACACTTATATTCCTTTTCTTTTCCTTTTTCCTCGTTTTGAGACACGTGATATTTTTCTTTTTTCTTGTTCTATTTATTCCATTAGTGTGGGTGGCATCTAAAATCCTAATGCACCTTTTATATGTAACTTCATTCTCTTATTCTCTATTTCCACTTGAACGAGTAAAGAATTGGCAATTAGGTCATCTCATCATTTCACAAGTGAAATATCAAAGAAAGGAACTCAATAAATAAATATAGAACAAGTGGGCATCTCTAAAATGCTAAACCAAAGCTTGGATGAAAGAACAACATGATTGAGAAATTACCTTAGAGTGAGGGCTGTGACTACCAGCAATCTCTATAGCTTCAATATCAAATGAATCAACTCTATTGGGTTTCTTCGCAAGCCTCCTTCAAAAACCCTAATCCAATCAACTTCCATTCCTCTACTACACTAACCCCTATCTGTACGTCAAAAAGAAATCACTAATAAAATGTTAGCTTTCAAGAGGATTGAGTATGTTACAAACCATTTTCATTCATCTTTGAGATAAAAATGAGAATGGAGAAAGTTAAGGTTTGAGGTCGACTAATAATGTGAGACCAAAAGGATGAAGACGAGGTCACTTAAAGAATAAAGCTGGGGAAGTGCATTACAATGATGGTGGCACAAAGAGGAAGACGGATGACGGCAAGGGTAAGGAAGGGGTGTCACTACAATTTGAGAGGGGGGAGTAGAAGTAACACGCACAAGCCAGAGGTGGAAGTCAAGTATTTCAAGCATTTTTTTTATTTTACAAAGTGTTTCCAGGTCAGTTCCTAATTTAACGAGTCTAAAATATCTTTTCTAAACCAGTTGCTTTGACAACTAGTTTAGAAAGTCTTTAAGTTATTCTATCATTTACTAATATGCCATTGCATTTTTTTTCTAAACTGGTTCTGCAATAACCGATCTAGAAAGGCAGGTTTAAACAACCTTTTTTCCACTAGTATAATATATATATATATATATCACATATACATATCATATTATATAAAGGGAATATATATATTTCAAAAATATATATGTTATATATTGAATTTTTTATATCATATGCATACATACATATATATATATATATCAGATATATATACACACACACACATGAATATATATATTGAATTTTATATTTCATATATATATATATATATATATAAATATTTATCAAATAAATATTAATATGTATATATATATATATATATAAAATTCATTCACCCTAGATAAAACATTGAATCTAGACACATTCCAGATTCAATGAACTTAGACATTATAGCTCAAGCTGAGTTGTTCTTGTGTGCAACCTTGTAGGCCTATGTAAAGTTGGCAGTAAGCTAGTTACGTTATCGGCCCACAAGTCACAAGTAACCTCCAGCAAGACATTACAACTATCCAATTCATATGGCGATCAATGATTTGATATAGCCTACCATATAACTATATCATATCTCTTTTTTTACATGATATTTCAGTCGAGTTTGAAACATGAAATTGTCATTCTCCTCCTATACATGACCATTTATTTCTCGATGTTCGAGTGAAGAATAATGGAAAAACCCTTTTCATTATAGTATGGCCATACATTTTCTTAGTCTTACTCACCAAGGAGCTTAGTAATATCTCTCAATTAATGTGATGGATAAATTCCATCTTGACCACTCATATTCCTCTACATGAATATCACTAAACTCAATCATAGTCTTTATGATCACGCAGTCAAATGTGACTTTTGACTAGATCAAAGTTCAATAGTCATCATGTAGGAACCCATAATGATCCCAGGTCAAAGAGCTTAGTGATATGGTTATATATGAGATAAGCTCATGACTTGTACCATGCAGCTTTCTAATAGCGGGTCATCCAGTACCTTAAATCTTTTCAAGTGCCTATGACTTTAATTTATTTCTCTATAATTAATCAAAGTAATACTAATCTTATTTCATCTATGATCCCTAATAAATAACTGATTAAGGATATTTAGAATAATTAATATAGTTTGTCTAAGAATATAGTTGTCATAGTGAACATATAAAACATATAATTAATATGATAATAAAAGAGAAATTTTATAAATAACAATGTTTATAGTACAATGACTGGCCTTAGGGCATAATTCTAAACAGTGATAGTTAAGAAGTTCAAAGAATATGCAATATGTAAAGCTTAATGATTATGCTTAACGTGGAGTTCTATGATAAATTGCAAATATGTGAAATGTGAGTACATGAGACATTGTGCATGCTTGGGTAGTAAAAACTTGCATACTGTGAGTTATTGTACAAATATGCATTACTTGACTATAAGAAGGAGGAGTTTGCCTAGGAAGAGGAGTAGAGAATTAAATCTATGTAGTAAGGCTTCCATTTGAGCTTGATGACTTGCCTAGATTGTTTATATTATTGTCCCATTTTGTTCAACGAGGGATTCAAACCTAGCTAGTTAGCCACTTGTTCAACAAGGAAACTAGTTTAGGAAGAATGACACCTCATAATGAGAGAAATAGGGCAAACTGTGACTCGCAAGTGAGTTTGGAAACCTTATCTAGGTAACCTCTCACATGTGTTTTGGCAAGGGTAACCTCAGTGTATGGATGATCCCAATGAGTTATAGCCCACGGTTTCATGTCAAAGGAATAAGGAGGATATAAGGGAACTGTGATCATGTGTATAGTAATAAAGGACACATAGTTATCTGTATTGTGACCCTAGTGAAACAAATCATGTGATGAGTTATTTTTCTATATGAAAATTATGTTACTAAATCATGATCTTATGAGAATATATCATTATGAATGAGATTGTCAAATTATGCTCTTGAATATGTTACATGATTTGAAAATTTGCATAATAACTTGATACTTGTATTTAAATTGATTTACATGCATTAGTATGAGTTAGATAGATCTTGGTTACTGAGTGATTGTATTCACCCTACTATCTTCAATATCATAGGAAATAACTTAAGAGCACAAGACATAGGGAAATGGATGAAGGCATAGGATTGTCATCCTATTTAGTAGGCCTCCTTACTTTTAAGTCTTTATGTGTATATGTTGCATGATATTGCTAACTAGGAGTAATCTATTGGTTACTTACTTGTAATACATGTTTTGTTAAATTACAAAGTGTATTTTGGGCTTTAGGGTGTATGTGTGTGGATTGTAATATCTATAGAATGATCAAAATACTAGTACAAGTAAGAATTATGTATGACATGTGAATTATGATGATAAATGGTTGATTTATGTGATTACAGCTCCCCCTTCTATTTTTGAATTAAAAGGTTAAGCCAAAATGTGTTTTATAAGTATTGTGAGTGATATGGTGCATTATACAAGTCCGTTTTAGTCTATTGAATGTAATTTGGATGGTGTCTATGGCTTTTGGCTTTTGGTTTAAGTTTTGGATGCTTAGGTTTGGTGTAAATGGTGAACAAGAGAAAATTTTGAAATGAGTGTCCAACTCTCTATAAAGAAATAATTTAAATGTGAGACCAAACCATTAGCTAGATCTAGAAGAAAACTATCTGTTGACACCTAGATCACATAATCAAACGTTAGATAGAGAAATGGGATGCATTGAAAGTTGCACAGGGTGCTATCAAATGACAACATAATTCTATTGTCATGAAGTGTGCAATAACACTATGGCACATAGCACAAAGGCTCACGAGCTGCAGCATGAGTACAATGAGCCACAGTGCACATCTTTGTTTTGGCACAAATATATGTTTTTCATTTTTGAGTAAGTGTACTAAGTCTTTTTGTGATCTCATACTTCCGTATAATTACCAAACTCTGATTTTCCATTGTAAACCATATTTACGATGTTTAAATATTGAAAACTTAGGATCCTATTTATATAACTCAATTGTAAAATATGACAAACATATCACTTGCCTTAAGTTAATCTCTTAGTTAATTGAGATTTGAAGGTAATCAGGGGTAATTGAGGGAGATTTTACACCACAAACCATATTTTAGCTCCTCAATTCCCATATCATAAAAAGTATAGGGGGAGGAAATCATCATGCAATATACTAAAATAATCATTTACATTTTCAAAACAGTTTTAAACATACTTACACCAATATTTTGATCTTGAAGAGCTATGTATACCTCATACAACTTGACCTAGGGTACAAAATATCAATAATCAACCATAAATGTATGTAACGGTGCAAGTAATCAAACTAATTGTCCTAGTTGACAATATCAATATTAATTACACAAGGAGCCTTTATAATGGGAATTCAGTTACTAATCCCTTATCATGTCCAAAATAAGTTCCTTTAAAGTATTAAATGAGATATGAGTATAACCATTTAGTAATCAAGGTAGTCTATAACATGCACATGCAAGTCAAATAATCATAAGCAACAAAGTAGGCAATTATAAGTCAAATAACCAAGTCAGATGCAATGCATGATCATCTGTTTCTCCAAACCTCTATTATTGCTAATTGAATCTAGGAGATACAAAATAATTAGGAGATAAACTCATGTGATTGGGTTAGTCAAAGCTCTCCAATCATAAAAGGTGACTTGACTAAGGCCCCGCCTTATTCTCGAACCATAGATTTCCCCATTTCAAATATAAAGGTGTCACAAAAACTCTATTACCAACTTCACTAGGTGGAGCTTAAGATAAGTAATGAATCAAACACTAAGGCCTCATGGTGTTAGTATGATTCATATGGATATAAAATAACTATCTTTTACCAAGGCGAACTCCTATCATCAATATGATCTTGCCAACACATCACATGCTAATTCACATAACATATCATAATATCATCATCATGTCATATTCATCAAAATTTACCAAATTTAAAAAGTTAAAATCATAATTTCAATATCTCGCAATTACATTGATATTCAAATCCCTACTTGCATATTTTCAAAATGAAGACAATATATAAAATTTGTACATTATACATATATATATATATATATATATCTTTAAAACATAATTTCAATTTCACAAATTAAAAACTATAATTACTTTAACAAGCAATAACACGAAATAGATTTTTTCCATTTACATCAAATCTTTGAAAACTCAAAAGTTACCCCTAATTATTACTTGCTTCTGAGTAAAATTCAAGTTCTCTAATGCTTCATGAGGATAATCTAAAATTAACAGTAACAACCATTACTAATAATCATAAAAAACACCACTTCCAACTTCTACATTTCATACTTTGATAATGAAACTTTGCAATTACAAGCCCCATCTCACTCTCAATAAGTTTATTAACTCCCATTAACTTTATTTAGCTCCTTAGTCACTTTCTCTTTGTTTTCATGTTTTCCTCTATGTTTTTCAAACATCAGACTCTGATATTTGGTCATTTATTGTAGAGAATGGTGCATCCATTGTAGTAGATCACAGAATGGTCAAGCCTAAATTTGTTTATCAAGTTGGACCCAGGTGGCCTAATTTACCTCTAAACCCAATCCACCACTTCAAAAATATCTTGTTCTCCTGCTTCTTTGTCTTGTCGCTTTCCTCACCTTTTTTCCCTTTAATTTCTGAACCAAATAAAAAAAAACTATGAAATTCTGATCGGCAGTTCATTCAATCAAACTTTGCGTCTGTTTGGATACATCTTTAATCGATTTTGTTCTCAAAAAAATTAATTATTTAATTTATTAGCCAAACATTTAAAAAATTAAAAAATTGATTTCAGCCATTAAAATTGATTTTTTTTAAAAGTTAAGATTTTGAGCTTTTCTAAAAACGCTGATAAAAAAGTATTGAAAAAATTATAAAGAAAGGCTCAAGACAAAATTATAAAAAGGCACAAAATTTAAATTAATCAGATATATAATTTAAATAATATATTTTACTTTTTAAGTAAATTTTAACAAATTTAATAATATTAGATACAAATATATTAATAATTTAATTTTGAAAAGTAATATCTTTTATAGTAATTTATAGAGTAAAAATTAATTTTGAATAAATTATTCAGACATCTTCAATCCTATTAAAATTAATTTTAAAAAAATTAATATCCAAACAGATTGTGTTATAATATAATTAATTATAATTAAAATCTACTACTTAATCAATTATTTTCATAATTTATTATATCCAACTGAAATTCAAACGGGCACTTTCTTATAACCTCTTCTCTGGATAAAAGCCGTTTTCATCGGAGATTATTTCCAAAGAAGTTTTTATCATTTTAATTAATTCCCATTTTTTCCCACTCTAATCTTCCTATTTTTCTCAGCACAACTTCAATAATGGGATCACGCCCGACGAAGCGTGAACAAGGTGTCTTGCGTTGTAGTTTGTTTCCAGAAGAAGCCAAGAGGGATGGCACCCTTCATTTGACACGTGGGCCAATGACAAGATGACAGTGGGGTTCCATTTTGAGATCCGGAGAAAAAGGAAATGGAAAAAAGCCCGAGAGTCACGTGCAAGAAAATAAACTGAAGAAAAATAAGAAAGATAAGTATTAATGTCAGCATCCAGAACTCCATCATCTCCATTCTCTGCACCAAAACCACTGAAGAATGACTCAGATCGGTGGAAAGGGCTGTTTGTTTTCTGTTTTTGAAAACTTTTTTTTGCTTTTAAAAATAAAAAAATTTAAAATTATATTTGGAGAAGTGTTTTTAATTTAGTTATTTTTAAAATTGTTTTCATCTTTTGTTTTTAAAAACAAAAAAAATAGAAACAACTATAAATTATTTTCATTCTAATTTTTTTATTTTTAAAATACACTAAATTTAATTATTAAAAATTATATGTACCTTGACCAATTTTTATTATTAATTACTACCATTAACTATCTATAACCCAACCATTATTATCAATCCATTTTTTAATTCTAAAACTGTTTTTTAATTGATATAACCAAATGAGTTTTTATTTTATTTTGTTTTAAAAATAATTTTTAAAACTGCATTGCAAAACAGTTTTTAAAAACAAAAAATAAGAACAAAAACCAAACAAGCCCTTATTATGCTTATCACTATGGATTCACGTTTATTTTCCATTCATTGCCTCTTATTCTTGAGAATTAATACGGGATTTTAGTCAAGTTTATGCATTTGGTTGCAATTAATTTTGTGGTCTGAGTATGTATGAATTAGATTTATCAGAAACAAATAAAACAATTCCAGCAATACATTCAATATTCTTTTGATATACCCTTGTTAAGGATATTTTGTTTAATTTGAGAAAGGACTGCTGACCTTACATATATGCGTATGGTTAGGTCCTTTGTTTCAAGGGCAAGTTGATCAAAATATTTAACAATTAATGTGCTTCAAATGGAATGTTAGTGATAGTGGGGTTCAGTGTTTGGTAAATTAATGAACGATGGAAGGGTAAAAATGGAAAAGGAGATTTGAGCAAGGAAAGGGATGGCGGAGGGTCAGAAAACTAAAATGGAGGGCAGAAGGAAATACATGTTTGTGTAATATATGGGAAAGTAATAGCTCAACTTATTCATGTTTAAAAATATAGACATTTTGTTATTTTTAAAAGAGAAATTAATGAAATGGTATAAAAATTGTAGTTAATACATATTTTAAATTAATCAGATGTTTATATTTAATTTAATTAAGTTAGCATATTAAATAAGAACAAATACAGAAAATAATATGTAATTTTTAATGATGTTAACTATTTTAAAAAATAAAATTCGGTGAACAACTAGTACCTTATAATTATTAAGGCAATTTTATATGATATATAATGAAGGAATAATAGGCAATTTTTTAAGGGATTAAGGTTTCAACTTTTTTAGAACCATAAATTAGTTACCATGATCAATATTCTATAGAGAAATACTTGGATAGACTGGATGCACCATGTTATTTGTAGTTTGTTTAATAAAAACATGGTATTATAAAAAATTGATTCTAATATTGATTCCAATATTAATGATAGTTAAGAAAAAAAAATGTAAAGAATTAAATGTGTATTCTGTTATAAAAATAAAATCAATTTAAAAAATGTCACACAAGATTTTATTTATATTACTTGAACCATTTTACTTAGATAGATTACAAATGATGTGATGCATTTGGTTTACCTAAGTATTTCTCCACTCTATGTTGTGAAATAATTATAAAAATAAATACAAGAGTAATTATTAGATACATCGATTGTTGTACAATTTTTTCCTTTAAACAATTAGTTGAGTAAATCAATCCAAACATTTTAATAGATGATATAATTTTTAAAATAAAAACTAACCAATTATTCATGTGTTTAACTGACGTACGATATGAAAAGTATATCTTTTGATCGAACTAGCTAAATTGAAACTTTGAATTTTTACGCAAAACTTAGGAGGTCATTATTTATGTTGTGCCAAGAAAAATAGAAAGAGAGGCACGTGAAGGGTGGGCAATCCCTCCTTGCTAACACACGCAATAACAAGCCCAGTCTGATTGTAATATAATTAGCAGTTTTCAACAGTATTAGTTAAGTCTAGTGATTATGCTTAATTAGTGTTCTGAGTTGTCTATATAATCAAGTCTGTAATCCAAAGCTAAGATCATCTTAATAAGATATACTCATTCAGATCATCTTGCTTGCTTCTTCGTCTTCTGTGTGTGTGTGTGGTATCTTGCACAGCCTTCGGCTGTATAAAGGATAAAGAGATGAAGAACATAGCAAGCGGAAACACTTGTTCATGCCATGGATGTTTTCTCCTCACGTGATTTGTCATTTTAAGTTTGTATGTTCCCCAAACCCGATAACTCTTTTTTCCATCTTCATTCCCTTCCTCACATATTTGAGGGACGAGAGAAGGATTGCTACTTCAGGCTCTTCGCCATTTTATGAGGTTGCAGGAATGAAGATGTAAGAAATACTTTAAGGTTTGGGAACACACAGACTTATAATGAAAATATATGTGAGGCGGATAAATTCCACCTGATTGAGATTTATACTTTTTTCTTTATCATTGTTGGTGACTCCCTTCAGGTACTTGCCTTGCTTTTCATTCTTCATGCTTCATGCTTCATGCTTTCCCACGCATCATTATACAATGTTCAGCACGCAGTATGACTTGTGCATCTTCAACCATGCATCCATTTACTTTATGTTGCAGGTCTCTTCTACTTGAGTGATATCATGAAAACTTGTGCATCTTCAACCATGCACTGGATGAAGCACATCTTCACGTCCAAATCTGTGTGCATGCTATAAACCTAAAAAGAAAGCAAGGAAAATAACACTGAAAATTCATCCTATAAACTATGCCGGAAGTAGCGATCGCTTCTTTTGTCCCTCCGAAGCTTACTGAGGGCTTCCTCGTGAAGGTAATGCATGGCTTTTTTCCTCCTTAACCATTATCCACCATGTGAGGAGTGAGAAAAAACATCTATGCATGCATGGCTGTTGCAGAGGAAACATAGGAATAGAGGATGAAGAAGAAGAACGGAGGACGTGACGTATTTTCTGTCTGGCTTTTTAGCTGAACCACAAGCTTTGCACCACCATGGAGACCGTTTTGCTAACTACTTCTATCACATGCCTAGCCCATCAACACATGAACCATGCATATAACAAAGTTTATATAACAAAAGACCGATGTTAACACCTCAAGCCATCATTTTTATTCAAATAAGACTAAATACTCGAATTGTTAGAATTTTTATTTTATTTTTATCTAATTTCAATTTTTATCTTCAAAAACTAGAACCTGTCAAAATACCTAGTTAGTTTAATAGCGAAAGAGGAAGACAATAACATCAATAAAGTTACCATGTGGGCGGATATGCTTCCGTGCGTGCACGTGTCTTGAGATCATGCATTAGAGAGCATAAATGAAGAAGGATAGCAACAGCATAATAATAACCAGATGAGTGCGTCAGTTGCTTCACACACACTGCAGGCGCGTGACTAGGACGTGCCAGCGTACTGGTGCTTTGTTATATAAGTCCATCACTATTTATTTTTTTCATGTTATACATCATTTGCGTATTTTTATATAAAAATTGATACACACACAACACTCACACATATAATTCTTTTTTCTCGACATGTGTTGAATTATATGTAACTTTTTACACTATAAAAAAGCAACTTTTGACAGCGAATCCAAAAGTCACTGCTAAAAATCTTTAACGATAATTTTTCACCGACAAAATGTCATCATTAAAAGTCTTATCGTTAATAGTTTTTGACGATGACTATGTAATCTTATTGTAACTAGTTTTTGGCGGTCAAAAACATAATTGTCACTAAAAGTATACGTTTAACAATGACAATTGTCTCTACCAAAAGGTATACTTTTAGTGAAGGCTATATTTGTTGCTGTCAAAAACTATTAATAACAAGACTTTTAGTAGTGATTGTTTAACGACGAAAAGCTGCCGCTAAAAACCTTTATGTCGCCACCAAAAGTTAACTTCAAAAAAAAATAAAATAAAAGAGCCATATCATGTCATGTCAACGCCTCCTTATGCCATGTCATCTGACACTTGGTGTCACATCACTTGTCACATGTGCACCTCCTCATGCCATGTCACCCTGCCATATGTGCGCCATATCATGCCATGTCACCTAACAACTTGTGCCACATTACGCCACGTTGCCACCACGTGCCACGTCACTTATTCATTATGAAATATGCCTAAATCAAGATTTGAACCTTTGACTTTCACCTCTCACACCTTAAGTCCTCTTTTATTGTCAGTTGAGCTAAAAAGTACCTCCAATTATTGTGTGCGAAATTAAATATATATTATTTAACTACATACACATATATCAAATAATATATTATTAAAAATATATACATACATATATATATATATATATTATTTTATTATAATTTCTATGAGTGTGTGTGTATATATATATTATATTTTTTAATGTTTTTGTTATGAAAATTAACTTAAAATGAAATAATTTTTAAATATTAAATAATTTTTCTATAAACATTTTTAAAAATTTAAAAATTTTATTTTTTAAGTGAAAATAATTAATTATATAATTTATTTATAAGTATTATTTAATTAGTTTACGTTAAATATCTTTTACTTTTTATCATATTCTTCTTGAAAATTATTAAATAAATTATTAAAATTTTATCTTTTTTCAAGTTTAATGCTTCCCATTTTTTTATTAAAAATAAATTTCATCTACAATTTTTTAATTATCTTAAAAAAATTTTAATAAAAAAATTTATTTTAATCATATAAATTTTGTTAATAGTCATTTTTGACAATTATTCTTTATTATTTTTGAGATAGAAAATGGGTGAAAATGTGATACTCTTTTCATTTAAAAATATAAGGTATTTTTTAAAGAGTTGGATGTTAAAAAATATAAGGCATTTTTAGTCTTTTGAGGTCTAATCATTGCCTTTTTTTTTAAAGTGCCCTTATTGATAATGATTTTATATTTATTATAAGGTGTTTTATAGGGGTAAATATGAAAAGAAAAGGTTAGTTGGAAAGTAAGTAACTACTTTATTGGAAGGTAAAATTCAGTTAAAAATGCCTTACATTTTTTAACAGAGAGAGTACTAAATACAAAAAACTCCAAGTTAAAAGTTTAAGTGAATATTTCATTATCAAGATAGAAAGAATCTTGTCTTAACTCGATCTAGATTAGTTCAGACTTTCATTAAAGTCTCTTTAATAGAGTCAATCTAAAGTTAATAGAAAATACTTCCCAATAACTTTACAATTTAAAATAAATAAACTTTAATAAGTTTATACATAATGTCATCCATAATTCAAAAAACCGTCAAGTATCTTCTATTTATTTTATTTGTTGCTTATTTTAAATAACCATCAAATATGAAGCATCTTCTTTAAATAATCCTATGGTAGTGAAAAGTAAAGCTCTGCAAATGAATTAGACATCATTTGTATACTAAGTCAAGTATCAAGTGCACAATATTTTAAGTAGCCTACAATGCCATTTGCATCTTACAACATTTATACAACTTTAATATTCTAATATTTATGTATAACTTTAACATTTCAATGTTATTTATTTCTCATTCTATATAGAAATACCTTTAATGGCAACAAATTTTGCCACTAAAAGTATTTATAAAATATTTTTTACTTTTTTAATTATTTTTATGAAAATAATTTTGGCAGTGAAAAACTGTAGCCGTGAAAAGTGATTACAATAAATTTTTTTAAAATTATTTTTAATAATTTTGGCGGTGACAATGTGTCACCACTAAAAATAATCACATAAATTATTTTTTATTTTCTAATTTTTTATGAAAATAATTTTGGTGATGATCATTTATTACCCTTAAAAAATAATTACATAAATTATTTTTTTATAAAATTACTTTTAATAGCATCAAAATGTTGCCACTGAAAACCATTACATAAATTATTTTAAATTTTTTAATTATTTTTTATAAAAATATTTTTGTTGGCAACAATTTGTCACCACTAAAAAGTAACAACATAAATTATTTTTAATTTTTTAATTATTTTTTATAAAAATATTTTTGGCTGTGAATGTTTGCTACTGCTAAAAGACATTATATAAATTATTTTTAATTTTTTAATTATTTTTTATAAAAATACTTTTAGCAATAAGGGTTTGTTGTTGCTAAAAGCAATTAGACAAAAAAAATTTATTTTTTAATTATTTTTTATGAAAATACTTTTAAAGGCAACAATTAAATATTGCTACTAAAAAGGAGCCTTTGGTAATAACAATTAAATGTCATCACTAAAAATTAATTTTTGGTGGTGGCTTTTCTGTTACCGCCAAAGGTTTACTTTTAGTAGTGACTTTTATTGTTGTAGCCAAAAGTCTTTTTTCTTTGTAGTGTTATCTTCCAATTTCTTTGTACATGATGTTTAAATATTAGAAGAATACATATATAATTTTTCTAAGAAAATAAATTATATTATCTAAATAGGAGTATATTATATCATATATAATCATGATATAATCAAACCATAAGCCATAGTTACCTACAAACTTATATACAATTTTACTCTTTCCTTTTTTACATCTTGATGTTAACTTTCTTCTATTTCTTCGTCATTATTATGACAATGAAGCAAATATATATATATATATATACACACATATGTATACTTCTTGGCAACTCTCAAAAGAATCATAATAATAGCTAGTTCGAGGGAAACCTATAACAAATCCAATTTCTACTATGGAATTTCTAATCATTAGAATGGCCCTGTTGGCTTCTGGTTTTTTACTTTAACTTATTGATGTACAAGCCAATTAGTGAAGCAAGAGCATCTATTGAAAAAGCAAATGGTGCACCTTGCCTTGAAGGTTGGCGAAAAGAACTCAACCGGTGATTCTCCATGCTTATCAAGTTATTTATAGTTTTGATGATGGCCTCGAACAATTCGCTATCCCCTTTTCATTCCATCACACCAATACAGTTACTTTAAGTCTTGATACATCTTTGTAGATCTTGGATGGATTGTATATGCAGAATGGCGAGCTTCTTCCAAAATATGTCTTCTCAGGTATTTAACTTGTGGAACAAACATCCTATTGTTATGGATTAATACCCCCTCTTAATCTAAAGAGTCTTAAATACATCATTGAGTAAAAAAAAACCTTAATCTTCGGCAAAGGAGATGGATGGAATTATTTAAAGACTATGATTGCACAATTCGATATCATCTTGGCAGGGCAAATGTTGTAGCTAATGCTTTAAGTAGAAAATATATAGGTAGTTTGGCACATATAACTGCTGTAAAGAGACTTTTAGTGTAGGAAATTCATAAGCTTGGGCAAGATAAAGTGGATTGAAATTAATGAAAAGGGGATATTTTTGGCTCACACTCAAGCCCGTTCTTGTCTGATTAATTAAATTAAAGCTACTCATAATTTAGATTCAAACCATGTAGATTAATAGAATTGGTCAACAAAAGGGAGAACACTGAGTTCACCATTGATCAAGAGATCATCAATATGAGGCAAGAGATATTTATTTCTTATAGTTACCTTGTTAAGCTGTCAATAATCAATATAAAGTCTTAATGACCCATTTTTCTTTTTCATTAAGAGAGTTGATGCTTCCCAAGGAGAAGTACTAGGGAAAATAAATCCCTTATCAAACAACTCCTGCAGCTGACTCTTCAATTCTTTCAGCTCAGACGATACCATTCTATAAGGGGAAATTGAAATTGGCTAAGTACCCAAAGTCATATCAATAAAGAATTCAATCTCCCTAATTGGACATAATCTAGGCAACTCATCTAAAAAGACATCAGGAAACTCTCTAACTATTGGAATTTTTTCTACACTAGAAACTGGTTTCTCACAATCCCTCACCAAGGTCAAGTATCCTTAGCAACCCTTTAATAAAAGCTGTTGGGCTTCTAGGGCTGAAATTAAACTAGTTAGTCTATTGATTTGGCTCCCTTACAAAACAAGAGGAAATCCTCTGAGAACTTTAAATCTCACTACTTTCAAGTGGCAGTTAACAATAGTATAACAAGAGGCTAACCAATTCATGCTTAAAATCACATCAAAACTAGTTATATCTAATGTCATCAAATCAACTAGAGTTTCTCTACTTTTAAGAGATACTTTACAAAAACTTGTATCCCTATGATCTAAGAAATTCTCTTACTGGAATTACAACCATGAAAGGATTATTAAGCTTATAGATTTACATTATTTGAAGCTTAAGCATTCGGTCAGATCATAGCATAAACTCATGCTTGTCTTTGTCCTGAAGATTGTCCTTTATTTCCATATACTTTCTCTAACATACTCCTACCAATAAAAATAAGAGGTGCTCCCATAGAAATAGTCGAGCAGGGAAAAGGTCAAATAGATCCCTGATTAAACACCAATCAAACAAGAGGATAATTTTTTCTCAAATGACTAACCTGTCCACCCTCATAATAAGCATCAGGTGCCTTATAACAAGGTCTAAAATGAAAATTTACACAAATAACACAAGGAGGTTTAACACAACTTGGCTAGTTCAAGGTTGGGTGAGATTGTGATCTAAGATTCCCAAAACTACATCTAAGAATTGGAGCACTAGCAAAGGGAGAAACATAAGATCTAGGGATCTTAGGGCTTGACATCTCTTCTCAATGCCCTTAAAACATTATTAGTTCTAGAGAAAGTGCTAGGATTCAACTTGATAAAATCAGTCAACTTCATTAAAGTAGTCTCTTCTTTAACATCATTATAAGTTCCCTTTCCTAGACCATGCATAGATAACAAAGCACCCTCAAAAGGTTTAGAATTTAAAGGCTCAGTCCTAAAGACAATCTCTTAATTATGCCTATAGGGTCGACCATCCCTAATCCTAGCTTGCCTTTGACCCTACCCTCAACCACCAAGGAACAATTCATTGTATAGAGTAGAAGAACTATTAGATACTCTATTACTACTCGGACTTCTACTAAAAGGACAACGTCTAAATGACATTCTCACTATACAATGAAACATAAGAGATATTTAGTTCAAAACATAGTAGTTATATAAGAAGCACAATAAATAAGGAAGAGAATGACTCATTTGGGGCATCCTAATAGGACTTTCAATGAAGTCTCAATTATTATTATGCCCGAGTTCATAATAATAATTGAAATTCCAAAGAAGAATCCTTGCTCCACGTAACTAAAGAAACCTAGGCTCTAATACCATCTGTCACACCCCAATGCTAAGGGTGTGATCAGCATCAAATATGAGGTGAACTCATATCTCATAAGCTTTGATTGATCAGGAACTAAGCTAAACTATCGATATATATAAGTTAAATATAGTAATAAAGTTTGTAAAGTTTTAAATGTTTTGTAAAAATTTCGACAAAGCCTCCCCTATAATTTAGACATCCAAAAATTTTCACAAGAACAACAGAACCTGCCAACAACCCAGCAAGGAGACTAGCTCTATCCCAGCAATTTACATAGTAACTAAATAAGAATAAGACCTAACTATGGTGTACGTGGAGCACTAAACTATGATTACAAAATAAAATACATAGTTTACCAAAATAATAATCATGATAGGCTTCCTCTGTTCAAAAAACAAAAGGTTCCCTCAATGATCTACAAGAGGTGTAGGGTTAGTTACAACATCTAAGACTAAAGAAATTTCCGGTGACTAGCGTTCTAATGAAAATTATAATTTAAAATACATATATACATATATAAAGGTAATAACTAATAAATTTAATTCAAAATGATTTAATGAAATCATGAAACATATACTTTAGCTAACAATAAATAATGAGTATTCTCAACAATGTAATCGTAAAATTAGACAATGCTATCAGATTCATGTAAGTGTGTGAAATTTGTATTGCCCATAAAATATAAAAATTTTCAATAATGGTGCAATTAGATAAATTGCTTTTGGAGAACTAAACTAAAAATAAAAATCTTACTTTAAATCTAGGAGTGCTTTATCAGAATGAATAACAAGAATGGACACACAATCCACGGGGGTAACTAACCAATCAAGTGAGGCTGAGAGCCACGAAACAAGCACGGCGAAAGCCATGAATCAAGCATAGGCACAAGGCCCACAGAAACAAGCGTGAGTACCATACTCACGAATAACCGTCCCTCCGTTCCACGTGTGTTGGCTGTCGCATGGGGCTAGCACCTCCAATGTACCCTGCTAGCTAGGTGTACCATGACGCGCCAAGGGCTAACAGAACTGCCATTAGCAACCAGCGTTTTGAACTCAGTCTCCCTTAATTAAAACCAAGCGTGTATGGAGCAAGAAAGCATTATCAAAATTATCATTTTCAAACACTGTTCAACTATCATTTTCCTTTGCTCAAATTTATTTTTATTTCCTCCATACACGAATAATTGCATACAAAAAGTATCAACATAGAATTAAATAATTAAACTACTTTTGAAAAACAATACCATTTGTCATATATTCATTTCAATTATTACTTATTAGCAATATAAATCAGTAAAATCAATCCATTTTCAATAATGAAACAATTGTTAGAAAAAAATAGAATTACAAGAATATTTATACAATTTATAAAGGAATAATAGTAAAATTTAAATGAACGAGATTTATAAACACTTTACTAGAAATTGATTTGGAACACTACCCACTCATATAAATTCTCAAAAAACTACCCACTCATATAAATTCTCAAAAAATCTTATGATCAGACTCTTTTAATTTCTTGCTTACTCTTGCTTACTCTAAAAGACGGAGGAAGAATTCAACCTAGCTGCTCTACATGAGGAAGAAGCAAAATCAAAACAAACACACACACACACACACACACACACACACCACACACACACACCACACACACACACACACACAACACACACACACACACACACAAAATAAATACTGAATATGCGTGCTTACACCTCCTTCGTTAGTCACTAAATACTGAATATGCGTGCTTACACCTCCTTCGTTAGTCACCAAATATAATAATAATTTAGCTCATCTCCAGACAACACGGATAAATAGCGAAGAGGAAGACAATGAACGAGTTGTGTAGCGATGAGAAGAAAGGATCAACGATTTACCTCAAACTACAGTACAGCGCTGACAGTTCAAGATCAGCACATGGTCGAAATTGGTGAAGGAAGCAAGCTCTGTTCTACAACTCAAATAAGGAAGACGGAAACCAGAAATCGTGACCACAAAAAGAGAAAATTTAGCTTATTATACACCTATATAAAACGTTGAGCAGATAGAGAGCAAGAAGGATTGAAGCTACACACAAGCACACGCACATGGACGCTCTACCAGGATGGATAAGCGAAAGATGACAGCAAAGGAAGAATAGATTCTAGTGAGCCACTTCTAGCTGCCAAGACGCACCGGTTTAGCCACCGGTGAGAGGAAGAGCAAGCCGAAGGTGAAGAGATGGAGTTCGATGGTGATGAGAAGAGAGAACTCAAGGTCAGTGAAGAACAAACGCGAATGCTCTGTTTTTTTTTTCTTTCTTTTACGTGAAAAAAACCATCAGATAAGGAAGTTTGGAAAAATTTCAAGAAAAGCACCAAAAAAATACAAAAAAGGGACCCAACAAAAGTTACAAAAAAGACCCAAAATTCTCCAATAATCGAAATTAAAATAAAATTAAAGTTGCCAAAAAACTTATTTTAATAAAATATCTTTTGGAAAGAAATTTTGTTCAAATTAAAATTTTTTGGTCGTTACAAAAGTTGACCGCACAGTCAACTTTAGATGCCAAGTCAAGTCTTGTTGTCGAAGCTTTATTCCTCCTTTGGCCAGCTTGTTGCCAAAGTTGCTTACGATGCAACGCAACATTAGGCATTATACTTGAGAGAATAACAATAAAATCCCATAAGGGTAAATTAATAATAGTTTGGTTTCCTATAATTTTTTTGTAAAATAAATTATAAATATCAATTTAAATAGATATAAATAAGAATTTGAATTGCAAACTAATTATTATATTAAGAATTTAAATATCAATTGTTATATTTAATTCATTAAATTTGTAATTGTTTCAAACAATATTTATGACTATTTTTTTAAAAAATGTGTTGGGTTCTATCATTAATTTCTTTTTTTAGGACTTAACTATAATTTTTCCATTATACTTCCCTTATGTACTTATTTTAGGACATTTTCTACCACGGTGATTTATCCAAAATATAAAGTACACTATGAGGTATTAATTTCATTTTTATCAATATTATTCCTATTTAAATTTATTAATTATGAGAGTGTGTAATGTAATACAAGTTCAAATATTTTCCTTTTAAATAAGTTAAAATTGGAAGTTTATTATATTTTTAGACATAGTTAATGACTTAACCATCTCTCCTTGGTTTTGGTGAGATACTCAGAGGTGTCTTATAATAGGAACAAGGAAGAGTACTCCTCTAATCTTATTTATAAGTAATAAAAAAATATATCTACAGGTCCATAGAGTTTCACCTAAATTTGAATTAGGTCCCTATAATTTATTTTATTTTAATTGAACCCTTATAATTTGATAACTTAAATTTTTAATCTTAAATTTTTTAATCCTTAAAAGTTAAAATCCTTAAATTTTTTATTTAAAAAATTAAGATTTTTTATAGTTATATCAAATAATTATATGACTTTGGAAGTTAATAACATAATTTTTATAACTCAAAAATTTATATAATTAGATTGTCCTCTATATATTTCTTGTATACATATAGAATATTTATAAAAAATAATAAAAATACAAATAGTGTGTTAATCCAAATTTTCTTTATTTGATTTTGACTAAAAGTTCTAAATTAAATTTTCTATAAACTCCAAGGGTATCTTTGTTATGTGAAATTTGATAATTTATTATTAATTTTAACCTTCATGGGTTAACATATATAATAGATCAAATTATAAGGGCTTGATTAAAATAAAATAAATTGCAAGGACCTAAATCAAAAGTGAGTGAAACTATAAGGACCTATATATATATATATATATATATATTTTCCCTATAAGTAATTTTCAACATATTTCATGAAAACCAAGAAAATTCTTAAAATAGTTCATTAACCTTGTCTAAAAATCTGATAATTAAATTGTCAAATTTATTTCTATTAAATATTCATACTTTAAATTTTCTAATCAACTTCATGAAACATGCGTTTATTTTATATATTCCTTTAGATATACTAATTAGTCCTTTGCCTATGCAACTAGGAAAGGAAAAATAGGGAAAGGTGAGAAGTGTTTCTATTTTGGGAGAATTTAAATTGAGGACTATGGATGTGACTTAATTACTAGTGGATCCTAAAAAAATTTAAAATTTCAGTTTAATCCAAAGAATTAAAGTGAAAATGATTTCAAGGGTGAAAACACCAACCCTTACTTGTTATACAGAATCATTAGTTATTAATTTTCTTACTTCACTTGTTAATTTACTAATATGAGTTATAAATTATATGAATTGACATGTCATATAATTATACAAGTCTTGACTTTTTTTGTTCAATTACAAATACCAATATTGATAGAACACATTTGTTACCCACTTTTATTTGTCAATTAGGACCCTTTTATTAATGATTTATCACCTTTAAGTGCACACATTGCATTAGATTTGAAATTTTACCTAAGTTTCTAGGTTTGTTGCAATAGGGGTATTTTGGTCTAAAAAATAAAATTTTAAGAAAATGTACAAAAAAAATTGACAAAGTGCATTCTATGTCTAGTTGATTAGTGATAAAATTATATTTTTAAAATTTATTTTATTTAGAAGTAATTAAATAAACAGTCAACACTTTCTAAAGTGTCTTAATTTGACCTAGTTTTTGGTTTACTTTTGTGTGAAAATTTTTATATAATTTTGTACAAGTCTTTCTAATTATAAATTTAATTCTAGAAATTAATTGTATTTTATTATGTCACATGCTATTTAATTAAATTATGTGATTTATGTGATAGGTGGCATGTGACTTGTGCATCAATTGGGCAATTGAAGTCAACACTTCTTGAGATCAATGGCTAAGCATTTGCATGTGATTTATGATATTTTTGGAAGATTAAATTAGCTTTAATGATGTGGATGACACTTGAAAAATTAAGCACACATTGAAATCATCTACTAACCAATAAGAGAGTGTCACCTTGCAAGTGTGACAAGGCTCCCATTTTCATTTTAATTTCTTTTCCTTTTTTAATTAGCATTTAGATGATGGGAAACAAGATATGCACGTCCATTTAGCCCTAATTGGAGATCCAACACTCATTTTATTCATCTCCTTCATTTTCTCTCATTTGTTCATAGTGTTCTTTATTTTTCTCTCTTTTGTTCTTCATTTTTCAGCACCCTAACCTTCATTTTCAGCCACCAAACCTCCATAAAACTTACACAATTCTTCTCCTCTCCTCAATTTCATCCTAACCCTCCCACTTTTCACAATGATTGAAGCTCATTTTCATCATTTAAGAGCTATGAAGTTTGGCCTTCACAAGCAATTACTAGGGTTCTTGAATATGATGAAGATTGGCTAATTTTTTTGGTGGAATCCTAGAGAGATGAAGATGGAGGATGAGTCTTGAGCTTTAAATTGGCTAAGTTCTTTTGTTTTCTATGCTCTTCTCTTTTTACTAGATGGTTAAATTCCTTAATCTAGGGTTTAATCATCTTAGCTTGTAAACTCTAATTTGAATTTGATGTTGATGTAAAGAGAAAGAGCATTGTTTCATTTAATTTCTTCCTTGGACAGCTATGACTGAATTTGGTTACTCTTTGTTTGGCACATAATACTGTGTTTTTCAATTAGTGAATTACATGTGTTAATATTTCATAATCTTGTGATTTTGATGCTTGAGTTGTTGAGTAGCTTGACATAATCTTATAATTACTTGATTCCTTGTTTTGGCCGTGGCTCTTAGGGAAGAATTTTGAGTGATTCACTTGATTAATTTCTTCACCAATTGGTTAATTGAACTAGAAACTTTAATCTAAGATCTAGGAAAGTTAGCTAATTAGGTTAATTGGCTTAGGATAATTTTCTTAAGTCATTACAGCTTTAGTCAAGAGGAAAGGGAAGCTTAACTTAGCTTAATCATGAGAAGATAATGAGTCCAAAATTAATGAATTTGTAGGGTTCCACTCTTGTGAAAAGGGAAGTTTATTTCACTCACTTTATTTAGCATTTTATTTACTTGCACATTAGGTAATTAGTTTAGATAATTAGGTAACTAAATTCCTACAACTTTGGGTGATTTATTCCCATAGATAACTTTTAATTAGACTAAGACCTTTCCTTGAGAGCTGACTTAGGGTTGACTCTATATTGCATTAAGGTTAGTTTTAGTTTAATTTTGAAGGCAAGCGACAATTCCTATCAAATATCAATTGTTAAATTACTAATTTTACTTGTTAATTTACTAATATCAGTTGTAAATTATTAACATGTATTGTAATTTATGATTGATGTTAGTAAATTAACAAGTAAAGTTAACAAATTAACAATTGACGCTGCTGCTTGTTGGATAAATGGATGTAATTTAAAGCTCATATTGGTAAATTAATAAGTGAAATAAGAAAATTAACAACTAATAATTCTACATAATAATATGTAGGGTACTTTGATTTTTTCATCATTAAAATTATTTTCATTTCAGTTCTCCTGTACTAAACTGAAACTTCAATTTGTTTTGGGATCCACTAATAATTAAGTTGCATCTCTAGTCCTTAGTTGAAATTCTCCCTTCTATGTTTATCCAAAAGTTTCTGAGAGTCATGAGTCAATGTGAGAATTGGGGAGAAGCAAATCAATCTTTAACTGTGTTAGAAAGAGATGTGGAAATACAGTAATGTAAAAATCTTGTCTAAATTGGTTAAAATTAGTTATCTAAATCAATTTTGTAATTGGTTTAGATAAAACAATTTAGGTATGTGAAGTATATCTAATCCAGTTATATAACTAGTTTAGAATAAGTATATTCACTGTATAACCGGCTTAGATAAAGGTTCATAAAAAAGATTTTTTATTTTTTGCTTAAAAAATTCATTCCTAAATCAGATATTGATTATTTCTAGACTAGTTATGGTCATGAATAATTAATGCTCCATGCCGGCACAAGTAAAGGAAAAGATTAAAAAGAAGCAAACAAGGAATGCTCTTACAGTTCTTAATCATCTTTTGACCAACACACACATGCCTTCGCTTTTACTCCCAACTTCAATAGCTATGGAGCCCATCATCGACACTTCCAGTGTTGTTTTTAGATTTTTATTGTTTATTTAGGAACCTGACCCTTCCCCCACCCTTAAATTTGCATGAGATGATAGTTTAGTTTTGTATAACTATTACACGGTAACTAACCTGGGAAATAAAAAAAGCCAAGGTAAAGCCTAAATGTCGTGATTAATGAAAATTAAGCATACCATAATTAATCACATGATTAAAATAAAGAATGCTTCTCCAATTTCCACGCTTGTTTTTGCTTCTCTTTCTAGGTAGTGGTACATGAAAGAGAAGAATCATGAATGCTTACTTACGAAAAGAGACAAATAGGGACCCCACCTTATTGAAGAAGGTTTTGATTTTTGATGTGAACGTCCCTCCACCTGCTTCTACTTTAATTTTTCATGCTCAAGTGAAAAATAAGAAATTAAAAACAGAGCAGTGCATGTTACTTGTCCAGTGTTCACGCCCAAAAATGGCAAACAAGTGAATAAATGCGCCCTCAAAAATCAAAATAGCCATTAAAGATTTCCAGAAACAGAAAACCCCTCGTTATTACACTAAAGATTTACAGACTTGAATATAATTACTCTTTGAGTTATTGCGGGCGTGGTTACAGGCAGCTGTATATAACCTTACTCTAGTTTTTTACCAAAGGAATATCTTCATATTGCATATTCTTAATTCTTAAATTCCCTCTTTTCTTTTTTTAAGCTTCTCAGCTATTACCCGGGTCAATTTTTTTAGCATTATATTGTTTTATTCTCAATATTACCGTAATTCATTTGAATTAAACTTTAACCAGACACACTTTTTGTGTGTTGCGCAGAATTGGATGTGAAAAACGCTTTTCATTGATTATGAATAATGCAACTTTATAATATATATAATATATTATACTTAATAAATATCGATATTGATTATGTGGATTATATACTGTTTACACGCACGTGTTTGATTTAGGATATGTTTGGATTTCAGTTAAGTATAATGAATTATAAAAAATTAATTAATATAATTGATTTGAAATATAATTGATATGTTAAGTGGTATATAATTGATTTGTAAAATTATTTTAATAGAATTGAAAGGTAGAATTGAAAAGCAGAATTAAAAATAAGGTAAAGCCATAATTTTGTAAAAATATATCCAAAAAACCATGTTACATGTTAAAATCAATTATAAATCCAAAACCATGTTTTCAAAAATAATCCAAACATCCATTATACATGCCAAAATTAATTAGGAACTCAAATCATAATTTTTTTTAAAAATATTTTAACACCTCCATACATGCTAAAATTAATTATGAACTTAAAACCAAGGTTATCTGCTACCTGCTTTTTAATTCAATTTTTTATTATACATTTTAAAAATTTATCCAAAACTGATATAAATTATTTTACAAATCATATTTTTTTTGGTTCATAATTGATTGATAAGAGGTGTTTGGATATTTAAAAAAAGTATAATTTTAAATTCATAATTAATTTTAATATGTAACATAGGTATTTGGGTAATTTTTACTAAAACGTGGTTTCGTATAATTAATTGATTTTAAATGTAAATCCAAACAAGCACTTGAAATTTTACAGAACCCCACCTCTATTAGAAGAGGCGGTGGATGATGAGAGTGGTTTAATAAGACATGTATTATTTGATGTAACCTCATTTTAATTATGAATGTATTTTTTTAGTCAAAAACATAACCATACTTTTTAAAAGTAAAAGGTTGAGTTATATTAGCATAAAATGTAACAGTTTCAATTTGTACGATCCATTTTTCACAGAAAAAGCGAAATTTCATCTTCTGACCAAACACGCGCATGCCTTCTTTTCATTCCTAACTTTTTCTTTTTGGGTGAAATTTTACTCCCAACTTTAATAACTTTGGAGCCCATCCACACTTCCAATGTTTTTTTTGTTTGGCAGCATCCACACTTTAAAGGAAGAGATTTTCGTTTTTTCTATTTTGGTATTTTGTAGGGACAGAACATAAGAAAATAATGAGGTCCTGAAGTTGGCATGTGACAGCTAAGGTACCATTTTGTAATCAGTTCTGGGTCTTCTTTTTACTGTTCTTGGCCAGACTTGCATATTTAAAAAAAAAAAAAAGAAGTCTTGGTTCACATAACGATGTCTATCTTACGTGAAAATGTCATGATAGAAAAAAATGGAATATAGTACGTTGGGAATTACATCTCTGTTTAAAATTATAAAGTATTTTAACTCTTCCATATTTAAGAATATAGGCATTTTGTTATTTTATAAGAGTGATTAATGAAATATTTTAAATTTTTTAATAAATATTTAAAATGAAGAAGATTTTGTATTTATTTATGATTAAGTTATCATATATTAAATAAGAACATGTATGAAAAAAATGTGTAATTTTTGATGATATTAACTATTTTTTTGAAATAAAATTTAGTTAAAAAACTATCTTATAATTATTAAGATGTTTATATATGATATTTAATAACATCCTAAACTTTTTTGAGAAATTGATTGCTAACTAGGGGTAAATTAGTAATTAGTGGGTTGATTATGGTTTTGGATGGTATATGAATGTTTTGTATTGGTTGGTTGATGTGTTAATAGAATTGAGGGGTGGAATGACGATCCAGATTGAAATGTGTGAGCAATAGTGAGAATTTTTTCACTGTGCCACATGTCATGGCATGTGCTACATATGCCGCAGTGCATGGCATAGAACTTGGATAAGTCAAAGTATGGAACAGCTTGTGACTTAGAGTGAAAGGAGGGAAAAATGCACAGGAGAGAGGAAGAATAAGGCTTCTCTACTACTAGGGCTTCAATTTCTAAAAGTTTGGGAGATAGTGTTTGACCAGTGACTTATCGGGTAAGTTTCATATTGCCCTATATTTCCTTTCTACTCTAATTTCCCTAGTTTTGGTTGATAAAGAAATTGAATTGGGGCATTTTAAAAGGTTAAAATCTTAGGAAAATGTTTTGGGAAAGACTATGTGGGTATAAAACTAAAGTTTTGTAATTAGTTTGAGTTTTGTGGTTGAGCTTTAGAGATATAGGCTAAAATTAGCTTAAATGATTTGGTTAAGAAGGGTGGAAATACTGTTTAAATAGGTAAAAGGGTGTTTTGATCATTTGGATGGCTAAGGAGGTGTGAGTGAGGTGAATGGGTTAGTTGATCCAAAACAAATAGTGCTAATGAGTTAATTATATACGCTAAGTAATTTGGCTCAACTAAATTAGTGCTTGTATTGAGCTTAGGGACTGATTAAGAATGTTTAATTGTGCAGATTGAGCATTGAGGGAGTGCTTGTAGAAATCTAAGCTCTCTAAGTGTAATACAATCATCATAAGTATCCTATTTTGATTACTCATTTTCATCCTAAGGCTACCTATATCATCTATTAGCATTCTCAAGTTAATAACACATCAAATATTAACAACTTTTGACACCCTACATTCCAAAATGGGCAACAAATGAGCAAAAGCTTACACATGAAAATCAACAAATAAAAAAACAACCACGTTAAATAAATCATTCCATAACCTATAAACCTGAAATCAATGGATATTGGAAGAAAATGAAGAAAAAAAATAAAGAAATCACACCTTCAAGCAAAGAGGACTGAAACCCAAAGAAGAAGAACCAAGGATAGCAAATGATGGTGAACGACGACATAGGAGGGGCGGCTTCATGTCAGAGCAATTTACAGTGGTTGACGACAACAATGAAGGAAGATTGTGGGAGTTTTTTTTTTATTTCGTGTGTAAGTGGAGAAGAGAAGAGTAGAGGAAGATGATTGGGTGCAAACTGAAAAATGAAGTAGAATAGCATATTAAAAGGAAATAAATGACGGGTGTTTAAATGCCTATCATTTATTTTCTAATATATGATGGGTGTGTTTCAAACATACGTTATATATTGTCAAGGTTTTACATGACGGGTTTTAAAACACCCATAATTTAAAGTTTAAAATTTTTCTTTTTCTATTATTAGAAATCTAAAACATTATGAAAATTTAATTGGCGAGGGTTTCCAAACACTCGTCATTTAAAGCCTTGACAATAATGATGGGTGTTTTAAACATCCATCATTTATTGTTTAAATTTTTTTAAATATTTTTATAATAATGAATTTTAAAATTTTATATGATAGGTTTTTAAATACCTGCCATTTATTTGAAAATAATAAATGATAGGCATTTGAAAAACCCTTCATTTATTTTCTACCATCACCCCGCTTCTTTCATATATGACGTATTTATTTTATCCGTCATTTTTTTGGCATCTTATATACAAATTTTTGTAATAGTGGTTTTATTATTAGTGTCTCAAACATTGGAATGACATATCTATGGGAGTTTTTCTTGTAATTGAATAAAAACAGTTTACCTAATGAGGCAAATTGCAAATGTTTCCCTTTAAACGCCTAGTGTGTTTAATGCATTGTGTGTGTGTGTGTATAAGCATAAAAGTTTATCTTGTAAGTGTCACATTGAAAGTATATTATGATGAAATTAATTTGTACATTTCATCTATGACAACTTTGTAGATGAAGTATTTGGAAAATGTTATCAATTTATTATTTAGATGGACAATGATTTTGGCTTTAGGCTCATGAAATAACTCGTTTTGAGCAATTAATAAAAATAAGTTCTGTTGTTTGCAAAAAGAAAAACAGTATAAATAATTCTGTTATTATCACACTTTTGCTAAAGGATGCTTACCTTGCTTATTTTCTTTCCATTTGACAAGCAATATTGCCCCTTAGACATGACAGGAATCAACTTGTGTGAAGTCATGCTAGTTATAAGACCTTGGCATATTGAGAAAGGGTGAAAGTGTATGAAATCATTATTTAATTAAAGATTTGTATATTGGTGTTCACAATTTGATTGCAACCAGGATTCGTGATTTGATCCTTTTGAGGTACATTTGATGCAATATATTATTCATGAAATTAAATTTAATTTCATTGTTTGAGATTTTTTTTGGTAATTACTAGTTTGAGAATTTTGTTTGTACACTATTGAAAATGTTTATCATCAAGTCATTCATTATCAAAGTATTGTAAACTGTACAATTCCTCTTGTTGATAGGAAATATATATTTAATGGAATAAATTTTAATTTTCTAGTCTGAGAATTTGTTTTGTGCACTGTTGAGAATTGTTTTTCACTATAGTGGTGCATTCATTCATCAAATCTATTAAAACTGATTAGTTCCCTTTGTTAATAGGAAATAAGGAATTTCACTTACTATTCAAATCTGGGAATATAATCACCTGCCTAAAGGGGGTAATTATATACTCCCTCCATCCCTATATATAAGATGTTTTTAATCGAATCAATCATAAACTAATAAAAGTTGGTTATCTAATTAAAAGCACAATAACATTTCAATTTTTTCCTTAATTATTGTAAATAAAAAATGAAATCTTTTTTTTTTCAAATAAATTAATGAGAGTACTTATCTTTTTGCTCTTTCCAATCTAATAAAGGTATAATGGTCCAATCATTAAAAATATGCCAACAACCTCTTATATTTTGAAATAAAAAAAATTTAGAAAACTTCTTATATATAAGATGGAGGAGTATGTAAATTCTGGTACTTTCATGGAGCATCTTGATGGAGGTATATGACAGAGAGGACCCATCTACTCAAACGATGGTTTGTTAGAAATGGCAATACATACATAACTACATACATACATAATACATACAAATATATAATATATATATATATATGATATATGTATGAGAAAATTCAGGTGCTAAACTTTTTTAGCAAGAATGCTTAAGTTAAATTTTACAAACTCAATGTATGCAAGAACGTCTAAAATAAATTTGAAGTATTTAGAAGTTTGGAATAAGAGTTTTTCACGATACTTCAAGTAATTTTAATTCCAAAAAGAAAACAAAAGCATAAGCTAGAGTTGCTGGAGACGTAAGGAGTTAAGGGATAGAGAGAGTGCAAACTAAGAACTTATCCTAGTTTAGGTCCACCATTGTGCCTATGTTAAGTCTTCAAGCAATCTGCTTGAGATTTTATCACTATAAATCTATAAGTTTAATTTGAGAGCCAAGCGCTATGGGCCCTACAACTTTCTCTTTATAAAAAATTCGCAATATCATAGATGCCTCACTCTCGCATAACTTTCCAAGGGATGCCTCACCTTATTTTTATAATGTATGTATGAAGAAGAATTTCACTCAATAGAACTCTCTTTAAGAGAAAGATAAGTACAATAATGTTCTGTCCTGAAGTTGTATAATATGTAGATTTTGACTCAAGAACAATGATTTTCATTCCTAAAGAGTGGGAAGATGTTTAAGCTTGCAATTCATTTTTAAAATCATTCAAGCTTGTTAAATGAATTTGGAGTGTTATATTTATAACACATTGAGTAATTAGTTGTTAGAGACAAAAACTAGTCATTTATGATGTCAGGGACATTTTTTAACTTACTAAGTAAGTTGGTTAACGTGTTAGCAGAGTGACAGGTAAAAATATGAAACTTTTCTTTCAAAATGCTAAG